>NC_137112.1:20017790-20150290 GCF_949357685.1 Gobio gobio | reverse complement strand
TCCAACGGTGGCTACCCGTACTCCACACCACGGTCCAAAATCTTTTAAAATCAACCATTTTTTCTTCTTTTGACAGCTTTCCCCTGTCACCTAGTGCCATCATATATGCTGGTTCAGGAATATCCTCTTTCCTGTGGTACTCCGTTATCCCTTTGGGAATTCTCCACAACATAACCTCTTTATCTGTTTTCGCTCTCACCCTCACAATCGGAACTGGATAATATTTTCCTAATAGGTTATTTTCATAACTAACAACTACTCCTTTTCCGTTTTCTCTATTCGTTATTTTGATTGGAGTTACTTTCTCATTCTCTCTTGTGGCTACATCTTCCAATATGTCAAATAATCTAAACTGAAGTATCATCTGATCTGTCATTGTACTATCTTCTGTGATCATATCGATCCATCTTTGAGAGTGCTCCAAGATAGTTATTAACTTCACACCTTGACTTATAATTCCATTTGCATTATTAAACAACAACCAATGTTCCTTGTTATTGTATCTGTCCTCTGCTTCGTCTTCTTCTGCCTCACACTTCCATTTCTGCATGCATGTACATCCGATCCAACTCATCTCATGTTCCTTACAGTCTTTACCATTGAATTGTTCAATCAATTTTCTTATTACTTCATCTCTCCATATATTGTGCAACTTCCAATTATAGCTTGTCTCAGCGCATTTCTTTAAGTCACTATCACTACAATCTTCCCAGGATTTATTCGTCTTAATGCTTATTTGATAAAGCTTCTCCTCATTTTCTCCGAATTTATTCCGTTCCAAAGCTATTTCAGCTATTCTTGTACTTTCGCTATACCACTTCAACCCTGGAATTGGATTACTTAATTTCTCCCTTGTTTCATACATCGTGTATTTTTCGTCTGTGAATTCTTCTTTACATTCATTTATGATATTTCTGTCCTTTATTCTTGTCATCCTTTTCCCGTTTATGTCAGGCGACTTCACCTGTTCTAGCTCTCTCCCTTTCTCATTCTGTCCTTCGTTTATCAGAAAGGTAGTGTCCATCTCATAATCTGGATCAATGTATACTGTGTCTCTCTCTGTATCATTCAGCTTAGTCATGGTCCATAATATGATTAAGGCTATCGCAACGGTAATTACCACTCCTGCCATGACTGGCCTCTGTACACACGGCTGATTCCACCTTCGTTGTCTCCTGGGAGTTCTTGACCTAGAAGACCCACGCTGGCTCTCTGCCTCCATTCCTGTAATACATCAAACTTCCCTTGGTGTTTTAATTCTCAAGTGCTTCACAAATTCATACACTCTAGTCTCCCTTACGAGCTTGTGTATTGGGTATTGAAGAGATTTTTAATACTTCAATTGGGCTTATTTCCCCTTCTTAAAAATCCTTCAATATCCATTATCCATGGA
This sequence comes from Gobio gobio, assembly GCF_949357685.1. Classification (NCBI taxonomy): domain Eukaryota; kingdom Metazoa; phylum Chordata; class Actinopteri; order Cypriniformes; family Gobionidae; genus Gobio; species Gobio gobio. The sequence goes on along the minus strand of NC_137112.1, from coordinate 20,148,897 downwards.
TATCCAATATCCATTCTCCAAGGTTAAAAATACTTTTATGGATATCCAATATCCATTCCCCTTCATTGCAATTTTGCAAGGTTAATAAAAATATTTCCATACTTACATTGCTTGATGACCGAGCCATGCTGTGCTGCCCATCTTTCACTATATTACTAATTTCAGTAATAATTTTTTGGCTTTTCTGCCAGCCAGTCTCTTCTCTATAGCTTTCTTTTTTCTCATTTTATATGTATAGTTTTCCTATCCATATCCCACATGTTACCATGTTAAATTGTACATTCCATCCAGAAAATTGATAGCCCACTTCACAGAGATCTTTCGGGGCATCTCATACTTTGAGCAACTTTGAAGTGACATATTGTTTCAAACCACCTACAGATTTACATTCAGTCTCTGGGGGTTTAGATTTACATTCAGTTTCTCGGGGTTTGCCGCTATCCAGCCTTAACTTCAAACTCCCTAGCTGTCCCAAGAGGTCTCATTTTATTTACAATCATTTGATTAAAATCAGATTGTTTTTGCTCCATACTCCATTCTGCTCTAGCTGAACCGTGTGTTTATCTACGATTTCTAGAACTCGGTCTCTTTTCGTAATTAGATCTTTGAACGGTTTTGTTGGATGTTTGTTTGTCAATTTTATCCACACAAAATCTCCCACCTGACACTGGTCTTCAGGCTGTTCAATTTCTTTTTTGGCTTTTCTACTCCCTGTATTCATATTAACGAAGTACAAAGCCTCTTCCATGTGTTCATCCCACTCTGTGTTGTTATAATTGGCTCGAAAAAAGCTTTTTAAGCTGCCAATTGATCGTTCACTCAGGCCGTTCGATTCTGGCCTATAACGGAGAGATTTGATCAATTTTATATGTTTTTCTGCTAGCCAATTCTCTAGTTCGTTTCCGACAAAGTATGATCCATTATCTACTCTAATACATTCAGGCCTATTCCATGCAGACATTAATTCATCAAGTGCCTTGATTATGTTTTTAGCGCTGGGGTCTTTTAATGGCTTGGCCCATATCTTGTTTAGATAAGCTTCAACCGCAACTAAAAAGTATTTATTGCCCTTTTTTGTGCGCGGGTTGAGTGGACCGGCTATATCTAAGTCCCATTCCACATTTGTTTTATCTGGGAGTATCCTCCCATAATCTTTTCTGATTGTTCTGTGGTAACCTTTTCTCATGCAGTCCTCACACTTTAACTTGATATCTCTGTACTTCTTCCTCCAATTAGGAATATTCATGTTGTTATCTGATAAAATTTTTCCCATTAAATTTACACCAGGGTGCTTCAAACAGTCATGCAGTTTCTGTATGGCATCTGCCCCCTTCTCTTCAACTATGACAACTCTCCTGAGTCTAGCCAATTTGTCAACTGCTTCATTCCCTTGAGACAACTCTGTACCTTCCCTGGAATGCCCCTTCTGGTGAATTACGACCAGGTCTAAATCTTCTGCTAGAGTGTCTATCTCTTTCTACATCTGTTCATGCTCAATCGGTTTTTTGTTGAATTTACAGAAGCCGTTTTGTTTCCATACTTCCAAGTTTTCATTTAGACTTGTTTCTACATATTTACTGTCCGTAACTATGATAGCTTGTTTGGCATGCATTTCTTTCAATTTCTCTAGCGCTTTGAGCACTGCCATTACCTCTGCCGTTTGAGCTGTGCCAGGGCAAGATCCCTTGTCTGTCACCTCATCGCCTTTTTTCTTTTTGATTATATACGCCCAATGGGCTTCGCTGTCTGCCAAAGTTTTAGATCCATCAGTGTATACCATTATTCCTTTAAACGATGGTAATTTTGTCTTTTGACATTTCTTGCGCTCTTTGTTGATTATAGTTATGCTAGGGTCTAGTATAACGTTCTGCCATCTCTGCCATCTGGTATTTTGGGCCTTAGCATCTTTGATCTTATTTTTATTCAGATGGGCCATTACCATTTCATCTGTGTTAATCATTATCTGCCTTTCCCTGGCCAGACCTTTTAGTTCTGCATATCTTTTACTGATTGCAGCTAATTTCTTCTCAACTGGTAGAAACTTTTTCTCTGGGCTCTCCCAGTTTCCTGTCATAATGCGTATTGGTACGCAGCTTTTTTCGTTTCGTATTATTAATTGATAACCAGTCTCATCTATATCTAGATCAACCTCTAGATCTTTGTCATCCTCTCTGCCTTCCAGCTGTCCTGAGCACAAAATTGCTTCCTTTAAAGCACTAAGTGCATTCTCCGCATCCTCAGTCCATTTCAATTTGTTCCCTTTTATTGTGGCATAAATCGGTTTCGCCATTTGACTAAATTTTGGAATCACGTCTCTGACATAATTCATTAGTCCCATCATCTGTTGTACATTTTTGACGTTCTCTGGTGTCTTTATCTCGGCTATTTTTTCCTTCATAGTCTGTGTAACACCTCGATTACCTGCAGACACCCAGAATCCTAGAAATTCAACTAGGTCTGTCATAATTTCACTTTTCTTTATATTGATTTTCAAGCCTGCCTCTGCTATTCTTTTCAACACCTCTTTTACGGTTTTTACGTGTTCTTTCTCATCGTCATTTGTAATCAAAATGTCATCGATGTACACTTCCACTGGCAGATCTTTTAATATTTCCATCATTACTGCCTGGAACACAACTGAAGAATTTACATACACTGATAAAAACAACTTGTAGGTTTTACTTGATAAAATCATTGTAACAATTTGCACTCAATTTTTCTTAGTAAATTTTACTGCTGTGATATCAAGTACAACTTACTTGCCAGTATCAAGTAAAATGTACTTAATTATAAATGTAACATTTGTGAAAACACTAAGTAAATGTTACTTAATTATATTTAACTTAGCAGGTTGTATTTATTAAAAGTAATTAAGTAAATTTAATTTTAAAAGGACCATCACTGTTGTGAAAATATCAAGTAAATTTTATAAATCTGTAATATTTACTGTTATGAAGTAATTAAGTAGATTTTATAATGTCTGTCCATTTCATACTTTGAATTACTTAGTTTAATGAATTTATATTACTCACTATTATTATGTAAATGTTTTTTTTTAAGTGTTACCAAATAAATTTAATAATTTTCTCTGCATCAAATACTTTTACCACAAATCACAAATAAATACAATAAAGTTGAACAGTTTATTATGTCAACATTTATAATGAACCATTAAATCCGTAATCTTCACATCAACTGATTATTAGTTCAGGTACATTCAGTAACCTCTCTGATAATTTACAACTGTAGAATTAACCTTGTAAGGTTCAACTAAACCTCAGCAGCCAACAGTAGCATAGCTAACATTAATGACGAGCACATGTATATTCCAGCTGAAACAGAATGGTCACTTTTCCTTAATGCTCATTCGAGTGTCTGCTGTTCTGTAAAAACAACAACAACAAAAAATTCCCCCAAAGAAAGGGAAAATCCATTCTACTCCATCTAACACAGATCTGGATTGATATTTTTCAAATACCCAATTAGAATACACTGAATTCACTGAAACAATGCAGTAACAGCATTTAAACCAACACTAACTGCTATTTATGCTCTTAAAACCTTGACACAGTAAAACATTTCAAAAATTAGAAGAATTTTAATTGTACAGCGATTGTACAGCACGTGCCATGTCGATAGCATTTAGGAGAGCAACTTCAATTTTAAAGATTGCACTTTTGGGGACATCTTTACACCATCCAGGTCCAGGAAAAGTTTCTGGAACACCTCAAAGGTCTAGCGCAGTGTTGGGGGGTGTTACGTATATTTGTGCTGATACCGTTTTGAGTCCATAGGTGGCGGGGGAATTCCCCAACTTGTGACAAAGACATGACGTCACCCGGGATACCGGATAAAAGGGCGTTGGCGGCGACATGGATGTTCTCTCTCTCTCATCTCGTGTCCTGTGGACATCACGGCTGCCGCTCTCCTCGCCTCTCCGTTCTCCTTTCTTTATTAGGTTCTTTGTGGTTTTGTTGAGTATAATTATTTGTTGAGACTTAGCATTATTTACTCACTTTTACATAAGTTCAGTAACTGGTAGGAATTATTTCATTATGTCACTTTATGGTTATTTAGAAAGAGTATGGAGGTAAGCAGAGACCCGGAAGATTCACTTGTCTTTGTTTTGTTGGAAGCCAGGTAAGAACTGCTGAGTACAGGCGTAGGCAGGTGTTCTCTGTTTACTTTCTTAGTTGTCCTACCAGTTTACTGTTGTTTATTACTTGTTTGATTTATGTTTGTTAATAGGTTGACCTGATTTGGATTCTGATTTGTATTCTCTTTTGGATTGTGTACATTTGTTTCTCTTGTTCATTTTTTATAGTAAATGAAGGCGTACATGGCGTCTTGAAGCGTTACTTTGTGTCTGTGATTGACTTATGTGTTCGGTCCGAATCAGCTGTTTAAGTTAATTTGATTAATGAGCCTTATTTGCAGGTTATGGCCGTAACATATTTGGGGGCTTGTCCGAGATCTGGATGATTTGAATAATCTCGATCTCTTTTCGCCGTGGCTTTGTTTGATCTTTTGATCTGTCCACGTGCTTTGAATTTGTTACTTTGTAACTTTGGTCAATCACAGGAACTTGATGTGAACTTTTGAATTTTGGCTCGTGTTGTGCACGCTTCTTTCTCTGTAACCCAGTAGGACGTTTAATTCTAAATATGTTCGAATTAACTGCTTTTATTGTGAATCCGACGCAAGCGGAGCTGTTTCAAGTTAATAGAGTAGATCTTATGAAAATCGCTGCTCATTATAAGGTCAGTTTTCGTAATACTTCATCTAAACGTGAACTTCAGATTCTGCTTGTAGAATCGTTACATAAGCAGGGTGTTTTTGGTGAAGAGGAAAAGCTGACAGATTATCCTGAATCAGCTGAGGGTAGCTCGGAGGATCTTGCAATGCAGGTGAAGAAAATGGAGTTGCAGGTTAAAGAGCACGACACCGCTTTGTTGAGGGAGAGAGAGGAATGGGAGCGTGAGAGAGAGAGACGGAGAGAGCGTGAGAGACATGAACTTGAGCTGAAAAAGCTTGAAATGGAACAAGCTTGTCGCCTTAAGGAAATGGAGCTGAAAGCTCGTGAGAGGGGTGTAAGTGATGCTCCTGATTTTGACGTAAGTCGAAATATTCGTATTGTTCCTCCTTTTCGAGAACAAGAGGTAGACAAGTTTTTTGCTCTTTTTGAACGTGTTGCCACCAACATGAAATGGCCGAAAACATTTTGGCCTATGCTGTTGCAGTGTGTGTTTTCTGGTAAAGCCCAGGAAGCTTATTCTTCTTTGTCAGTTGAAGAGTCTCTTGATTATGAGCAAGTAAAGAGAGCCGTACTTAGGGTCTATGAACTAGTTCCTGAGGCGTATCGACAAAAATTTCGTAATCTTCGGAAAAATGATGAGGCTTATGTTGAATTTGTTCGTGAGAAAGAGTCAATGTTTGATCGCTGGTGTTCTTCAATGAAAGTGAGCACGTTTGAAGAGCTCCGTGAACTGATTCTTTTAGAGGAATTTAAAAACTGTTTACCAGACCGCGTTGTAACATATTTAAATGAGCAAAAAGTTCTGAAATGTTCAGCTGCTGCTGCGCTAGCTGATGAATATGTACTTACGCATAAGAACGTGTTCACTGATTCAACGAAATTTCCATCCGTGAACAATAGTCATCGGTCCTTTAAGCGTAATCTTGAACGTACTCTGCCTGCTGATAAAGTGGCAGAGGGTTCTGATAAGTTGTCCTCACCTGTTTGTTATTATTGCAAAAAACGTGGACACATTATTTCTGAGTGCAATGTGCTCAAGAAGAAAAAAAGTGTTCCTAAACCAGTAGGTTTATTGATGACGTCCTCGCCGCATCTGGAAGGACTGGAGTTGTTAGTATCTCAAGCTGACATGTGTGAAGATCAGGGGTATGTGCCATTTATAATGGACGGATTTGTGTCTTTGGCAGGTAATGCTGGGTCGAGGAAACCAGTTAAAATGCTTCGTGATACAGGCGCCGCTCAGAGTTTTATTCTGGAAGGGATATTACCGTTGTCTGATAAGAGTTCTATTGGCTCGAGCGTCTTAGTACAGGGATTCGAAATGGGCTTTGTGAACGTGCCTTTGCACGAAATTGAAATTGAATCCTCCCTTGTTGTTGGTCGCGTTGTTGTTGGAGTGCGACCGTGTCTTCCCGTTCGAGATGTCACATTTATTTTAGGGAATGACTTGGCGGGAGGAAAAGTTTTTGCTAGCCCTGAGGTAACTAATGTTCCTCTTTCCTGTTCTACTCCTGACAAGTTGGCTCAGAAATACCCAGAGGTATTTCCTTCGTGTGCTGTCACTCGTGCTATGAAACAGAGACTGAAAAATCAAAACCGTAGTAAATCAGAAGGTGAGTGGAACTTTGATTTGAACGATACGTTCCTTTCTAATTCAGATTTTGGTGAGGTTAAGTGTTCAAACTCTGACGGTTCAGACATCGCCGTTAAGAGTCGAGATTAATATTCTGTAGGGTTGGATAAACTGTCTCTGTCCCGCGAACAGCTTATTGTTGAGCAGGGGAAAGATGAGGAAATATCATCCCTCTTTGAAGCCGTTGTTCCTAGTGAGCAACTCGAACATGTATCACAAGGATACTTTGTTGAAGATGGTGTGTTGATGAGGAAGTGGAGACCACCAACTGCATCTGTTGATGATGAGTGGCGAATCATTAAACAGGTAGTAGTTCCCTCCTCATATCGCTCCGAAATACTGAGTTTAGCGCATGATAGTCCGTTTGCTGGTCATTTAGGCGTGAATAAGACATTTGATCGTGTTCTCAGGCATTTTTTTTGGCCTGGCTTGAAAAATGATGTAGCACGTTATTGCCGAAGCTGTCATGTGTGTCAAAAGATTGGCAAACCAAACCAGAAAATTTCACCAGCACCATTACATCCGATTCCAGCTGTTGGTGAACCATTCGAGCGTGTGATGATCGACTGTGTCGGCCCTTTGCCTCGCACGAAGGCGGGTAATCAGTATTTGCTCACTATTATGTGTGCGTCAACACGGTTTCCAGAGGCAATTCCTCTGCGGAAAATCACTGCACCAGTGATTGTGAAATCGCTCGTTAAATTCTTTTCATTGTTTGGCCTTCCTCGTACCATTCAATCGGACCAAGGTACGAATTTCATGTCCCGTTTGTTTAAACAGGCTCTGGATCAGTTGCATATCCAACATTGCACGTCAAGTTGTTACCACCCAGAAAGCCAGGGAGCACTCGAAAGGTTCCACCAGACGTTAAAATCAATGCTACGTGCATTTTGTCTGGAGTTCCAGAAAGACTGGGATGAAGGAGTGCCTATGGTTATGTTTGCAGTTAGGGAGGTAGTGCAGGAGTCGTTGGGCTTTAGTCCGGCCGAGTTGGTGTTCGGGCATACGGTCCGTGGTCCACTGAAGCTGATTAAAGATCATTGGACTAATGACATGAGTCCTAAGAACATTCTTGACTATGTTTCAGACTTCCGTTTTAAATTGCATCGTGCATGTGAATTAGCCAAAGAGAATTTGCAGATGTCACAACGACGGATGAAAAACCGTTTTGATTGTAATGCTAACCTTCGTAGTTTTGCTACTGGTGATAAGGTGTTGGTGCTGTTGCCTGTCCCAGGGTCTGCTTTGCAGGCTCGCTACTATGGTCCTTATCAGGTGAAAGAGAAGGTGAGTGAGCTTGGTTATGTGATAGAAACTTCTGACAAACGAAAAAAAACTCGTCTATGTCACATTAACATGCTTAAGCCGTATTTTGAGAGATTGCCAGATTCGTCTGGAAAGAAGTCGGCTGTGTTACTTGTTTCACCTACAGATTCTCTGGTGACCAAAGAGCAGGCGCTGTCCAGTGCTGAGTTACCTGATGCTGGGGCACTGACCGGTGCTGAACTTCGGACCCGCCCATTGTGCTCTGGTTATGAACGTGCTGATGTTTTGTCTATTCCTGAGGATGATGGTGACGTTGCGTTTCCTCCTCTAGAACTGGTGACGGGGAGGTTGAAAAATTCTGAGATAATCCAAAACCTTGACTTGTACCTTTCCCATTTAACCGTTACCGAACGCGCTGACATGACTGACATTATTCGTATGTACAGTAATCTGTTCTCTGATGTTCCCTCTCGTACTTCGCTGATTGAACATGATATTGACGTTGGCGACTCGTTGCCGATTAAACAGCATGCGTATCGGGTAAGTCCTGAGAAACGAACTCAGTTGCAGCAAGAGGTGACTTTCATGCTTGAAAACAACATTGCAGAACAGAGTTTTAGTCCTTGGAGCTCACCTTGTTTGCTGGTTAAAAAGTCTGATAATACGTTTCGTTTTTGTACTGATTTTAGACGCGTTAATGCTGTGACAAAACCAGATAGTTATCCATTGCCTCGGATGGAAGATTGCGTGGATCATGTTGGAAATGCTGCTTTCGTTACCAAAATCGATCTGCTTAAAGGTTACTGGCAGGTGCCTTTGTCGGATCGTGCCAAAGAGATTTCGGCATTCGTTACACCGGACCATTTCCTACATTACACCGTAATGGCTTTCGGTTTACGAAATGCTCCGGCAACATTCCAGAGGTTGGTAAATCGTGTCCTTGAGGGCATGCGTAATGTTGAGGCGTATTTGGATGACCTGGTTATTTACAGCGCGTCTTGGTCAGAACACGTAAAACAGCTGGAGGAACTGTTCAGTCGTCTGTCTAGTGCTAACCTTACGGTTAATTTGGCTAAGTGCGAATTCGGTCGAGCTACGGTAACGTATCTGGGAAAGATTGTTGGTGGGGGGCAAGTTCGACCTGTTGAGTCTAAGGTCGAGGCTATTACTAAATTTCCCGTGCCGAAAACGAGACGCGACCTTCGACGGTTCTTGGGTATGGTGGGGTACTACAGGAATTTTTGTAGGAATTTTTCTGTTGTTGCCACTCCTTTAACTGACCTCCTGAGCCCAAAGGTGCCTTTTCAATGGTCCGAGTCGTGTCAAATAAGTTTTGAGCAGATTAAGGCGCTTCTGATTAATTCCCCTATTTTGTCCGCTCCTGATTTCTCTACTCCGTTCTTTCTTGCTGTCGATGCAAGTGACACAGGTGCGGGAGCCGTGTTACTTCAACGAGATCAGGCTGGTGTTGAGCATCCCGTTTGCTATTTTTCACGCAAATTCAATAAACATCAGCGTGGTTACTCCACTATTGAGAAGGAGGCACTCGCTCTTGTCCTTGCCATTCATCACTTCGATGTGTATATTGGTTCTGTTTCATGTCCGTTGATCGTATACACCGATCACAACCCCTTAGTGTTCTTGAACCGAATGAAAAACAACAATCAACGCCTGATGCGTTGGAGTCTGTTTTTACAGACTTTTGAATTGGACATCCGTTACATTCGGGGTCGAGACAATGTCATCGCTGATGCCTTATCCCGTGTTTAATGGGAATAAATTGTTTTTTAGGTAAGATCTTTTCATTTCTACAATTTATTCACTTAAGGGTGAGGGTGTTACGTATATTTGTGCTGATACCGTTTTGAGTCCATAGGTGGCGGGGGAATTCCCCAACTTGTGACAAAGACATGACGTCACCCGGGATACCGGATAAAAGGGCGTTGGCGGCGACATGGATGTTCTCTCTCTCTCATCTCGTGTCCTGTGGACATCACGGCTGCCGCTCTCCTCGCCTCTCCGTTCTCCTTTCTTTATTAGGTTCTTTGTGGTTTTGTTGAGTATAATTATTTGTTGAGACTTAGCATTATTTACTCACTTTTACATAAGTTCAGTAACTGGTAGGAATTATTTCATTATGTCACTTTATGGTTATTTAGAAAGAGTATGGAGGTAAGCAGAGACCCGGAAGATTCACTTGTATTTGTTTTGTCGGAAGCCAGGTAAGAACTGCTGAGTACAGGCGTAGGCAGGTGTTCTCTGTTTACTTTCTTAGTTGTCCTACCAGTTTACTGTTGTTTATTACTTGTTTGATTTATGTTTGTTAATAGGTTGACCTGATTTGGATTCTGATTTGTATTCTCTTTTGGATTGTGTACATTTGTTTCTCTTGTTCATTTTTTATAGTAAATGAAGGCGTACATGGCGTCTTGAAGCGTTACTTTGTGTCTGTGATTGACTTATGTGTTCGGTCCGAATCAGCTGTTTAAGTTAATTTGATTAATGAGCCTTATTTGCTGGTTATGGCCGTAACAGGGGGTATGCCAGGTTGAGGGCATAAATAAGCCCCATCAGCAGTGTGCAAGCTTTAGCAGTACTGCCACACCCTGGAAACATCTCCCTGCCTTCCAAAAGGATGGACACGTCGACTGGATCCTCTCGATCAGCACCATGAACGACCAGTATCTTAAGGATATGTTCAGCGGCATTACTGCGAGTGTCCTCCTGCATACAGTTTATAAGAAAGAAAGAAAGAACAATTCTATTGAGAAAAATACAAAAGAGATTCATTATCAGTGCAGAACGAACATGCTAGCTAAAAATTACTAAGCCTAACTCATTATGTTAAATTCAGTGTAATGTGTTTTACAGTGAGGCAACATAAGTAAAAACATTTAGTAGGAGATTCACATTTCACAGATTGTCCCCATAAAATTAATGTTGTTCGAAACCATACATTGTGTGCCTGCACCTTTACAGTGCCAGGAAACCCTATGCCTTTGTAATAGCCAGACTAGATTTAAGTTGTGACTGCACAACATTTTTTATAATCATTGCTGAATGGAAAATCTTTAAGTTTATGTTTTACTTTTTCACTTGCACTTAAAAATTATTTTTGACACAAAAAGAAAATCATAGTTTACCGAGCAATCTTCAAACAGCTCTTCTTCTTTCTCGCCGAGGTACAGGATAAGGCTGCGGATGACAGTTTCACGTCTCATCTCAATGCTTTGTTTCTGTGAACAGATTGATAATGTGTCAATACTGTGTGCATTACAAGCAGGAGGAGTTGTCTTAAAAGCAGTTTTTAAAAAAGACCAATATATATATATATATATATGGGCCATTCTACAGAATTGGTGCAAAGTTAGAGTTGAAATTTTGTATTTTTCTAAAAGTTAATATGTATTTACAATTCATATTACATTAAACAATAAAGAACAGGGAAAAATTAGAGCAGCAATTTTATACTATTGTTACAAAAATTTCTACTTGCCTATACTAATGTTGCCACGTCAGACCAGTCACTGATTTCACAATGCACTGCTGTACTGTTCTGTTACCTGTTGAGAGAAACAAATTGTTGCACTGAGTTGTGTTTTTACATTGTGTTTTTAATGCCTTTTAATACAGCATTGAGTTTGTGACAAGTTTGGACCTGACAATTGCCATGGCAACAAGGCGGAGGAGCTTGCCGTCCATAGCATTTAAAAGTTAACTTTTCCTGCTTCTGCTCCTAGACTGATGCACAGGGCTGAAGCTACTGGTGCTAACCTCACTTTAGCTGTTAAAAGGCTGTGGTCTAACGTTAGATTTTAAAAACATTACATTAGGGGTGTGCCATATCATACCATCCACGATAACACCGGTATAAATTTCTCCGCACTCTGTATGCCAGTGACATAGGGCTATGTGTGTGTATCTGTGCATTAATATAGAACGGTGATTCAACTGACTTCTTAGAACTATCTGTCCATTAAATGGATTTTATTGCGCACCTTCCAACCAATCAGAAAGACCATGGCATAAATTACTTATTTATTGTTGCATTAAAATGTTAAGGAGTTATGATTTCCAGGGAAAACACTACCAATTTGTTTCAAGGCTACTTTTTTTTACTTTACTAACATTTGATTGCAATCACCAATAAATTATGTTCTATATATTTTTTCTATATCGTCATAAATATCATTATCGCAAATATTCTTGAAATATCGTGATATAATTTTGAGGCTATACCACCCACCCCTACATTAAATTTTATTTTCATTAAAAAGGTGACCAGACCTTCCTTAGCTCACTAAAATAAAATGGCTGACATCATACAGGCACTTGCTGCTTTACACATCAATGTTTAATTGGTATCCAAGTTCATCTGCCATCTGATACTGCATTTTTCCAAACTTTCCATCTTTGGTGCAGACTAGCTTTGATAAATTAATTGCAGTGAAATTTTCAGTGGATATAAAAACGACTAGACGCTTTTAAATAAAGGCTAACATTAGCTAGATGACACACACACACAGGCAGCCATCACGTTAACGTTACATCAATTTCCTTACAGAACGTAACATGACAGATCTTAATCACGTCCAGATAACAATAAATTATTTTGAAGATAACCAGACTGGGTGACTTATTCAACAAGAACGCGGCTAACTACATTTAATCCCCTCTATTTTTGACTAACCACCAGTCTGAACTTTATAGAAGTGGATAATGCTAGCGCTTTAGCTAACGTTGATTAAAACTCACGTTCAGTTAATTTTGAACAAGTAACGTCTATGCAATAATCAAACCATCAAAATGAACACATAGTAGTTATCACACATCTAAAATAGAAGAGTCAAAACTTACCGAAAATACGTCAGCCATGTAGAAGCGACATCCCAAACCGACCGTGTCTGCCACCACTGAACAAGCGGGATCTTCTTGTTTAAAAAAACGCGCGCGCTCGCGGATTCAAACGCACTTCGCTTTTCAGATTAACATTTACTAAGTATTTTTAGGTGAATGTGCTGTGACTATAAAACATTATATATTATTTGTAAATATATGATAAAATTTACTCTTTTTTCTCAGTTAAGTTATTACATGAATAGATTGTGTAAATTTTACTTAAGATATATAGTTCCAACTTAATCTTGATTTTACAATGTAATAATTACATGAATTAATGTAATAGGTTTTACCATACCACAAAGTCATTTTTTTCAGTGTACCCTTGTGGCAAACGTTGGTATAGATAATGTTTATTTCCCACCGTAAAGGCGGTTTTCTCTTGACTATTCTCCGATAATGGGATTGCCCAAAATCCATTTATCAGATCCAACTTCGTTAGAAATTTGCCATCCTTCAGTTTCTCAATTGTGTCCCTTGCATTAATCAGGTATCGACGGTCTGGACGGGTCAATTTATTAAGGGCCCTATAGTTTGTCACTAATCTAAATCCTTGGTTTCCAGGTTTTGGCACTAATTGCAGAGGACTATTAGTGATTGCTAAAGGCACTTCTTTAATAACTCCCTGTTCTAATAATTCCGTTATCGTTTGATCCAGCTCATTTTTTCCCAATTTGTTTATTGGATATTGTCTCTGTGGCTTGTGTATTCCGCCTAGAATCTCATGTGCATATTTTTGATCAACTAGTCCAGTGTCATTTTTATATTTTCCGCATGGAGTCTGTATCAATGCTTGTATCAATTCTTCTTTTGACTCCTCACTACCGATCATCTTATTTCTGATGCGAGCTAACTCCTGTTCTGTATCTACCTCCTTCAATCTCAGCACCTTTTTTAGATCTCTTCCTGCAAGTAAATTCTCATTACCTCTTATCATTTTCACACCAAATTTTTCTCCCATTGGTTCTTCTTCTATTTTCCCATTATACGTTTGAACTAGTACTTTTCCTGTGTAATTTATTGGCTCTGTTGTGGAGGATATCTGAGCTCCTGTATCCAACAGGAATTCTACACCTTTAACCTTTACAAACAAATCTTCGTCTCTCTCCAAAACCCTCTCATCACAGATGTGCTCCTTCAACAGGCCAATTTTATTTCATTGTTCATTTTTCCCTGAACTGTTTCTGTATCTGACATTTTCTTCTCTTTCAGTATCTTCTTGTGCTTCCGCATTTGGAGTTAATTTGCTTCTTCCAAATCTCTTTACACTGGATTCAGTGTTTTTGCGTTTCTGTATTACTTGATCTCTCTGTGCTGGGGTTAATTTTCCCCATTCCCCTGCTGGAACGTACGTAGTCTTTTGTGCAGTACCCCTTTCGTTATCCTTAAAGGTTTTCTTTGCACTACTATCTCTCTGCCATGTCGTCTTTTTAGTATTCCAGGTTTTAGGTCTGTTGGACTGACCTTTGTCACCCTGCCTAGCTTGGAATCTTGTGTTATATGGTTTACTGTTCTCCACTGGGGCTCTCTGTTTATTCATTACTTTATCTTTTCGTTGTTTTTGAACCCTCGCTCCTTGTGGTTCCCTTCTTTTCACAAACTGACTATTTAAATCATATTCAGCTAGTCTCTCCTCTATTTGTTTTTTAGTCGTGCTATTCAGAATGGTTCCTAATTTATTTCCTCCTGGTATTTTGCGCCCTACGTCTCGTAGCAGCCTTACTTTATCTGACATAGGAATCTCATCCTCAATTGATAACCATACGCTAAGTAACGGCACTTGTTCTTTATTTGCATTTACTAGCATATCTTTCCATTGTTTGTATTTGTCTTCAACTCCTGTAAGGTCTCTAACCTTTCCTAAGGCCTTCGCTGTTATAGCATGTCCTGTGCAAGTGTGCACTAATCTTGTTATTGCTTCAGAACCTAAGCCAGCCTGTGTTGCCGCTTTAATGATTCTATCCATATAACTGCAGTAATCTTCATTTGATTTCCTAGAGCCTATCTGGTTTCTCACAACGTCAGTTCATTTTAACTCTAATAATTTTGCTTGGACATTTTGCTCCTCACTTCTCTCTCCCTCTATTCTCCTTGGAGTGCTGAAGTGCAGCTGCCTCACTGGGGTTTCCCTTTCCCTAGGGGCCTCCCGTCTCTCTAACTTTTCTTGATTTATAGCCTCTTCGCTTTCTTCCTCCCAGATTTCTTCTGGGGCCACATTCAGATTCTCAATTTGTCTAGAAGCTCTATTTGTTTCTAAATCTCTTTGTAATTGTTTATTCTGTTTCTTCAATATTTTTATCATATTGTCTAATTCTTTCACTATTTTTCTATTATACTCATATCCCTCTTGGAATAAAGTCTGTTTGCCTGCCTTTGACCAACCTTCTTGTTCGGCTATTTCTGTCGCAGACGGGGACATGCTGGCAGTCTTCATCTGACCATAAGTTAACTCTTTTTCAGGTATCACTCTTTTATTCCACTTGCTCAATAATTCCTGATCTCTTTTCTTTCCGCTGGGATTTCTATACTTAGTTCCTCTTAACTCTACTTCTGGCCAATCATTCTTTATTTGTTTAGTCACTCTCTGTAAGGTTATTTTCACACCTTTTTTGTGCTTTAATCTAGTCTCTTTTCTGAGCACTATCTCGTCTTCACTACTGACATCATATTCTGTGCTAATTCTTGTGGAATTTAATTCCTCATCTACACTTTCATTCCTTAGACTCTCCTCAGAACTTGAATTGCTTTCTCTATAAGTTCTTTTTTCTGTCACCCCAATCGGAGTTCTATTTTCAGAAACTAGGTTTCTTTGTTCACCTCGCTCATTATATTCCCTAGCTTTTTCCATATCTCTATTTATGGCTCCCTGCCGCTCAGGAGTATCACTTCTCTCATCAATTGTTTGTTCTTCGGACATTTTCTTCAGAAACTTCTTAATTGATTTCATATATTTTTGTTTAATAATTTTCTGGATGGAAGTCACACCTAAAATCGCAATTAGCCCTTATTGTCGATTTTATTTTATCAAGCCTTCTCTATCCATATCATTACTTAGCATATCTTCAATACTACACTCTAATATGGATCTGCTTTTCTCTATGATTCCTATTCAACGACGTGCACTTCGTTGAACAGTTCACACAGTCTACACTAAATCTTTTTCACTCAAGATTTTAGTCAATCTCTATTTTTTCAGCCTATTACTGTATTTATCGGAGCGCGCTTCTCTTATCTGAGCTCTTCAACGCTTTTCTATATTCCGACTCAATACTATAGAGATTTTAGTAGTGTCGTGCATGCACTTAATAACCCTACCCAGGTTATAATAATAATTCTTCCCTGAATTATTTTTCGTCTACAGGATTCCTTCCTTTTTTAGACTTTCATCTCACTCTTTGAGATCAACACTACTGGTTTAACCTTTCTTTAGGTTTAATATAATTCGTTTCTAAATTATATTTTCGTTTGACTTTATAAGTCCTTCTGGGATTTCTCCTTAATACTACTTTTAGGCTTTTTAATAACCCATTCCCAGGTTACAATAATAATTCTTTCCTGAATTATTTTTCGTCCTTCCTTTTTAGACTTTTATCTCCTCTCTCGAGATTTCAAAACTACTGTTAGTTCAACCTTTCTTTAGGTTTAATATAATTCGTTTCTGAATTATGTTTCCGTTTGACTTTACAAGTCCTTTTAGGATTTTTCCTTAATCCTATTTTTAGGCTTTTTAATAACCCATTCCCAGGTTATAATAATAATTCTTCCCTGAATTATTCTTTGTCTACAGGATACCTTCCTTTCTAGACTTTTATCTCATCCCTCGAGATTTCAAAACTACTGTTAGTTCAACCTTTCTTTAGGTTTAATATAATTCGTTTCTAAATTATATGTTCATTTGACTTTACACGTCTTTTTAGGATTTCTCTTTAATCCTATTTTTAAGCTTTCTTTATATTGTACTTTCTATACAATAATCACGTTTTTCGTCAGCACTTTGTTTATTGATTTTGGCCAGAAATCAATAAGCAATCGTGCCCCGCTAGTTGGGCGCCATGTTATTCGGTGTACAATCTATCTAGATCCCACACACCTTCTACCTATTTTTAGTTTACAACCTCAGGCTAGGTAAAGCAGGTCGAATCCTTGACTAGATCATAAATATAAATTTATACTCACTTTCTAGAAGAACAGACCCCCTCCGTGTTTGGTTCAAATCAACTCGTTTAGAAAGCAGAGACTTGGCAAACTATTTCTTTTATAAATTAATTATAAGTAGATTTATTTTTCTATTAACAAAAGGTTTTACATACAATCAAATAAAAGTTTATAAAAAGAAAAAGTCTTAAGTAACAAAAAGCGGCAGTTCACAAAAGTCACCAGCAGATGTCAGGCTCGGATCATCAAGCAATGGAGAAGCAGCATCACGCTCCCAGCTTCTGAATTCCATACAGAGATCAATACCTTATATATCATTTCATTAGCACGCCTCTTCATTACATATTCAATTACATAGGCATAGGTCATCCAATCCAAGATTTTGGATCACTGTCAACTCCCTCAGTTGTTTCAACATATTAGTATATAATGCCTTGTGTTCCTTCATTCTCCGTTTCTTGGCTTGGATCCTCGATCTCCTCCTGCGTTTCGTCTGTAAGACATCATCCTACGGTAAAATCCTACTCCTTTGTTTTAATGCTTTATCACACACTTGCATGCTAATACAGTTTACATTTCGCTTGCTTGTCTTCTACATCAATAAATGACTTTCATACTAATGGTTCAGTGTGTTCATTTCAATCAACCAATAAAACATTTTTACAAAGTATTTGTCTCTTTACTATAAAACCAAATAAAACACTTTTTACAAAAGTCTTTGCTTCCGTGTCATTACTATAAAACAAAATAAAACATTTTTGCAATATCATGTTGTCATGTTTTTCCATGCTTACAAGGTCATTCATGAAAGTTGTATAAGAAAAACCTCCTTTAGGTTTTTCGGCCTTATAAACAGCTTGTACATAAAAGTTGTAAAAATAAAAACTTCTTATAAAAGTTTCTCGGCCCTATAAACAACTCTTCACTTCACTCTGCTATTTCTATTCTTCTTGTGACTCTTATAAAGTCAAACATAAAGGTTCTCTATAAAACCTCCACTATATTTTTCTATAAGACTCTTATAAAGTCTAACATAAAGGTTCCCTATAAAACCTCCACTATATCTTTCTTTTCTATATATTTCTTTCACAATAAAACCATGCATAACATATTGTGTGGTTAACATAGGCCTCTATACATTTGACATCATTCTTGGTTATACATTGGGAGTAAGACCTCCTTGCATCAGTCCTTATTCCTGTATATATATTGGGAATAAAAGGATTAATTTCATCATTATTCTAACACTTTGTAATATGTTTTGATGAAAGTGGCATAGCATGCTATACTAACTATTATTATAAACATTATTTAACCAGAAAGAGGCAGAGGAACATTATTTTTTTCATAGCTTATCTTAGTGTGGTAGTGTCGGGATATATACGGTAGTGACAGTTTGCAAATATGACATTATTTTTATAAGTTACCAATGGATCTTGAACTATTACTTTATTCTGTGGCAATTTTTACACTGTTACATTTTGAAGTACAGTATCAGGACAACCCACATGTTTTACTGGTACTGTTTATTAACTATTTATCAAGGTATTATAGTCATCTGTTGCAACTTTATAATAACCATCTAGATAATGTTTATAGACAGTTTACAAACCAACTAGTAACCCTTAAGTATTCCCAAAGTGTTAGGAATATCTGGTCCGTCTATCTATGTAATGTTTATAGATGTTTTAAAAATGGTTAAAGGTTTACAATTTTTTTTTAATGATACAGTGGTGTTTTTTGCAAATGTTTTCAAATTTTATGGACAGTATATGCAACAACAGTATTTGCACTGTCTCTATATCCATTGGGCCCCCAAATTTCTTCAAACGGCCCTGTGTGTGTGTGTGTGTGTGTGTGTGTGTGTGTGTGTGTGTGTGTGTGTGTGTGTGTGTGTGTGTGTGTGTGTGTGTGTGTGTGTGTGTGTGTGTGTGTGTGTGTGTGTGTGTGTGTGTGTGTGTGTGTGTGTGTGTGATATGTAGGTTTAGGGGTAGTGTAGGGGGATAGAATGTACAGTTTGTACAGTATAAAAACTAGGGGTGTAACGATTCATCTACTACATCGATGTATCGATTTATTTTCCTATGATCGAACTACATCGATCTGTGCTCGGCAAGTTGGCCTTCCGGACGACATATATCGATCTAACATCGTTTTAAAAGGTAATCAATCGATTGCATCGATCAGGAAATAACGCATTGGATTTAAGCACGTCAGACTTTATATGGATGTTTTTTCTTAGCACTTTTAATGATAAAAGCGTTAAACGTTACTCGATTCAGTCTGCCTATCTGTGACATCATCGCAACGCACCAGCAGCAGCGCTTATTGAAATGAATGGGATCGTGTCGCTTTGTCGCTGTGTGTTGCTGGCGGTGTGAACGGGGCTTGAGAAAACAAAACATAGCATGGCGCATGGCAGAGGAGAAGCCAACGAGCGAGAAATTATCAAGCCACCAGGAGAAAGCGCTACCTGTACTTTCAACCCTTGCTTGTTACCTGTGCATTCCTGGCACCAGTGTGCCAGCAGAGCGAGTTTTTAATACTGCTGGCGACATAGTGAACGCACAGAGAAGTGTTCTGAGGTCAGATCATGGTGATATTTTTGAAAAAGAAATCTGTAGAGTCATTGAAGAGTAGTTGGTTACATTTTATCTTTTGGTAAATATTGTTTGTTTATTAAACTGAGAGTAGTAGCAGGCCAGTTTATTCAATCTGAAGAAATGTTGGTTGCACTTTATTTTTGATATTAATATTGTATTTGTATTATTTTAATGTTGAAAAACAACAGCAAAAGTAGCAGGTAAACTTACTATTAATTAAACCTGAAGAGAAGTTAGTTGCACTTTATTTTTTATATTAATATTGTAATATTTTTATGTTGGAAAACAAAAGCAGAAGTAGCAGGTTAACCTACTGTTGAAATGTTGGTTGCACTTACTGTGCTTTTATTGAATATGTATTGAATATTGAAAATGAGAGCAGAAAAGGTTATCTTCCTGTTAATTCAACCTAAACTGTTGGTTGCACTTTATTCAAATAAAATTTTAATGCATTTGCCATTAATTGTTGTTTACTTGTTTGTTTATATCCATAATTAATTGATATACCGGATTCCCTTACAAGAAACAACAGGAATCTTGGAAATTTCACCTGCACTGACCAGTATCCAGATATTTATTTCAGTCACACAATTTTTGGCTAAAAAGTTACTGAATCGATTTCAAGTCACTGAATCGTTTCGGATCGTATCGTTCTAAATGAACCAATATCGTCCTTGAATCGGATCGACAACCTCAAATCGTGATACGAATCGTATCGTTGTTAAAACGAATCGTTAC
Source organism: Gobio gobio (assembly GCF_949357685.1). NCBI lineage: Eukaryota > Metazoa > Chordata > Actinopteri > Cypriniformes > Gobionidae > Gobio > Gobio gobio. Next base: position 20,128,847 of record NC_137112.1, on the reverse strand, counting down.
ACCCCTAATAAAAACCATTAAGTCTATGGAATGCCCTCTGCCTGTCTTTCCCCTTCCCCCTCACTCTCACCCTGTGAGTTTGTGTGTGTGCCTTTCTCTCAGTCCTTCCCCTCCCCCTCTCCCTCACTCTCACTCTATCACTGTGTGTGTGTGTGTGTGTGTGCAGAGCCGGCTCTCCCTATAAGCGAACTAAGCGGCTGCTTAGGGCCCCGCCGCCACTAGGGGGCCCCCTAACTACAGATTGCACTCGCCAGCGTCGCCGCAGTTTATCACGCTAGACGCTCAATTCGCGTCATTCGCACCGCGCGAAAAGCGCCTTCCGCGCCGCGGGACCTCCAGACGCGCATCAACGCGCCTTTCCATTGACTTAACATTGAAATCAGATCACTCGCGCCAGACACTCTATTTGCGTTTGGTGTGAACGCAGCATAACGTTAGCTGTCCGTCGATTATGCTGAATCAACATTGCTTGCGCTATGGTCCAGCCGTCGGCCCCAGCTCTGGGCTACAGACCGCGTAGAGACAGACCCACCTCCTATGAATGTATTTTCTTTTTAACAGTTAACGTTACATGACCTACACTAGTTCTGGGAAAGAAAAAAACGAAAAATCTTTGTCTCAATAGACGCTTATTACAATAAAAAAATAGTTTAAGAACATTCGAGAGAAAGAAAGTAATAGGAAGAGAAAGAGCAATCATTTGACTGTCAAAATCAAAATGAAGTTTAAAATAAAGCGGTTAAATACAAGCTTTTTCTTATGGTCTTAATTGAATAGGCAATTAAAGATTAGTAATAAATATTAATCTATATACTATTATGAAATATTTTATATAGGCTATTGTTAAGCTAAATCGCCCAGACCATTTTAACCTAAAGAAAACACAGTGTCCTCTCTGAAACATTATTGAATGATGATCGATACAAGACACCTAAAAGCAAAATGGATTTGTGGTAAATTTTAGTAAAGAACACTGTAAAAAAAAGCAGGTCCCCAATTGAAAATTTTCTAGTGAGCGATCACATCTAAATTTTTCAGTTGGCCAAATTGAATTAATGTGAATTGATGCATTTTAATTCAATTAAATTTCAAGAAATTAAATTTGGCCAACTGAAAATTTTAGATGTGATCGCTCACTAGAAAATTTTCAATTGGGCACCTGATTTTTTTTTTTACAGTGAATGTATTACTGTATGTAATCATAAAAGGTAAAAAAATATCTCACTCCATGCTGTGAAGGTTTAAAATATGAACAGTATGTAAGAGTTAATCAACCAATAATTAAATATAATTTAACATTGGATTTCTTTTAATTTACCCTTAACATAATTGTAAAAAACTAAATGTCACTTTCTCAGGAGGAGCCATTCTTAAATATTTTGGTGGTCGTGGAGAAACATTTCATGAGGCTGACACAAGTAAATATTTCCCACTGCCTTTCTTTTGAATAGTTTTGTGCGCAACTTCAACATAGCTAATTTTTCTCTTGCCAATAAAAAATTTAGTTTTATAATCATAATTCACTGTGTTGTCTAATTGTACTTTAATATTAATTTAAAATGAATGTGTTTTATCTACTCTGCATACTGTATTTATTATTAATTATATTGTAATCTCAACAGCTGGAGGAGGGGACTCTACTGCTGCTTCAGTAGAGCATAGCGAGCCGCATACCACTATGGCTAATGTTGTAAGTTAGCTATATATTGTTAATGCTAAATTATTAATATTTATTTGTTTACAACAAATTGACCTTAAATTTGCAAATCTATAATCTTTACTTTTACTGTTTCAGTGAGTGTACTTTAATAAGCAGTAAAATAATTGTAGGCAATCATGTTAAAAGATATACAGATGAAATGTGTAAGTGTTAGATTGTATACAGTTGCTGGTTTGCAGGTGCAATACTCCATTATTCACTGCAAGGCAGGGCCCCAAAATTATCCTGCTTAGGGCCCCCAGATTTACAGAGCCGGCCCTGTGTGTGTGTGTGTGTGTGTGTGTGTGTGTGTGTGTGTGTGTGTGTGTGTGTGTGTGTGTGTGTGTGTGTGTGTGTGTGTGTGTGTGTGTGTGTGTGTGTGTGTGTGTGTGTGTGTGTGTGTGTGTGTGTGTGTGTGTGTGTGTGTGTGTGAAGATCGAAATTTTATTGTTTAATGTTATTTTTATTTAGTATTATTATGTTTTATTATTTTTCATAATTATTTGTATAATATACAATGTAAAGTCAGACTGTGTTGAACATTGTGTCCCAAGGAGAGACTTGGATGAGCTATATCTGTTACAGGAATGTGTATACTTATAGAACATGTTTCCACTGATGCACACAGTAGCATGCATCTGTTCTATGATGTATTGTAAACTGATTCTTTATAAGGAAAGTGGATTGTGCAACTGATGTAAGCATGATGTATACGCTCTATTTTAAACATAGGACGCATGTTTCTCTTTCTTCTAAGGAAGTCTCTTCCTAGTGAGATCCTCTGTTAGTAGTATATATAATATTCAAATTGAGTGTCCAGCCTCAGAGACGAGACTCAGAGGAGAGACGAGACGAGATGAGAGATGGACGAGGGACGAAGAGAGGATGAAGAAGGGAGAGGGGAGAGAAATGGAGGAATGGAGAAACATACAGCTGGCATGAGACAATAACTTTTTAATGTCTCAACTATGTCTGATATATAAAATAATAAAAAGAGATCTCTTGGCAAATTACTGGTATTCCGGTCCTGTGATTCAATCATAACGGGGACAAAAGCTGAATTTTCAGATCTACAGTGTGTGACTTTCTCTCTTGATGATGATAATTTAACCCTTTTTATATAGGCTATCACAAATAACTTTCACTTGAAATAAAAACGTCATGTGATGTGTTTGCCAAGATCACGGATGATGCATATGTCTTTAAATTAATTATTTACTGATATAATATAAATGTATTAAAACATAAATTTCACATGATTTTATAAAAGTGGCTATTTATAATAAACTTCCATAAAATGTAGACACGCATCTTACTCTTACCTAACACTGATATTAAAATCATCTTTGCTGTTTCTGTGATTTGGTTCCATTTATTAATTTTGTCATTTATTTTTTATATTGGACCACACATATTGATTTCAAATATATTCAAAATATTTTTTTCAGAGAGTGAAATAAAAAAAACTTTCTCCCACCATTTAGATTTTATTTCTTTTTGTTGTTAAAATCTTGTGAATCTTGTTCAATGTGCAGAGTGCCTCTCTCTCAGTCCTTCCCCTCCCCCCTCACTCTCAGGCTCACCCTGTGTGTGTGTTTGAGTGTGTGTGCGCGCACGTGTGTGTGTGGGGGGGAGGGGGGGTGTCTCTCTCACCCTGTGAGTTTGTGTGTGTGCCTTTCTCTCTGGGAATGATAATTTAACCCTTTCGTATCATAGACTATCACAAAAAACTATCACTTTAGTGTGAATTAGTAAAAAAGAACTACAAACACCTTGAATTAAATACTGGCCTTCTGGACTTACAAAATTTTGAGCAGGAAAAGATAACTTTTATCTATTTTATCCTATGACATTAAAATTTATCTAGATTTAAATCACATCATGGGTGTGGCTTGTGGTGATAATGGCACCAGTTGCTGCGGTAAATGTGGCATATTCGAGCGATTCTAAAATATTCTCCTGTTTAAATGCATATTGCCTGCCGTGCACAGTTAAGCTGATGCCACCGGCGTGGTGGTGCCACCGGCTTGGGCCCGTCATCGCTGCTCGCAGCTTTAATTAGGGCCCAAGCCCTGAAAGGGCGCAGAGCCCTATTGTTCTTCCTCAGATTATTCTTTGTTTTTTTTTGTTTTTTTGTTTGTTTTTTTTCGACTTCTCGGGTACTTTTGGGGCACTTAACATGCTCGAAAACTCTTGAAACTTCGCACGGGCGTCGGAATGCGCGGCCATCAGAGCCGGGCTGAAGCTGGTACCCGGGCGTGGCAGGGGGGCTCGACAGCGCCCCCTAAAGTGGGGTCTGAAAACTTGGTCCATATATCAAACACACTTGCACGTACATGTATGAAACTCGGTACACATATAGACCTCATCGGGCCAAACAACTTTCGTGCTCTAAGTTATGCGTCAGCCCTACAGGAAGTGAGCTATTATGGGTTGTTCGGAAAACGCATGCTCTGGAATTTAATATACTCCTCCGAGGCCATTGTTTCGATCATTGCCAAACTCGGTCAGCATGAAGAGAACATATCCAGGATGCTAAATTGCGAGCGGATTTTTGATATCTCAAATGGTTTGGCCGTGGCGAAGCAACGAATTTATGGCGAGAAAAGGGAAACAGGAAGTGTGTTATAACTTGTGCAAACATTGACTGGTTTGGATGAAACTTCAGCTGTGTGTTCGTTGTAAGAGGCCGATCACATGGATATGACTTTTGTGAGTAAAAGTTATAGCGCCACCAACTGGCAGCAGGAAGTGTGTCACTTTCAAAAATGCTTTGAATCACCATCTTATTTTCACCAGATTTATTTCAAACTTCATCAGTATAATGTGAAAACATGACAGATAGAGACGTATGAAATGGATTCCTGAAATTTCAAATACTGTTGCCATGGCAACGTGTCAAAGTTTAATAATCTTTTGGCTGTTCTGAGGCTCTTAGCATGCTTGAAATTGCTTGAAACTGCTTGAAACTCAACACACACATCAGAGATGTCAGTCAGTACACATGGACAAAGCCTCAGAAACGGGCGGGGATGAGGGGCTCTCTAGCGCCACCTTTTGACAAAAGTGGGGGGGTTAGTTTTATCTTCAGTCACCAAACTCGGTACATATATTGTTCTCTTCGAGCCGGACAACTTTCTAATTTACAGTCATTAGCTCCGACCAACAGGAAGTCAGATATTTTGGTTTGAAGGTGAATATTTATGTAATTCAGGGTCTGAGTTTTTACGTTCTCCTCGTAGGCGATTTATTCAATCTCCACCAAACTCGGTCAACATGAAACAAAGATACGGAAGATGCTAAAATGCGAACGAATATTGGATATCTCAAACGGTGTTGCCATGGCGAGGGATTAAATAAGGACAAAAAAAGGGGAACAGAAATTGTCTCATATCTTGTAAAATAATATTTTGATTTAAATTAAATTAAGATTGTATGTTTGGTAATTGAACTTAGATTAATTTAAAATGACTGTACTATTTTTCAGATGAATATATATATATTTTATAAATATTTATTTGTATAATGTATTGTGCCCGTGTGTGCTGCCCTTCCCTCAATGAACACAAGATGGCAGCATTGTGTTAGTTTTGAAGCAGGATAAAAAAAAAAACTTGTTTCTCTCTCTCTCTGTGTGTGTGTGTGTGTGTGTGTGTGTGTGTGTGTGTGTGTGTGTGTGTGTGTGTGTGTGTGTGTGTGTGTGTGTGTGTGTGTGTGTGTGTGTGTGTGTGTGTGTGTGTGTGTGTGTGTGTGTGTGTGTGTGTGTGTGTGTGTGTGTGTGTGTGTGTGTCTGTGATTTCTGAGGACATACATTTGTAGACATTTCATGTGTCCCCGTACATATATTGTTCTCTTCGAGCCGGACAACTTTCTAATTTAACTAATCTAATTTAACTAATTTAAAACTTTCTAATTTTAAATAAAAACGTCATGTGCTGTGTTTGCCAAGATCACGTATGATGCATATGCAGGGTATATGCAGGAATCCTGAAGTAAATTTTAATACCTTTTTAAGACTTTTTTAAGACCTTCTCAAAATATTTAAAGACCTCATCGGCGATGAGAAGTACTGTTGAGCAATAAAATAAAAATATATAATCATAAGCTATAACAAAAATATATATTAAATTAGGTGAGTGGATAGTTAAAAAAAATTGCAATTACAAAAAGTAATTCTTGAAAAAACATCTCTGGACTAATTATCTTATCACCTGACAGCCGTGATTCCATGTACTCATTCAGACAGAACTCTTTTTTAAAACAGAGGAGTGTGAGTGTGTTTTCTATACATGTGCTTTAAGGTCATGTGCTGTGTTTGCAAAGATCACTTTTGACACATTTGTCTTTAAATTCATTATTTACTGGCATAGTTCAAATTTATTTTAAAACAAAATTCACATTGTTTTCTACAAGTGTCTGTTTATAAGTGTCTTTTTTTCACAGAAAGTTTTTGTTTGAACGTGAATATTTTTATAATTCAGGGTCTGAGTTTTTACGTTCTCCTCGTAGGCGATTTATTCAATCTCCACCAAACTTGGTCAACGTGAAACGGAAGCTTAACGCATTAAAAATATTTAACGCAAATAACGCAGCGTCCGTTTTTATATCCATTTTTGCTTAGCGTTACATGATCACGCTCCTATTCATGTAAATGCTTCCAAGCGCGACAAGACACAAGAGAGCGCGCTGTATGCCAATGTCCTGTCTGTGTGTGTGTGTGTGTGTGTGTGTGTGTGTGTGTGTGTGTGTGTGTGTGTGTGTGTGTGTGTGTGTGTGTGTGTGTGTGTGTGTGTGTGTGTGTGTGTGTGTGTGTGTGTGTGTGTGTGTGTGTGTGTGTGTGTGTGTGTGTGTGTGCCAGTGTCCTGTCTGTGTGTCACACACACACACACACACACACACTCGACGCATAGATAGACACGCGTTAGTTTCCTGCTCACATCGAGTTCTCTTTTGCTCTTGAACAACCAATAACACAGAGGATTTTGAGTATTCTCATATTAGAGTCTTAAATTAGTTAAATAACGTCTTAAATTAACTTTAAAGAGTTGTGAGGAAATGAGATGCGCGGGACAGCGCGTGAGACCCGCGGCTGTTCTTAAAGTGACAGTAGCACTGATGATGCCTGTCATTAATGTTCATCAAAGAACAACGGGAACAGAGAAAATTGTAGCTTTAATGATGATTCATCTATATTTGATTTATTATTTATGCAGTTAAGGAAGGTTTGATAACTATTACATTTCTGTATAACAGGTAAGGCCATGGGTAAATATAACATTTATTATTTTGGGTTTATGTAAAGATTGTTACAATTTTTGGCTAAAAAGTTACTGAATCGATTTCAAGTCACTGAATCGTTTCGGATCGTATCGTTCTAAATTAACCAATATCGTCCTTGTATCGTATCGACAACCTCAAATCGTGATACGAATCGTATCGTTGTTAAAACGAATCGTTACACCCCTAATAAAAACCATTAAGTCTATGGAATGCTCTCTGCCTGTCTTTCCCCCTCTCCCTCACTCTCACTCTATCACTGTGTGTGTGTGTGTGTGTGTGTGTGTGTGTGTGTGTGTGTGTGTGTGTGTGTGTGTGTGTGTGTGTGTGTGTGTGTGTGTGTGTGTGTGTGTGTGTGTGTGTGTGTGTGTGTGTGTGTGTGTGTGTGTGTGTGTGTGTGTGTGTGACTTTCTCTCTTGATGATGATAATTTAACCCTTTTTATATAGGCTATCACAAATAACTTTCACTTGAAATAAAAACGTCATGTGATGTGTTTGCCAAGATCACGGATGATGCATATGTCTTTAAATTAATTATTTACTGATATAATATAAATGTTTTAAAACATAAATTTCACATGATTTTATAAAAGTGGCTATTTATAATAAACTTCCATAAAATGTAGACACGCATCTTACTCTTACCTAACACTGATATTAAAATCATCTTTGCTGTTTCTGTGATTTGGTTCCATTTATTAATTTTGTCATTTATTTTTTATATTGGACCACACATATTGATTTCAAATATATTCAAAATAATTTTTTCAGAGAGTGAAATAAAAAAAACTTTCTCCCACCATTTAGATTTTATTTCTTTTTGTTGTTAAAATCTTGTGAATCTTGTTCAATGTGCAGATTGCCTCTCTCTCAGTCCTTCCCCTCCCCCCTCACTCTCAGGCTCACCCTGTGTGTGTGTTTGAGTGTGTGTGCGCGCACGTGTGTGTGTGGTGGGGGGGGGGGGGGGGGTGTCTCTCTCACCCTGTGAGTTTGGGTGTGTGCCTTTCTCTCTGGGAATGATAATTTAACCCTTTCGTATCATAGACTATCACAAAAACTATCACTTTAGTGTGAATTAGTAAAAAAGAACTACAAACACCTTGAATTAAATACTGGCCTTCTGGACTTACAAAATTTTGAGCAGGAAAAGATAACTTTTATCTATTTTATCCTATGACATTAAAATTAATCTAGATTTAAATTACATCATGGGTGTGGCTTGTGGTGATAGTGGCACCAGTTGCTGCGGTAAATGTGGCATATTCGAGCGATTCTAAAATATTCTCCTGTTTAAATGCATATTGCCTGCCGTGCACAGTTAAGCTGATGCCACCGGCGTGGTGGTGCCACCGGCTTGGGCCCGTCATCGCTGCTCGCAGCTTTAATTATTATTATTATTATTATTTTATCGACTTCTCGGGCACTTTTGGGGCCCTTACCATGCTCAAAAACTCTTGAAACTTTGCACACACATCGGAATGCGCGGCCATCAGAGCCGGGCTGAAGCTGGTACCCGGGCGTGGCAGGGGGGCTCGACAGCGCCCCCTAAAGTGGTGTCTGAAAACTTGGTCTATATATCAAACACACTTGCACGTACATGTATGAAACTCGGTACACATATAGAACTCATCGGGCCAAACAACTTTCGTGCTCTAAGTTACGTGTCAGCCCAACAGGAAGTGAGCTAATATGGGTTGTTCTGAAAACACATGCTCTGGAATTTAATATACTCCTCCGAGGCCATTGTTTCAATCAGTGCCAAACTCGGTCAGCATGAAGTCAAGACACAGAGGATGCTAAATTGCGAACGGATTTTTGATATCTTAAACGGTTTGGCCGTGGCGAAGCAACGAATTTAATAACTTGTGCAAACATTGACTGATTTGGATGAAACTTCAGCTGTGTGTTCGTTGTAAGAGGCCGATCACATGGATATGACTTTTGTGAGTCAAAGTTATAGCGCCACCAACTGGGAGCAGGAAGTGTGTCACTTTCAAAAATGCTTTGAATCACCATCTTATTTTCACCAGATTGACTTCAAACTTCATCAGTATAATGTGAAAACATGACAGATAGAGACATATGAATGAATTCCTGATATTTCAAATAATGCTGCCATGGCAACATGTCAAAGTTTAATAATGTTTTTGGCTGTTTGTGTGCCCTCCCCTCTATCACCAAAAGGTGGCAGTGTTGTATTATTTTTGAAACTCCCTTTCTCTCTCTCTCTCTCTGTGCTTGTTTTTGTGATTTATGAGGACACAAATGTGTATGATGACATACACTGGTATTACAACGTAGTAGTTAATGTGGACATGAACTATGACACTATATCACTACAGGACTAATTTTCTAAATGACATTTGAGTTCCAATTCTTATCACCTGACAGCCGTGTATAATTGTGAGTGTGAGTGTGTTTTCTATACATGTGCTTTACAGAAGGTCATGTGCTGTGTTTGCAAAGATCACTTTTGACACATTTGTCTTTAAATTTATTATTTACTGACATAGTTAGGGCCCAAGCCCTGAAAGGGCGCAGAGCCCTATTGTTCTTCCTCTGTTTCTTATTAGGGCCCAAGCCCTGAAAGGGCGCAGAGCCCTATTGTTCTTCCTCTGTTTCTTATTAGGGCCCAAGCCCTGAAAGGGCGCAGAGCCCTATTGTTCTTCCTCAGATTATTAGGGCCCAAGCCCAAAGGGCGCAGAGCCCTATTGTTCTTCCTCAGATTATTCTTTGTTTTTTAGGGCCCAAGCCCAAAGGGCGCAGAGCCCTATTGTTCTTCCTCAGATTATTCTTTGTTTTTTTTTTTGTTTTTTTTTTCGACTTCTCGGGTACTTTTGGGGCACTTAACATGCTCGAAAACTCTTGAAACTTCGCACGGGCGTCGGAATGCGCGGCCATCAGAGCCGGGCTGAAGCTGGTACCCGGGCGTGGCAGGGGGGCTCGACAGCGCCCCCTAAAGTGGGGTCTGAAAACTTGGTCCATATATCAAACACACTTGCACGTACATGTATGAAACTCGGTACACATATAGACCTCATTGGGCCAAACAACTTTCGTGCTCTAAGTTATGCGTCAGCCCTACAGGAAGTGAGCTATAATGGGTTGTTCGGAAAACGCATGCTCTGGAATTTAATATACTCCTCCGAGGCCATTGTTTCGATCATTGCCAAACTCGGTCAGCATCAAGTGAACATATTCAGGATGCTAAATTGCGAGCGGATTTTTGATATCTCAAATGGTTTGGCCGTGGCGAAGCAACAAATTTATGGCGAGAAAAGGGAAACAGGAAGTGTGTTATAACTTGTGCAAACATTGACTGATTTGGATGAAACTTCAGCTGTGTGTTCGTTGTAAGAAGCCGATCACATGGATATGACTTTTGTGAGTCAAAGTTATAGCGCCACCAACTGGCAGCAGGAAGTGTGTCACTTTCAAAAATGCTTTAAATCACCATCTTATTTTGACCCGATTTATTTCAAACTTCATCAGTATAATGTGAAAACATGACAGATAGAGACTTATGAAATGGATTCCTGAAATTTCAAATACTGTTGCCATGGCAACGTGTCAAAGTTTAATAATCTTTTGGCTGTTCTGAGGCTCTTAGCATGCTTGAAATTGCTTGAAACTGCTTGAAACTCAACACACACATCAGAGATATCAGTCAGTACACAATGGCAAAGCCTCAGAAACGGGTGGGGATGAGGGGCTCTCTAGCGCCACCTTTTGACAAAAGTGAAGGGCTTCGTTTCATCTACAATCACCAAACTCAGTATATATATTGACCTCATCGAGCCGGACAACTTTCTAATTTACAGTCATTAGCTCCGACCAACAGGAAGTCAGATATTTTTGTTTGAAGGTGAATTTTTTATTAAATCGGGGTCTGAGTTTTTACGTTCTCCTCGTAGGCGATTTATTCAATCTCCACCAAACTCGGTCAACATGAAACAAAGATACTGAAGATGCTAAAATGTGAACGGATATTGGATATCTCAAACGGTGTTTCCATGGCAAGGAATTAAATAAGGACAAAAAAGGGGAACAGAAATTCTCTGTGTCTGCTGCTCTCCCCTCAATGAACACAAGATGGCAGCATTGTATTAGTTTTGAAGCAGGATAAAAAAAAACTTGTTTCTCTCTCTCTCTCTCTCTCTCTCTCTCTCTCTCTTGTTTGTGATTTATGAGGACACAAATTTGTATAATGACATGGGTATTAAACTGGTATTACAACGTGTATGTGTGTGTGTTTAAAAACATACTAAAACAATGTTTTATTCAAATGTAATCAAATAGCTTTAAAATAATCATACTATTTTTCAGATCAATATATTTATTTTATTTAATATATTTCTTCTGAATATTTATTCTCTGTCTGCCCTCCCCTCACTAAAAGGTAGCAGTGTTGTTATTTTTGAAACTCTTTCTCTCCGTGTGTGTGTGTGTGTGTGTGTGTGTGTGTGTGTGTGTGTGTGTGTGTGGGCATGTTTTTGTTAAATATCAGGACACAAATGTGTATAATGACATGGGTATGACATAGGTATTACAAAAAGAGGGTGAAATATGAGGACGTTCCCCATGTCCTCACTTTTCAAAATGCTTATAAATCACAGAACAAGGTTTTTTTTCACTGAAAGTGAACTGCACAGTCTCCTGTGAGGGCTAGGTTTAGGGGCAGGGGCAGGGGCAGTGTGTGTGTGTGTGTGTGTGTGTGTGTGTGTGTGTGTGTGTGTGTGTGTGTGTGTGTGTGTGTGTGTGTGTGTGTGTGTGTGTGTGTGTGTGTGTGTGTGTGTGTGTGTGTGTGTGTGTGTGTGTGTGTGTGTGTGTGATGGGTAGGTTTAGGGGCAGGGGCAGTGTAAGGGGATAGAAAATACGGTTTGTACGGTATAAAAACCATTACGCCTATGGAATGTCCTCACATTTCACAAAAACAAACGTGTGTGTGTGTGTGTGTGTGTGTGTGTGTGTGTGTGTGTGTGTGTGTGTGTGTGTGTGTGTGTGTGTGTGTTTGTGTGTCCACCAACTGGCAGCAGGAAGTGTGTCACTTTCAAAAATGCTAAATCACTGTCTTGTTTTCACCCGATTTACTTCAAACTTCATCAGTATAATGACAAAACATGGCAGATGTAGACATACGAAAGGGTTCCTGATATTTTACATACTGTTGCCATGGCAGTGTGTCAAAGTTTAATCATCTTTTGGCTGTTTTTGAGGCTCTTAGCATGCTTGAAATTGCTTGAAACTCAACACACACATCAGAGATGTCAGTCAGTGGAAATGGGCAAAGCCTCAGAAATGGGTGTGTTGGAGGGGTGTTTATTACAACATAATCATGGTTTATGAAGACATTTCATGTGTCCCCGTAAATCAAAATAGCTTTAAAAGCATACTAAACAATGTTTTAATAAAAATGTAAAAATGCAGAATATTTTCTGTGATGGTAGGTTTAGGGGTTGTGTGTGTGTGTGTGTGTGTGTGTGTGCGATATGTAGGCTTAGGGGTAGTGTAGGGGGATAGAATTTACAGTTTGTACAGTATAAAAACCATTAAGTCTATGGAATGCCCTCTGCCTGTCTTTCCCCTTCCCCCTCTCTATCACTCTCTCTGTGTGTGTGTGTGTGTGTGTGTGTGTGTGTGTGTGTGTGTGTGTGTGTGTGTGTGTGTGTGTGTGTGTGTGTGTGTGTGTGTGTGGAGGGGGGGGTCTCTCTCTCACCCTGTGAGTATGTGTGTGTGCCTTTCTCTCAGTCCTTCCCCTCCCCCCTCACTCTCCCTCTATCATTGTGTGTGTGTGTGTGTGTGTGTGTGTGTGTGTGTGTGTGTGTGTGTGTGTGTGTGTGTGTGTGTGTGTGTGTGTGTGTGTGTGTGTGTGTGTGTGTGTGTGTGTGTGTGTGTGTGTGACTTTCTATTTATTTTTTATATTGGACCACACATATTGATTTCAAATATATTCAACATATTTTTTTCAGAGAGTGAAATAAAAAAAACTTTCTCCCACCATTTAGATTTTATTTCTTTTTGTTGTTAAAATCTTGTGAACCTTGTTCAATGTGCAGAGTGCATCTCTCTCAGTCCTTCCCCTCCCCCCTCACTCTCAGGCTCACCCTGGGTGTGTGTGTGTGTGTGTTTGAGTGTGTGCGCGCACGTGTGGTGTGTGTGTGTGTGTGTGTGTGGGGGGGGGGGTGTGTCTCTCTCACCCTGTGAGTTTGTGTGTGTGCCTTTCTCTCTCGGAATGATAATTTACCCCTTTCGTATCATAGACTATTACAAAAAACTATCACTTTAGTGTGAATAAGTAAAAAAGAACTACAAACACCTTGAATTAAATACTGGCCTTCTGGACTTACAAAATTTTGAGCAGGAAAATATATCTTTTATTTATTTTATCCTATGACATTAAAATGAATCTAGATTTAAATTACATCATGGGTGTGGCTTGTGGTGATAGTGGCACCAGTTGCTGCGGTAAATGTGGCATATTCGAGCGATTCTAAAATATTCTCCTGTTTAAATGCATATTGCCTGCCGTGCACAGTTAAGCTGATGCCACCGGCGTGGCGGTGCCACCGGCTTGGGCCCGTCATCGCTGCTCGCAGCTTTAATTCTTTTTTTTTTTTTTTTTTTTTTCTTTTTTTTGACTTCTCGGGTACTTTTGGGGCACTTAACATGCTCGAAAACTCTTGAAACTTCGCACAGGCGTCGGAATGCGCGGCCATCAGAGCCGGGCTGAAGCTGGTACCCGGGCGTGGCAGGGGGGCTCGACAGCGCCCCCTTAAGTGGGGTCTGAAAACTTGGTCCATATATCAAACACACTTGCACGTACATGTATGAAACTCGGTACACATATAGACCTCATCGGGCCAAACAACTTTCGTGCTCATAGTTATGCGTCAGCCCAACAGGAAGTGAGCTATAATCGGTTGTTCGGAAAACCCATGCTCTGGAATTTAATATACTCCTCCGAGGCCATTGTTTCGATCATCGCCAAACTCGGTCAGCATGAAGTGAACATATCCAGGATGCTAAATTGCGAGCGGATTTTTGATATCTCAAATGGTTTGGCCGTGGCGAAGCAACGAATTTATGGCGAGAAAAGGGAAACAGGAAGTGTGTTATAACGTCAGCAAACATTGACTGATTTGGATGAAACTTCAGCTGTGTGTTCGTTGTAAGAGGCCGATCACATGGATATGACTTTTGTGAGTCAAAGTTATAGCGCCACCAACTGGCAGCAGGAAGTGTGTCACTTTCAAAAATGCTTTGAATCACCATCTTATTTTCACCCCATTTACTTCAAACTTCATCAGTATAATGTGAAAACATGACAGATAGAGACGTATGAAATGGATTCCTGAAATTTCAAATACTGTTGCCATGGCAACGTGTCAAAGTTTAATAATCTTTTGGCTGTTTTGAGGCTCTTAGCATGCTTGAAATTGCTTGAAACTGCTTGAAACTCAACACACACATCAGAGATGTCAGTCAGTACACATTGGCAAAGCATCAGAAATGGGCGGGGATGAGGGCCTCTCTAGCGCCACCTTTTGACAAAAGTGGGGGGGTTAGTTTTATCTTCAGTCACCAAACTCGGTACATATATTGTTCTCTTCGAGCCGGACAACTTTCTAATTTACAGTCATTAGCTCCGACCAACAGGAAGTCAGATATTTTGGTTTTAAGGTGAATATTTATGTAATTCAGGGTCTGAGTTTTTACGTTCTCCTCGTAGGCGATTTATTCAATCTCCACCAAACTCGGTCAACATGAAACAAAGATACGGAAGATGCTAAAATGCGAACGAATATTGGATATTTCAAATAATGTTGCCATGGTAACATGTCAAAGTTTAATAATGTTTTTGGCTGTGTGTGTGCCCTCCCCTCTATCACCAAAAGGGGGCAGTGTTGTATTATTTTTGAAACTCCCTTTCTCTCTCTCTCTGTGCTTATGTGATGTAGCAACAATAAGTTTTGGGGAATAATTAATTCAAATGGTATGAATATTCATGAGTTTATGAATATTATTAGCTTGTTGTACAGAAAAATTAACGTATAACGGAACCTTTAATCATTTAAAAGTAACCTTTATCCAAATTGATTTCTTCATCAATTATCAATCTTACAAACCTTAAGAAACATTGATCTGTTTGATCAGGACAAATAATATCTCTTATGTTTGCACAATTTGTATTACTGAGGTAGTAATACATGAAAATCAAGCTTAAATGGGTAGCTTAGATCTTACGCTTCAGTGACTTCGAGATTTGTGAGCAAAACAATAAGGATTCAATTTAATGCAATTATTGAGTTTTAATAAAACACTATAGAATACAAAGCTACGAATCACACGGGGGTAAATATGCATATATATAGGAGAAACAAACGATATGGTACAAACAAGGAAAAATCAAACTTAACGAATAAAATCAAAGGGAAAAGAATGATGGAAAGAGAGAATCCACGAGGGAGAGAGAGATGAGAGAGATGAGAGAGAGAGAGAGAGAGGGAGAGAGAGAGAGAGAGAGAGAGAGAGAGAGAGAGAGAGAGAGAGAGAGAGAGAGACAGACAGTTCAATCACTTCACCAAAACCCTTCAGACATTTATGATTTTGTGAATCAGGATTAATTAAGACAACCTCGTACAAGCAGTTAAAGGTGAAATATAATACTTGCATTAGGCTCTCTCGTGTACGTGTCTGAGTTCGAATCGTCGTGGAAGTTCGCTAAGGAGGTGAGTCCGGAGAATTTCTGTGAAGTTCAGGAAAGTCGCTCCAGAAGTTGCAGGTCCGTCTCTCTCTTTTGGCTTGGGGCCAAAGGGGTCCTTCTCTCAAGGGGAGGGGCCGAAGGCCAGGGTCGTCTTCTCCTCGTAGTGGCAGAGCGCAAGGAGTTAATGATAACTTCTGCATTTATAGATGGACTGGCCGAGCCCGACTTATGGAAAGATCCAATCACGTCCGTGGAGAGATCTTCTCGAGAAGGCGCGAGTGTTCCATTGTTCTCTGAACCCCCCCTCCTCTGAGTTAATCAATAGGGCGGAAATTCTAAAGCCTCTTTTTCTTTAGAAAGCTGGTATTTCTGAAATTATGCATCAAAATCTGATTTTTGAACCAAATTTGGCCTAGTCATAATTTCGCGATAACAGAGATACTAAGAACGGTCATTCTGTGATTTGCGCGTCCAGATATACAAGATTATCACAGTTACTGGCATACAGGTTTTGATTGGCAACAGTAGACATCCTAGTTATTCTAATACATTGTATAAAGACATGAAATCAACGGATTATATATATTTGAACATTATTAAAACAGTTCTTTAAGTCCCATGTTTTAAGTAACACGTGTTGTGCAAGAATTGTCTTCTTTCAGCGCTCTCCGTGTATGTGTGTTTGCGTGTTCGAACTTCACGTGGTCAACCGCGTGTGTGTGTGTGTGTGCTGAAGTCAGCAAAAGAGTTCTGTGTCTATTGTATTGTTAGCCTGTTGCACACAGGATATGTGTGTTCGTTTGACGAGTCACAAGACTTCCCTGAGGCTGTGAAGTCAAACTATTCAACTCTTGAGCCGTTCATTAACTCTAGATAGCCATTCACATAACGAACCTCTGTTTGGTATGATCTGATCAGCCGAGTCATGAGATAATGATGATGAGTCCAAGATTTAGACTTCCTGCCAGCTGCCAATGCTGTTACAGTCCCCCTTTTTGTCGGATGATGTCCGATGGACATTATCGGACAACCCCTCATCACAGTGATCGGATGGCAGGTGAATCGGGACGGTTGGAGAGTAGCTGTTCGTTATGGCTGAGGAGCCAGCTCGATGAGGTTCGCATCTGCTTCTGGCATGGTACCCTCCCTCCGGGGTTTCCATCGGAGACCTCCAGACACGGCTGTCGTGAGTTTGGCTGTAGAGGTTTTCATCTCGTTGAACTTCCTGTACAGGAGAAAGGCTATGCCCAGGGTTAGGGTATTGCCGATGATCATGGAGATACATAGCGCAGTGTCGGCGGCGGTCCAGGTTTGGACAACAGGTGAGGTATTCAGGATAGGCAATCGAGACAATGCTTGGAGGGCTGTGTCGAGGGGAACAATGTCAATGAGCTGAGGCCCCCCTTTTTCAATCCACCGTTCTAGTTCTGGAGCTAGGGTGAAGTTGTGGTCCTTGAAAAAGGCTGGGATTTCTAGCTCTGACCGATACTCTTCACTTGGGAGATGGTACAAAGCCAAATCGTCCAGGTGGAGGATGGCCCCTCGTGGTACTTGGATCCACATGCTCTGGTCCAACAAGTTGATGCGGGTGGCGGTGTCATGCTGGTCGTAGATCAGCATAGCGGTACGCACCGGAGTGTTGACGAGCCACCTGTCACCTACGATCTCTGCCTGTGTCTCGGTGACTTGGGTACGAGGCGTGGCATCGGTAGGGCAGCGGGTGTTGCTGATCATCGGTTGTAGTCCGCAGATTCCTTCGGTGTTGTCTCTGAGGAAGGGCTTGCTAGGGCAGAGGTAGTGTATGTCTTTAGTCAGGGTACACATGTGCAGGTTTGGGGCTAAGTACAGCTGTGTATCGCTGTCGTGGTAGGCGACCACCTCAGGAGTGCGCACCTTAAGGTGTGTGTTACCCTTCCAAAAGCCCACATTGACAATGTCTTTGAGTCGGTAGATTCGGCTCGACTCGATGATGGGTAAGTTAAGAAGGAAACCCATCTCCTTCTGTTCGGGGTCCACATAAAGGGGAATGGCGCTACCCAGAGAGTAGGCCAGGTGTACCTGCAGAGGGTCGGCGGGTGTGTTGATAGCAGACGCCAGCACACTTTGCACCAGGCTTAAGGGTATGAGGTATGGTGGTATTCTACCCATGGCTAAGCTATCGATGGAGGAGCTTATTTCCCGTAGCATGTCAGTCATTAAGGCTGTGACCAGCTGCGTTTGAGCAAAGTCATTCTGGAAGACTGTAAACAGCTGTTTCATGGAGTTCACGGTCTGGTTCAACAGGACACTGTGGGTGTTCAGAATTACCACCGTTCCTCTTAATGTCTGGCCGACGGTTTGTAAAGCTGCACTCTGTGTGGTGAGTTGCTCTTTTAGCTGTGGGAGTTCCGTCTGAATTTCAGCCACATGCCGTCTTATCGTGGCTATGTTTACTGCGTTGACACTGGACATGCCAATGTTAAACAGAGTTCCAACGGCGGCGGCGGCTCCGAGCAACGCTCCCAGGAACCGTTTGGAGCGGCGGTTGTGTCCGCCTAACTCCGCTTGGGTGACTGTCATCTTCTCCAGTTGGTTGAGCATGTGCTTGACATCGGCCTCGGCATGGAGGAGAGAGTCTTCTGTCCACCGGGCACCGGCCCAGCTGTACTGGGCTACTGCTTTGGGGTAGTGTGCTCTGTAGACGTTGCGAGGGTCGAGTCGAACGTACACTTTCTGGGTGTGCGTCCGGCAATTGGTGATCAGGAGCCCCGGTTGTTCTCTCAATACAATGCCCGAGGCGGGGCCTGGTGTGATGAGGTCGGGTGGCGGCTGGCCTCTGGTTGACAGGAGGCATAGGAGGATGATCCACAGCCGCATCCTATTACAGGCAGGAGAGTGAGAGAGGTAGGGAGGAGCAGGGGAGAGAGAAAAGGAACAGGTCAGCAAGGTTTGTCCCGGGTTGGATGGGACAGTCTTTTCGCTTCGGTGACGGCGGTTGAGTTCTAGCTTGCATTGGCCCCTCCCTGTCTTTCTATGCTAGTGGCCCCATGTCTCTTAATCTGGTTCCGGTGGACCCATTTGAGAACTGGTTCTCTGGATCCCCGGTTTAACTGGATTTGGTACGCTACTGGGGAGAGTTTGTTCATAATCTCATGGGGTCCCGTCCAGTGAGGCAGAAATTTCTTCGACAGCCGCCGGGGGCCTGTCAAAGGTGGCGGGTTGAAGCTGTAATACAAGACCTTGTCGCCCACATCCAGTTCCTGGTGTGATGCTTTCCGGTCGTAATATGCTTTCTGACCTTCAGCGCTTTTCTGCAGGTGTTGCTGGGCAAACGCGAAGGTTGCTTTTAAGTGTCTATGGAGCTCCTCGAGGTACTGGAATGTGGTGTACGCGGTGACAAGATTGGAGTCTCCGGGTTGGTACAGCAAGTGAAGTGGCAGAGTCATCTGCCGCCCAGTCATGAGCTCGAAGGGGGACACCCTTGTCGATTCCTGCGGGGTAGCTCTGAGAGCCATCAGAACGAGGGGGAGTTTCATATCCCAGTCTTTCTGGTTAGCAGACACATACTTTTTCAACATGGCGACCACCGTTCGGTTCGATCTCTCGACCTGGCCGGACGAGATTGGATGGTGGCTGATGTGAAGTCTAGCCCGTACCCCTAGGCATTTCCAGATCTGTTGCATGATCTCGGCCGTGAAATGGGTGCCTCTGTCTGAGTTGACTTTCAGTGGCAATCCAAACCGGGAGAAGATGTGGTTCATCAGGAGGTATGCTGTGGTTTGGGCGGTGTCATTGGGTGCTGGCAGGCACTCTACCCATTTGGTAAACTGGCACACCACCGTGAGGAAGTACTTGTTGCCTCTTGCGGACCTGGGCAGGGGTCCCACCCAGTCGATTTGTAGGTCTGACCACGGGAACGTGATCCCTCTGCGTTGCAGTGGGGCTCTGTGGTTCGGGTTTGCTGGTTGGAACTGGCAGCAAACCAGGCATTCTCTGACATACTCTGCCACATCTTGTTGCATCCCGGGCCAATATGCCACCTGTTTCAGTGTGTCATACGTGGCTCTGGTGCCGTGGTGTCCAGCACATGGTGTGTCGTGGGCATACATTAGCATGACCCCCCTTTGCGACCGTGGCACCACAAGCCTTGGTGCTGTGCTGTCATCGGGCGCAAACCACAGAATGTTGTCCTGTATACGCAACATGTGTCTGGAGTTATGTAGATGTCTGAGGCTTGAGTCATCAGTGAGCTCAGAGTCAGTGATAGGGTGGCAGGAGGGGTCAGAGAGGTGGTCAAGAATTGTCTTTATTGCAGTGTCAGAGGCTTGCATATCCGCGATGTCGTTGTTGGAAATCTGCGGAGTTAGCGATAGTGGCTGCGAGACGGGCATTGTAGCCGGTGCCGGTCGCTTGCTGCGGGTTAGCACTGCAACGTTGGGGCTGGATGTGGGGTTCGGGGGTACCCACATGTCGCCGTGTAGTGCGCCCGTCTTGGCGAGGGCGTCTGTTTGGTCATTCAAGTCTTTGTCGAGACCTGGTAGCTTCGAGTGTGCTTTTACCTTCTTCCAGTACACTGTCAGGTCATGTGTTCTTGTGATGTTGTCACATTCCTGGAACAGGTGTTGGTGTTTGACTGGCTTGTTGTTAGCGGTCTTGAAACCATTCTGTTTCCAGCTTGGAAGGTGGCACACGAAACTGAGTCTGGCATAGTTAGAGTCTGAGCAGATGAGCAGTTCTCTGATGTCATTGGCTGATGCGATCTGTAGGGCTATGAGAATAGCTGCTATCTCTGCATATTGCGATGACTGGGGGCCCAACTTGAAGTGTTGTGGTGGGCACGGCTGATCGTTCACCCACAGCACTCCTGCACCTGCCTTTAGGACGCCGTCGTGGTTGTAGGAGCACCCATCGACGTAGGCCGTGGGCATGCCCTGGCACGCATTCGGTTCAAAGTATCTGTGACAGGTCAGTTGTTGTTGTTGGGGTTCTTGTGCATCCGCTGCAGCAGCAGGCGTGTTATCAGAGCAGTTTTGGCATGCAGCCAGGCCATTGCCCAGTGCAGACTTGTGATTTTGTGCATACCGTGCCTCAACATTGCGTCCCTGGAGGGCCATTAACCACGTGGCTATACGTGAATTAGTGACAACGCCATCTCGGATGCGTTGGCTGTTGAGGAACATTACGGGCTGGTGGCAAGTCTCAATGATAACTTTCTGTGCCCCAATGTAGTTGGAGAATCGCTGAATGGCCCACACCGTGCAGAACAGAGCTTTTTCACAGTCAGAGAACTTGCACTCTGGTGGGAGAAGCGTTTTGCTGGCATATGCGACCACCTTTTTGTCTTGGTCATGTTGTTGATATAGGCCAGCACTGAGACATTGGTCGGAAAACCCGGCTTCCAGGTAGAATTCCTTCTGTGGATCGGGGTAAGCAAGGCATGGAGCTGTGCATAAATGTCTTTTAAGTGCCGTCATGGCATATTCTTGAGCGTCTGACCAGACAAAAGGACAGTCTTTCTTCAGCAGGGCTGTTAGAGGTCTAGCAATGTCTGAGTAGTTTTCGATGAACTGTCGGGAGTAATTGCATACCCCTAGAAAACTGCGCAGCTCAGAGGCGTTTGTAGGAGGCTTGATGTTTTGAATGGCATGAATACGGTTTGATTGAGGTTCAATGCCTTGGGATCCGATGAGCAGGCCCACGTAGTTGACCTTGGTCCGGCACCACTGTCCTTTGTGGAGGGCGATCTTGGCACCGGCTGCGGACAGTTGGTTCAAAACATAGTCTATTTCATTCAGGTGGTCGGCCACCGTTGTGCTCTTCATGAGAACATCGTCTACATAGATCAGGTTGCCTCTTACTCTGGCGTCTGGGCAGGCTTTGTTCAGAAAGATGTTGAACTCAGCTGGTGAGTTGGCATAGCCGAACGGGCACCTGTTGAAGGTGTATTGTCGGTTGCCGAATGTGAATGCTAGCTTGTGTTGGTCTTCTGGGTGCACTGGAATGGTCCAGAATCCAGAGGCCACATCAAGTGTAGAGAAGATTGTGGCTCCCCTGATTCGGGGTATTTCTTGTTCTAGTTGGGTCATAGGCCATCTTGACAACGGTACCTGTTGATTCAATTTCCGATAGTCGACCGTGGGTCTCCAGGCTCCGCTGGGTTTCAGCACAGGCCACAAGGGGCTTGAAAAGGTACTGTTGCAAGGACGGATGACACCTTTTTCAAGCATGGATTCGATGATCTCCTGCACTGGTTCGTGTGAGGCGATGGGAATCTTGTATTGCTTGACAAAAGTGGGAGGCGCATCAGGGTGCGTTGGGATGCGCACCGTGTGGAGGTTGGTGAGACCGCAGTCTAAAGAGTCTTTGGCAAAGGATTCTTTGAACTTATAAAGGACTTGTTTGAGTCTTTGACGGTCTGTCTCGCTCTGGAGCGCGTCAGCGTCTCGTAGAATTTGCTGCACTTGAGACTCAAAACCTGGGTAAGGTTCCTCCGTATGTGTGTCATCAGTCAGGTTGGTCTTGGGAGGTGTGGCAGAGTCATCAGTCTCACCGACAGGCTGGTGGGAGACTGTGTATACTGCGAGGTGACTGTCCTCAGTCAGCTCCGTTCGGCACACCTGGTCTTTGGTCATTGGCATGACAGACGTGATGGCAATGAATTTGAAGGGTGCGGTGAACAGTGTGTTATCTGTGCTCCCTTCGGGTATCAGTGCAGGTGGAATGGGCCCAATGATGGGTAGTATAAGTTCAAAGTCATGAAAGTCATGGCTCACTAGCCATCCCAGCCGGTAGGCCTTGGGAATGTTGATGTCAGTTGCTGTGCAGTTGTTGAAGAGGATGTAGACTACACGAGATGACACTTCAGTGAGGGGTGTGGCTTCAAGTGTGAGTCCGAGTTCCACACATTCAGGTGAGGGTTGGAAGAAGCCCAGCGTGTGGTTTAAGGTTTGACCACATCGCATGTTGAGCCGAACAGCGACCCCTTTGGTGTATGCTGGTACCACCGTTCCCTGTTCGTTGACTAGGGTGCAGACCTCAGGGATGGTCTGTCCTGACATGAGGTTGTCATGGCTGATGGAAACATGTGGCTGTAAAGTCAATGGGGCCCATACCACTTCGTTGAACGTGTCCACATGAGCCCGGAGGCGAACCAAAATGTCTGCTCCGATGTAAACATCGTGGGGCGGGTCCGGAAGGACCAGGAAGTAATGGGTCAGGCACCGATGATTCCATGTCAAGCGCAGTGCACAGATTCCTCTGGCGGACACCATAGAGGAGGGGTGTGAGTTCAAAGGGAAACGGGTGCGCTTGCTGGCATAAGGCGGGTCTGGTGCGTGTTCCCTGAGTGCATTGAACAGTGAGAGACTAATGGCTGAGTTGTCTGCCCATAATGCTAGAATAGTGTTCGTTGTGGTGATATCATTCAGCTGCAGGTCAGTCATGACCTTGGGGCTGTAGGTATCAGAGTCTATGGTGAGCTGAAATGTGCAGAGTAGCGAACTTGAAGTTTGCTCTGGGTCTGAGACTGTGTTCTCACGGCTGGCTGCAGGAGTTCCCGTGACCTTTGTGACTTGACAGTCTGGTTCTGTTGGGGTTGCCGTGACCTCTGTGACCTGACAGTCTTGCTCAGAAGACCTGTGTGTCTGGAGGGGAAGAGGTTCTCGCACTTGTGCCCAGAATTTCAGCTGTTTGAAGTCCAGTAAAGGTTCGAAACGGTCCAGCAGGTCTTTGCCGATGAGAAACGGATAAGTGTTCATAGGTGACACATAGACAGGATGTACAAGACTCATAGGCCCAACTGTCAGGTAAATGGGAGCTATGGTTTTGAGCTGGATGTCGTCTTGGCTGTACGACTGCACATTCAGCTTACACGTGTGAAGGTCAAGAGTGCGATTCTGTCTCTGTGCTTCGAATTTGAGTTTGTCAAACAGTTGAACGGATATCAACGTTAGGTCGGAGCCGGTGTCAACCAGGGCTTCGAGCCTCAGTTC
This sequence comes from Gobio gobio, assembly GCF_949357685.1. NCBI lineage: Eukaryota > Metazoa > Chordata > Actinopteri > Cypriniformes > Gobionidae > Gobio > Gobio gobio. The sequence goes on along the minus strand of NC_137112.1, from coordinate 20,105,196 downwards.
CTTTTCCAAGGTGATGGTTAGGTAGAGTTTTCGAGCTATTCCCTTCTCGATCAGGTTCCCCAAGAGTCTGGGTGTTGGGGCCTGTGTGTTGATCGGTAGGCAGTCGGGATATGTCTCTTGTGTCTCACTGTGAGTGCAGATAACCAGGACAGCACTTTCATGTACCTTGGTGTGCGGAGTGACACTGTCTCGGTCAGGAAGTGTTGCCGTCAGCTGGAGTGAGTGGGTGTTGCTGACGTGTGGGGGTGCAACAGTTAGTTCGAGAGTCTGTGGTTGGGAAACAGTGTTCTGGGTGTTAGGTTCAGTTGCAGAAAGGTCAGGAAGGTTGATTTCAGGCGTCCGGTTCAGTCATGCGGTGTCTGGTTCATCCTTCTTGTCTGTCTTGCGGGGTTTCTTTTGTAGAAACTCCTTCAGTACCTTCAGCAGTTCTGCAGTTTCGGACTCGACCATGCTTTTCTTGTTAGCCGTGGGCTCAGATCCGCGCTTACCAGTACCACGTTGAGAGTGGTTCCTCCGTCGGTTTTCTGGGCTTGGCGTTCTGGGAGAGAGGGTTCGGCTCCTTCTGGGTTGCCGGCCGGCTTCCCATGTGCCCCTCCCCTTTTGGTTGTGGAGGGGGCGAGGCCGGTCCCAGGATCCTCCAGAGCGATCGTTCTGGTACCTTGGATGGGCATTACCACGATCATGCTGCCCTCTGCTGGCTTGGAACGGTGTAGACTCTCTGTTGACGGGTCCGTAACTGTGGTTCTGTTGGGCGCCCTCTAGGGTCAGCTCTGGGCGATGCTCAGAGACAGGGCAAATGGTTGGGTGTTTTACAGTCTTTTCAGAAATAGCCTTTTGCTTGGTGTAAGCCTTGTGAGCTAAGTCTCTTAACTGTTGGGTGGACATGCTGCGTGGACAAACCAGAACTCCCAGATGGTGATTAATCGTGGGGTGGAGGTTTCGGAGGAACAGGGTTCTGAAGCTGAGGTCCTCCTCCATGCCTGGTTCGTTTCGTGCGCCGAAGTAGGTATGTCGCAGTCGATTATAAAAGTTCTGTGGGGTTTCAAGTCGACCTTGCCTGAGGTCCACAGTAGCGATGAGCCCCTGGACTGATTCTGGATCAGAGTATTCACGAATTAAAGCTCGTCGTAGCTGGCCGTAGTCCGCTTTGACAGTCTCTGGTTGGCGGTCTAGAAAGCTACGCACGTCCCGGTTAAACGTGAGTTTGAGTAGGCACAATCTGTCCCAAGTGCTCGCGTTAGCGACAGTCTGCAGGTGAAAGTCTATGTCTTGCAAATAGGCATAAACATCGTGTCCTCCTGCAGGGTCTGGGCTGAAAGTAGGGATATTTCTGGCCAGCTTGTAAAGGTCCTTATGAGCTACGTGGCTGCTGACCCTGACTTCCTGGAAGGGCGTCCCTTCCTCCGCTGCTGGCGGGGGTTCGGGGAGGCTAGCAGGTGACAGTCTGAGCAGTGGGCTGTCACCCCCCTCTTCAGCTCTTGGTTCTTGGCTAGAAGGTGCGGACCAGCTGGTCGGGGGAAACTTTGTGTGGTGCGTTCCCCCTTCCCGGTCACTTTGCAGTTTATAGGAATGTTTCAGTTCTCTGTGAACAAGGTCAAGTTCATCTTTGAGCTCATGTCTTTGCTGGACCAGCTCATTGATCTCGGCTCGGGCAGCCTGCAAGTGGTTTTCGGAGGCTTTGGCTTTAGCATCTCTGTCTTTGAGTGCGGTGTTGGCTCTCTCTAGGAGAGCTTCGCCTCGCCGGAGCTGTTCGTTGAGTTCTTCCCTGGTGTCTTTCTCCGACTGCTCTCTGCGGTCTTTGTCCAGACGCAGATCTTCCAGGGCCTTTTGAAGTCTTTTTACTTCTTTCTCTCGTTCTGTGTCCGTTTCACCCTTTTCCTCGGTCTCTAGAAGTAGCTGGTCTAGATGACGCTGGGTGAGGGCCTGGTTTCTCCGGGCCTCCTCGGCTTGGAGCTTTAGTGTTGCCGCTTCCTGTTCCAGGTCGGTGTGGCTCTTTTCTCTTAGCCGTGCCTGGGCGACAAGGTTGTGGGCGAGGCTCCCGAGGATCTTGGCCAGTTCTTTGTGAGAGTAACTCTGCGTCGGGTCGTGTGCCGTCAGCTTGTCTAGCTCTGTGTCCAGTTCCTCCTGGCTCAGCAGTTGCAGATCACTGGTGTCCTCCGACGGAACAGTGCTCGTCATCGCTTCCAACCATACCGCTAGGCGATCCCAAGGGACAGCGGGACTGGATGAACGGGACATACTGGTTCACTGTGGGCGAGAGAAACACAGCACACACACACAAAGAGGCCAATGCAAGTTTGTTCTAAGGTTTACGAGCTCTTGTACGGACTATGCCGTCGACAAGAATTTTGGCTAACTGATGTAGACTGTTAGACAGTTAGGCAATTAGGCGGGCCAATTTTTGGATCGGCCTGAAATAGAGGCTTTGACAGGCGATAGCCCTGTCGGTCACCTGGTGACGCCGGCTGCTTGGTTGTCACTCTATTAATTTGCTTTCCTTGGGGTCTCTTGGTGAACTGAAAGAAACAAGATTACGACAGTCCAGACAGTGAAAGTAGGAAAGAGCACAGTGAAAACAAACACAAAATGAATTGGTCTGCAATAACAAGGAGAATAAGCGCGAACGCTGGGAGTGCTAGAGAAGTACTAAAGGGGTTAAACCTGCTACCTTTCGTAAGAGTTTCTGATAGGGCCTACAGCATGTGTGGCTATCGGGGTAGGAAACCTAGGAAAGAGGGTGCGGCTTAGAGAGGAAAGGTGGGCCAAACGTTTAGGCTATACTCGGGGAGTATCTAATATTTGGCTTGTAATGTGGATTTTATTACCTTTAGTTTATCCGGGGCGATTTGAGGTCGCTCAGGTGGAAACCAGTGGCGCAGTCGGCCTTCCGGGCGTTCCCAAACACCCAACTGCCGTGTCCTCGGTCCTTGTTACTCTGTCGCGTTACGCCCACTCAAACAGTTTAGACTTTAAACACGACCTGACAGCACCCACCCGTCAACCGCCAGCCAGCACAGCAAAGTTGGCACGCTCCCCAGAACCCTCTTTTTCAAGAGTGGCTCCCTATTAAGCCAAGGTTTGGGTACGGGCACCAGACATTGCCTTGTGTGTGTCAGCTGAACTGGTTGACCGGCTTTGGAGTGTCAGATTGCTGATGTCGCCACTGCGTGCCGCAACGGCGGACAGAGGTAAAAGAAACCGAGATTCACACACAGCCGGTGCAGGTCACGTCGGTTGGACAACCTTGCTCGTGGAGACCACGTTGAGACGATTCTCAGTTCACCACAGATGCTTGTGAGCCTTACGATAAATACACAAAAGAGGGTAAACAGGCGAAATCAAAATTAATTAAGACTCTATTGTTTACCGGATCAAGTGATTTATGGTTGCAGGCGAAAAGGAAATGCAAAATCCTATATCGAGAGTGATTTAGAAAAAGGCAAAGGTTTCTATCAACTAATGATAAAACAAAAGGCAATTTTGATAATGTTGGTAACTATCAAAATGAACCTAACCCAAATGAGAGGAAGAAAATAAAAAAATAAAAATTTTAACTAATAAAAAAAATTAATAAAATAAAATTAAATAGAAAATTAAAATTAAAATTAAACAAGACAAACTTAATTCAAATTAAATTCAAAACAAGTTTAAAATTTAAATTTAAATAAGCCTGTAGGGAGAATGTAAATAAAAGAAAGCAAGTCCAAATAATATCCTATAACAATTTAATGCTAAGTTGGAGTATCATTAATAACCAAAAAAAAAATTAATAATCAGCAAGGGAAACAGGAATAAGCACTTCAGACAGAATTGGAAGAAAGTGGAAAAGAGAGAGAGAGCTGTAAGCTGACTTAGCAGGGTACGGCCACACGGTGGCGTCCTTCCAAGCGGACTGTCAGTAACTTTAAGAACCTATTTTCAATTTAAGTTAGAGGAAATTCATTTTTCCTTTTAAACCCAAATTCAAATAAGTGTTTTTAATCAGCGAGAATGAGACCTGGTTGCTGCCTAATGCTTAGTAAAATTGCATAAATGAAAACGTTCCTAACAGTAATCATTAACAATTCACATGCTCAACTTAGGAAGGAAAATTAAGTCTGTCAAGACAAAATTACTAGCGGAGAGTAGAACTATCCGAAAATACCCACGAGATGGCGTTGTTGCGCTCGCTCGGGATAAAGTTATGAGGAAGTGTAATTCGAGAGCTGTGAGCTCGCGCCCTCGGGCGTCTAGCACGCGGAGTTGCAACACACGCTCGTGGGGGTTGAAGACCAAAAATCATATAATGGCCGCACCCAGAATTAACACATAATGACTTTTAGACCACGGCGGGCCTTTTTGTGCTATAATGGCACAAGAAACATGTGGCTACAGGAATTAACATCTGCTTTGCTTCACATTTAAAATAACTCCAATAGACATTTATCAAACTGGCTGACGGTCCGTCAGCATTTATGAGTCATGTGTTAGGTCTGGCTTTGGATAGCTACCCCAATGCGAAACCAGGAGTTTTATCGTTTATCTTTAACGATTTAATATTATATTAGGCCTATTATTGAATAGGGGAGGCTCGCCCTATTTCAATCTTCCGCTTGAAAGAAGATTTCGTCGTTCAAGTCAAGCGGGACAAAACAATATTACTCATGTACGGACTGAACAGAGATTTCTTTATCTCTGCAGGACATTTAATATTGCCAATTTAGCATCTGTTAATATGCTTTAAACTGAGCTCGGCGTCGTGCCTTTGTGAGTGAGTTCGCTTGCGCGATTTGTCTCACAGTTCAAAGAAACGAACGAAAACGCGCGTGCATAATATTAATACCCAAAAATTACACATGAATATGAATATGAATATTGCTCACAAAAACAAAGTTTGAAACTGCCCGCATTCTCCACCACTGTAGCAACAATAAGTTTTGGGGAATAATTAATTCAAATGGTATGAATATTCATGAGTTTATGAATATTATTAGCTTGTTGTACAGAAAAATTAACGTATAACGGAACCTTTAATCATTTAAAAGTAACCTTTATCCAAATTGATTTCTTCATCAATTATCAATCTTACAAACCTTAAGAAACATTGATCTGTTTGATCAGGACAAATAATATCTCTTATGTTTGCACAATTTGTATTACTGAGGTAGTAATACATGAAAATCAAGCTTAAATGGGTAGCTTAGATCTTACGCTTCAGTGACTTCGAGATTTGTGAGCAAAACAATAAGGATTCAATTTAATGCAATTATTGAGTTTTAATAAAACACTATAGAATACAAAGCTACGAATCACACGGGGGTAAATATGCATATATATAGGAGAAACAAACGATATGGTACAAACAAGGAAAAATCAAACTTAACGAATAAAATCAAAGGGAAAAGAATGATGGAAAGAGAGAATCCACGAGGGAGAGAGAGATGAGAGAGATGAGAGAGAGAGAGAGAGAGGGAGAGAGAGAGAGAGAGAGAGAGAGAGAGAGAGAGAGAGAGAGAGAGAGAGAGAGAGAGAGAGAGAGAGAGAGAGAGAGAGAGAGAGAGAGAGAGAGACAGACAGTTCAATCACTTCACCAAAACCCTTCAGACATTTATGATTTTGTGAATCAGGATTAATTAAGACAACCTCGTACAAGCAGTTAAAGGTGAAATATAATACTTGCATTAGGCTCTCTCGTTTACGTGTCTGAGTTCGAATCGTCGTGGAAGTTCGCTAAGGAGGTGAGTCCGGAGAATTTCTGTGAAGTTCAGGAAAGTCGCTCCAGAAGTTGCAGGTCCGTCTCTCTCTTTTGGCTTGGGGCCAAAGGGGTCCTTCTCTCAAGGGGAGGGGCCGAAGGCCAGGGTCGTCTTCTCCTCGTAGTGGCAGAGCGCAAGGAGTTAATGATAACTTCTGCATTTATAGATGGACTGGCCGAGCCCGACTTATGGAAAGATCCAATCACGTCCGTGGAGAGATCTTCTCGAGAAGGCGCGAGTGTTCCATTGTTCTCTGAACCCCCCCTCCTCTGAGTTAATCAATAGGGCGGAAATTCTAAAGCCTCTTTTTCTTTAGAAAGCTGGTATTTCTGAAATTATGCATCAAAATCTGATTTTTGAACCAAATTTGGCCTAGTCATAATTTCGCGATAACAGAGATACTAAGAACGGTCATTCTGTGATTTGCGCGTCCAGATATACAAGATTATCACAGTTACTGGCATACAGGTTTTGATTGGCAACAGTAGACATCCTAGTTATTCTAATACATTGTATAAAGACATGAAATCAACGGATTATATATATTTGAACATTATTAAAACAGTTCTTTAAGTCCCATGTTTTAAGTAACACGTGTTGTGCAAGAATTGTCTTCTTTCAGCGCTCTCCGTGTATGTGTGTTTGCGTGTTCGAACTTCACGTGGTCAACCGCGTGTGTGTGTGTGTGTGCTGAAGTCAGCAAAAGAGTTCTGTGTCTATTGTATTGTTAGCCTGTTGCACACAGGATATGTGTGTTCGTTTGACGAGTCACAAGACTTCCCTGAGGCTGTGAAGTCAAACTATTCAACTCTTGAGCCGTTCATTAACTCTAGATAGCCATTCACATAACGAACCTCTGTTTGGTATGATCTGATCAGCCGAGTCATGAGATAATGATGATGAGTCCAAGATTTAGACTTCCTGCCAGCTGCCAATGCTGTTACAGTGATTTATGAGGACACAAATGTGTATGATGACATGGGTATTACACTGGTATTACAACGTAGTGGTTAATGTGGACATGAACTATGACACTATATCACTAATAATACAGGACTAATTTTCTAAATGACATTTGAGTTATAATTCTTATCACCTGACAGCCGTGATTTCATGTACTCATTCAGACAGAACTCTTTTTTAAAACAGAGGAGTGTGAGTGTGTTTTCTATACATGTGCTTTACAGAAGGTCATGTGCTGTGTTTGCAAAGATCACTTTTGACACATTTGTCTTTAAATTCATTATTTACTGACATAGTTCAAATTTATTTTAAAACAAAATTCACATTATTTTCTACAAGTGTCTGTTTATAAGTGTCTTTTTTTCACATAAAGTTTTTGTTTGAACGTGAATATTTGTATAATTCAGGGTCTGAGTTTTTACGTTCTCCTCGTAGGCGATTTATTCAATCTCCACCAAACTCGGTCAACGTGAAACGGAAGCTTAACGCATTAAAAATATTTAACGCAAATAACGCAGCGTCCGTTTTTATATCCATTTTTGCTTAGCGTTACATGATCACGCTCCTATTCATGTAAATGCTTCCAAGCGCGACAAGACACAAGAGAGCGCGCTGTATGCCAGTGTCCTGTCTGTGTGTGTGTGTGTGTCAGTGTCCTGTCTGTGTGTGTGTGTGTGTGTGTGTGTGTGTGTCAGTGTCCTGTCTGTGTGGATGCGTCTCATGTCAGCTAATCAAGGGACACACACACACACACACACACACACACACACACACACACACACACACACACACACACACACACACCAGGCCCGTCGCGACAAGGCAGGCAAACCAAGCAATTGCTTGGGGCCCCGAGCTGGCCTGGGGCCCCAAGACAGCGACAGGTTAAGAATAAAATGAAACGACAAACTGTGTGAGCGCCCCATTGATAGTCAATGCAGTAAAGTGCAATGACACTGTTATCGGGATCCCCCTTAAGGGGCCCCTCTCAGAAGTCGCTGACAGCAGCCAGCCAACCACGCAATCTCTGCTGCGGCAAAATACAAAACAACCTCGGATTTGAAGCGGAATTTTATGCTTCAGGAAGCCAGAAAAGAAAATAGAGAAAGGAAGAGGAGGATAAGAAAAAAACAAGATAGTGGTATGTGATAAATTACACTGGATAAAATAGCTCTACTTGTCTTGTACAAAAATGGTGTAAGTTTGCAGCAGGTAGGCTAGCAAAAATATGTTTATCTTAGCTATCGTTACCTGCCTGACGGCAAATGCTGCTTGTAATGAACAGTTAGTGCAACTTTTTTTTTTCGAACAGACGGAATGACATGAGATTGCTATAGCTTTGTAATATGTTTTGATGAAAGTGGCATAGCATGCTATACTAACTATTATTTATGCTATGCATAAATAACCTGGAATAGTTAATATAGCATGCTATATTAACAATTATTATAAACATTATTTAACCAGAAAGAGGCAGAGGAACATTATTTTTTTCATAGCTTATCTTAGTGTGCTAGTGTCGGGATATATACGGTAGTGACAGTTTGCAAATATGACATTATTTTTATAAGTTACCAATGGACCTTGAACAATTACTTTATTCTGTGGCAATTTTTACACTGTTACATTTTGAAGTACAGTATCAGGACAACCCACATGTTTTACTGGTACTGTTTATTAACTATTTATCAAGGTATTATAGTCATCTATAGTCATCTGCCTTCACTTTGTTATTTGCACTACCGACTGTTTATTACAGTAACAACTGTTTACTTATGCATTCTGCACCACCATACCGTAACTGGATTATGCTCATTTGCACTGCCGACTGTATTTACAGTAACAATGTTTACATTTGCATTTTGCACCGTACTTCTAACTGTAATATGCAACCACTTTCCACTGCACTTTTACACTTTCTTTCGGATAGCTCTGTCCATAATTTATTGTACTAACTTAATCCACTGCTATATTCCTCATATTAGCCTAACATATTATTGTATACCTCTAACTGTAAAATTCTGTTCAAGTAATAACCGTCTGTATATTTATTCATAGTACATAGTCACCTGTAAATTCTGTTTATAGTAATAGCCATCTGTATATTATATTCATAGTACATATTCACCTGTAAATTCTGTTTATAGTAATAGCCATCTGTATATTATATTCTAGTACATATTCACCTGTAAATTCTGTTTATAGTAATAGCCATCTGTATATTTATTCACTGTATATATTCATCTGTAAATTCAGTTCTGCTTATAGTAATAACCATCTCTCTACTTATACATATTTATATATATTCAGAAACATTTTTATGTCCTGCACTTACGCAACCATTGTATATCCTGCACTTGCTGCTATTGCACTTCTGGTTAGACCTAAACTGCATTTCGTTGCCTTGTACTTGTACTTGTGTAATGACAATAAAGTTGAATCTAATCTAATCTAATCTAATCTGTTGCAACTTTATAATAACCATCTAGATAATGTTTATAGACAGTTTACAAACCAACTAGTAACCCTTAAGTATTCCCAAAGTGTTAGGAATATCTGGTCCGTCTATCTATGTAATGTTAGATGTTTTAAAAATGGTTAAAGGTTTACAATTTTTTTTTTAATGATACAGTGGTGTTTTTTGCAAATGTTTTCAAATTTTATGGACAGTATATGCAACAACAGTATTTGCACTGTCTCTATGTCCATTTTGCTTGGGGCCCCCAAATTTCTTCAAATGGCCCTGTGTGTGTGTGTGTGTGTGTGTGTGTGTGTGTGTGTGTGTGTGTGTGTGTGTGTGTGTGTGTGTGTGTGTGTGTGTGTGTGTGTGTGTGTGTGTGTGTGTGTGTGTGTGTGTGTGTGTGTGTGTGTGTGTGTGTGTGAGTGTGTGATATGTAGGTTTAGGGGTAGTGTAGGGGGATAGAATGTACAGTTTGTACAGTATAAAAACTAGGGGTGTAACGATTCATCTACTACATCGATGTATCGATTTATTTTCCTATGATCTAACTACATCGATCTGTGCTCGGCAAGTTGGCCTTCCGGACGACATATATCGATCTAACATCGTTTTAAAAGGTAATCAATCGATTGTATCGATCATAGGAAATAACGCATTGGATTTAAGCACGTCAGACTTTATATGGATGTTTTTTCTTAGCACTTTTAATGATAAAGGCGTTAAACGTTACTCGATTCAGTCTGCCTATCTGTGACATCATCGCAACGCACCAGCAGCAGCGCTCATTGAAATGAATGGGATCGTGTCGCTTTGTCGCTGCGTGTTGCTGGCGGTGTGAACGGGGATTGAGAAAACAAAACATAGCATGGCGCATGGCAGAGGAGAAGCCAACGAGCGAGAAATTATCAAGCCACCAGGAGAAAGCGCTACCTGTACTTTCAACCCTTGCTAAATGTTACCTGTGCATTCCTGGCACCAGTGTGCCAGCAGAGCGAGTTTTTAATACTGCTGGAGACATAGTGAACGCACAGAGAAGTGTTCTGAGGTCAGATCATGGTGATATTTTTGAAAAAGAAATCTGTAGAGTCATTGAAGAGTAGTTGGTTACATTTTATCTTTTGTTAAATATTGTTTGTTTATTAAACTGAGAGTAGTAGCAGGCCAGTTTATTCAATCTGAAGAAATGTTGGTTGCACTTTATTTTTGATATTAATATTGTATTTGTATTATTTTAATGTTGAAAAACAACAGCAAAAGTAGCAGGTAAACTTACTATTAATTAAACCTGAAGAGAAGTTAGTTGCACTTTATTTTTTATATTAATATTGTAATATTTTTATGTTGGAAAACAAAAGCAGAAGTAGCAGGTTAACCTACTGTTGAAATGTTGGTTGCACTTACTGTGCTTTTATTGAAAATGTATTGAATATTGAAAATGAGAGCAGAAAAGGTTATCTTCCTGTTAATTCAACCTAAACTGTTGGTTGCACTTTATTCAAATAAAATTTTAATGCATTTGCCATTAATTGTTGTTTACTTGTTTGTTTATATCCATAATTAATTGATATACCGGATTCCCTTACAAGAAACAACAGGAATCTTGGAAATTTCACCTGCACTGACCAGTATCCAGATATTTATTTCAGTCACACAATTTTTGGCTAAAAAGTTACTGAATCGATTTCAAGTCACTGAATCGTTTCGGATCGTATCGTTCTAAATTAACCAATATCGTCCTTGAATCGTATCGACAACCTCAAATCATGATACGAATCGTATCGTTGTTAAAACGAATCGTTACACCCCTAATAAAAACCATTAAGTCTATGGAATGCCCTCTGCCTGTCTTTCCCCTTCCCCCTCACTCTCACCCTGAGTTTGTGTGTGTGCCTTTCTCTCAGTCCTTCCCCTCCCCCTCCCCCTCCCCCTCTCCCACACTCTCACTCTATCACTGTGTGTGTGTGTGTGTGTGTGTGTGTGTGTGTGTGTGTGTGTGTGTGTGTGTGTGTGTGTGTGTGTGTGTGTGTGTGTGTGTGTGTGTGTGTGTGTGTGTGTGTGTGTGTGTGTGTGTGTGTGTGTGTGACTTTCTCTCTTGATGATGATAATTTAACCCTTTCATATAGGCTATCACAAATAACTTTCACTTGAAATAAAAACGTCATGTGATGTGTTTGCCAAGATCACGGATGATGCATATGTCTTTAAATTAATTATTTACTGATATAATATAAATGTATTAAAACATAAATTTCACATGATTTTATAAAAGTGGCTATTTATAATAAACTTCCATAAAATGTAGACACGCATCTTACTCTTACCTAACACTGATATTAAAATCATCTTTGCTGTTTCTGTGATTTGGTTCCATTTATTAATTTTGTCATTTATTTTTTATATTGGACCACACATATTGATTTCAAATATATTCCAAATAATTTTTTCAGAGAGTGAAATAAAAAAAACTTTCTCCCACCATTTAGATTTTATTTCTTTTTATTGTTAAAATCTTGTGAATCTTGTTCAATGTGCAGATTGCCTCTCTCTCAGTCCTTCCCCTCCCCCCTCACTCTCAGGCTCACCCTGTGTGTGTGTTTGAGTGTGTGTGCGCGCACGTGTGTGTGTGTGTGTGTGTGGGGGGGGGGGGGGGGGGGGTGTCTCTCTCACCCTGTGAGTTTGGGTGTGTGCCTTTCTCTCTGGGAATGATAATTTAACCCTTTCGTATCATAGACTATCACAAAAAACTATCACTTTAGTGTGAATTAGTAAAAAAGAACTACAAACACCTTGAATTAAATACTGGCCTTCTGGACTTACAAAATTTTGAGCAGGAAAAGATAACTTTTATCTATTTTATCCTATGACATTAAAATTAATCTAGATTTAAATTACATCATGGGTGTGGCTTGTGGTGATAGTGGCACCAGTTGCTGCGGTAAATGTGGCATATTCGAGCGATTCTAAAATATTCTCCTGTTTAAATGCATATTGCCTGCCGTGCACAGTTAAGCTGATGCCACCGGCGTGGCGGTGCCACCGGCTTGGGCCCGTCATCGCTGCTCGCAGCTTTAATTATTATTATTATTATTATTTTATCGACTTCTCGGGCACTTTTGGGGCTCTTACCATGCTCAAAAACTCTTGAAACTTAGCACACACATCGGAATGCGCGGCCATCAGAGCCGGGCTGAAGCTGGTACCCGGGCGTGGCAGGGGGACTCGACAGCGCCCCCTAAAGTGGGGTCTGAAAACTTGGTCTATATATCAAACACACTTGCACGTACATGTATGAAACTCGGTACACATATAGAACTCATTGGGCCAAACAACTTTCGTGCTCTAAGTTATGTGTCAGCCCAACAGGAAGTGAGCTAATATGGGTTGTTCTGAAAACACATGCTCTGGAATTTAATATACTCCTCCGAGGCCATTGTTTCAATCAGTGCCAAACTCGGTCAGCATGAAGTCAAGACACAGAGGATGCTAAATTGCGAGCGGATTTTTGATAGCTCAAACGGTTTGGCCGTGCAACGAATTTATGGCGAGAAAAGGGAAACAGGAAGTGTGTAATAACTTGTGCAAACATTGAATGATTTGGATGAAACTTCAGCTGTGTGTTTGTTGTAGGAAGCCGATCACATGGATATGACTTTTGTGAGTCAAAGTTAAAGTGCCACCAACTGGCAGCAGGAAGTGTGTCACTTTCAAAAATGCTTTGAATCCCCATCTTATTTTCACCCGAATGACTTCAAACTTCATCAGTATAATGTGAAAACATGACAGATAGAGACATATGAATAGATTCCTAATATTTCAAAAAATGTTGCCATGGCAACATGTCAAAGTTTAATAATGTTTTTGGCTGTTTGTGTGCCCTCCCCCTCTATCACCAAAAGGTGGCAGTGTTGTATTATTTTTGAAACTCCCTTTCTCTGTATGTGTGCTTGTTAATGTGATTCATGAGGACACAAATGTGTATGATGACATGGGTATTACACTGGTATTACAACGTAGTGGTTAATGTGGACATGAACTATGACACTATATCACTACTCATACAGGACTAATTTTCTAAATGACATTTGAGTTACAATTATTTTCACCTGACAGCCGTGATTTCATGTACTCATTCAGACAGAACTCTTTTTTTAAAACAGAGGAGTGTGAGTGTGTTTTCTATACATGTGCTTTACAGAAGGTCATGTGCTGTGTTTGCAAAGATCACTTTTGACACATTTGTCTTTAAATTCATTATTTACTGACATAGTTCAAATTTATAAAAAAAAAAAAAAATTCACATTATTTTCTATAAGTGTCTGTTTATAAGTGTCTTTTTTCACAGAAAGTTTGTTTGAACGTGAATATTTGTATAATTCAGGGTCTGAGTTTTTACGTTCTCCTCGTAGGCGATTTATTCAATCTCCACCAAACTCGGTCAACGTGAAACGGAAGCTTAACGCATTAAAAATATTTAACGCAAATAACGCAGCGTCCGTTTTTATATCCATTTTTGCTTAGCGTTACATGATCACGCTCCTATTCATGTAAATGCTTCCAAGCGCGACAAGACACAAGATAACACGCTGTATGCCAGTGTCCTGTGTGTGTGTGTGTGTGTGTGTGTGTGTGTGTGTTTGTGTGTGTGTGTGTGTGTGTGTGCAGGCCCGTCGCGACAAGGCAGGCAAACCAAGCAATTGCTTGGGGCCTCGAGCTGGCCTGGGGCCCCAAGACAGCGACAGGTTAAGAATAAAATGAAACGACAAACTGTGTGAGCGCCCCATTGATAGTCAATGCAGTAAAGTGCAATGACACTGTTATCGGGATCCCCCTTAAGGGGCCCCTCTCAGAAGTCGCTGACAGCAGCCAGCCAACCACACGATCTCTGCTGTCGGCAAAATACAAAATCTTCGGATTTGAAGCGGAATTTTATGCTTCAGGAAGCCAGAAAAGAAAAAAGAGAAAGGAAGAGGAGGATAAGAAAAAACAAGATAGTGGTATGTGATAAATTACACTGGATAAAATAGCTCTACTTGTCTTGTACAAAAATGGTGTAAGTTTGCAGCAGGTAGGCTAGCAAAAATATGTTTATGTTAGCTATCGTTACCTGCCTGACGGCAAATGCTGCTTGTAACGAACAGTTAGTGCAACTTTTTTTTCGAACAGACGGAATGACATGAGATTGCTATAGCTTTGTAATAGGTTTTGATGAAAGTGGCATAGCATGCTATACTAACTATTATTTATGCTATGCATAAATAACCTGGAATAGTTAATATAGCATGCTATATTAACAATTATTATAAACATTATTTAACCAGAAAGAGGCAGAGGAACATGATTTTTTTCATAGCTTATCTTAATGTGCTAGTGTCGGGATATATACGGTAGTGACAGTTTATGCAAATATGACATTATTTTTATGAGTTACCAATAGATCTTGAACAATTACTTTATTCTGTGGCAATTTTTACACTATTACATTTTGAAGTACAGTATCAGGACAACCCACATGTTTGACTGGTACTGTTTACATGTTTTACTGGTACTGCCCACGTTTTACTGGTACTGTTTATTAAACTATTTAACAAGGTATTATAGTCATCGCTTGCAACTTTACAATAACCATCCAGATAATGTTTATAGACAGTTTACAAACCAACTAGTAACCCTTAAGTATTCCCAAAGTGTTAGGAATATCTGGTCCGTCTATCTATGTAAATGTAATGTTTATAGATGTTTAAAAAATGGTTACTTAAAGGTTTAAAAAAAAAAAAATGATACAGTGGTGTTTTTTGCAAATGTTTTCAAATTTTATGCACAGTATATGCAACAACAGTATTTGCACTGTAAACCTTTTTATTTATATAAAGTGTGGGTGAACCTAAACTGTATGGCTATGCTGCGGTATGCTGTGTGTGTGTGTGTGTGTGTGTGTGTGTGTGTGTGTGTGTGTGTGTGTGTGTGTGTGTGTGTGTGTGTGTGTGTGTGTGTGTGTCTGTCAGTCAGTGTTCTATCTGTGTGGATGCGTCTCATGTCAGCTAATCAAGGGACACTGACACACACACACACACACACACACACACACACACTCGACGCATAGATAGACTCACGTCAGTTTCCTGCTCAGGAAGTAGCTCAAGTAGCTTTAAAAATATACTACAAATTACAATGTAAACATGGTTTATGAGAATATTTCCTGTGTCCCATAAATGAAATAGCTTTAAGGGGTTTGTGTGTCTGTGTGGGCATGTTTTTGTGAAATATCAGGACATAAATGTGTATAATGACATGGGTATGACACAGGTATTACAAAAAGAGGGTGAAATATGAGGACGTTCCCCATGTCCTCACTTTTCAAAATGCTTATAAATCATACAGAACAAGTTTTTTTTCACAGAAAGTGAACTGCACAGTCTCCTGTGAGGGTTAGGTTTAGGGACAGGGGCAGTGTAAGGGGATAGAAAATACGGTTTGTACGGTATAAAAACCATTACGCCAATGGAATGTCCTCACATTTCACAAAAACAAACGTGTGTGTGTGTGTGTGTGTGTGTGTGTGTGTGTGTGTGTGTGTGTGTGTGTGTGTGTGTGTGTGTGTGTGTGTGTGTGTGTGTGTGTGTGTGTTTGTGTTTGTGTGTCCACCAACTGGCAGCAGGAAGTGTGTCACTTTCAAAAATGCTAAATCTCTGTCTTGTCTTCACCCGATTTACTTCAAACTTCATCAGTATAATGACAAAACATGGCATATGTAGACATACGAATGGATTCCTGATATTTTACATACTGTTGCCATGGCAGTGTGTCAAAGTTTAATCATCTTTTGGCTGTTTTTGAGGCTCTTAGCATGCTTGAAATTGCTTGAAACTCAACACACACATCAGAGGTGTCAGTCAGTGGAAATGGGCAAAGCCTCAGAAATGGGTGTGTTGGAGGGGTGTTTATTACAACATAATCATGGCTTATGAAGACATTTCATGTGTCCCCGTAAATCAAAATAGCTTTAACAGCATACTAAACAATTTTTTAATTAAAATGTAAAAATGCAGAATGTTTTCTGTGATGGTAGGTTTAGGGGTAGTGTGTGTGTGTGTGTGTGTGTGTGTGTGTGTGTGTGTGTACTTGTCTACCTATCTAACAGGGGACCTTGGTGTCGTAACACACTCACTAACAGGGGACCTCTGAGCCAAGAGGGGACATTTTTCAGGTCCCCTGTTGGTCATGCTTTAAATCATGTTAAAATCAAGTAAAAACACTAAAAAAACACTCTGGTGATTTTTTTTTTACTTTTGACCAAGTGGGGACCTACAAGTGTGTGTGTTTAAATCATGTGAAAATTAAGTAAAAACACTCTGGTAATTTTTTTAAAACTTATGACCAAGTGGGGACCTAAGTGTGTGTGTGTGTTTAAGGTCATACTCAGCAGCTCCCCTGTAGGCTGGAGCAGGAACTGTAAGGGCTCTTAAACACACGTCGTTCACACACACTCCTCTATTGTTTGAATGGCCTGCTGTCCCAGAGAGACTCTGCTGTTTAACAGGCTGCTTACTAAAGGAACAAGCATTACATCTCTTTACTAGATACCCTGACTAGTTTCAAACTTTGCATTACATTACAATTAAATTCTACACAGAATCCAAGAAAAAAGGATTTAAAAATCTAAACAACCAGAATGTAATTAGAAGTTTTGTTTTTGTATTTTTTATTTTAACATATTTTAATGACAGTAGCCTATATTCATTGAATATTATTGTATTTATCAAAATAAACAGAAAATAGTACAAACTTTACTATTCTTTTAAACAAGTGTTAAGACATTATTAAAAAAAAAACATTTTAGCTCAAGTATTTGTATAAATAATGTGTGACTTTTGCCCCATGTAAAATGGGGTGTAAAAGGCCCACCTTACCACCTTATACATTTATGAGTTTTTTTAAACAAACCACTTTTGATTTATTTATGATTTACACAATGACTCGGTCCCCTGTTAGATAGTAAATCACGACACCAGTGTGTTTGCGTTGTCATTTCTTGCCATCATAAACACACTGTAGAGATTTAGAGTTTTTATAGCAATAACTGAGTTTTAAGAGTTAAATCAAGCAGAAATAGTTCTCTAATGTATAAATTTCAGATCCTCTTTGAATAATGATTATGTTAAACACAATGACTCGGTCCCCTGTTAGATAGTAAATCACGACACCAGTGTGTTTGCGTTGTCATTTCTTGCCATAAACACACTGTAGAGATTTAGAGTTTTTATAGCAATAACTGAGTTTTAAGAGTTAAATCAAGCAGAAATATTTCTCTAATGTATTAATTGCAGATCATCTTTGAATAATGATTATGTTAAACACAATGACTCGGTCCCCTGTTAGATAGTAAATCACGACACCAGTGTGTTTGCGTTGTCATTTCTTGCCATAAACACACTGTGGAGATTTAGAGTTTTTATAGCAATAACTGAGTTTTAAGAGTTAAATCAAGCAGAAATATTTCTATAATGTATTAATTGCAGATCCTCTTTGAATAATGATTATGTTAAACACAATGACTCGGTCCACTGTTAGATAGTAAATCACGACACCAGTGTGTTTGCGTTGTCATTTCTTGCCATAAACACACTGTGGAGATTTAGAGTTTTTATAGCAATAACTGAGTTTTAAGAGTTAAATCAAGCAGAAATAGTTCTATAATGTATTAATTGCAGATCCTCTTTGAATAATGATTATGTTAAACACAATGACTCGGTCCCCTGTTAGATAGTAAATCACGACACCAGTGTGTTTGCGTTGTCATTTCTTCATCTCAAACACACTGTAGAGATTTAGAGTTTTTATAGCAATAACTGAGTTTTAAGAGTTAAATCAAGCAGAAATAGTTCTCTAATGTATTAATTGCAGATCCTCTTTGAATAATGATTATGTTAAACACAATGACTCGGTCCACTGTTAGATAGTAAATCACGACACCAGTGTGTTTGCATTTTCATTTCTTCATCTCAAACACACTGTGGAGATTTAGAGTTTTTATAGCAATAACTGAGTTTTAAGAGTTAAATCAAGCAGAAATAGTTCTCTAATGTATTAATTGCAGATCATCTTTGAATAATGATTATGTTAAACACAATGACTCGGTCCCCTGTTAGATAGTAAATCACGACACCAGTGTGTTTGCTTTGTCATTTCTTGCCATCATAAACACACTGTGGAGATTTAGAGTTTTTATAGCAATAACTGAGTTTTAAGAGTTAAATCAAGCAGAAATATTTCTCTAATGTATTAATTGCAGATCCTCTTTGAATAATGATTATGTTAAACACAATGACTCGGTCCACTGTTAGATAGTAAATCACGACACCAGTGTGTTTGCGTTGTCATTTCTTGCCATAAACACACTGTAGAGATTTAGAGTTTTTATAGCAATAACTGAGTTTTAAGAGTTAAATCAAGCAGAAATAGTTCTCTAATGTATTAATTGCAGATCCTCTTTGAATAATGATTATGTTAAACACAATGACTCGGTCCACTGTTAGATAGTAAATCACGACACCAGTGTGTTTGCGTTGTCATTTCTTGCCATAAACACACTGTAGATATTTAGAGTTTTTATTGCAATAACTGAGTTTTAAGAGTTAAATCAAGCAGAAATATTTCTCTAATGTATTAATTGCAGATCCTCTTTGAATAATGATTATGTTAAACACAATGACTCGGTCCACTGTTAGATAGTAAATCACGACACCAGTGTGTTTGCGTTGTCATTTCTTGCCATAAACACACTGTAGAGATTTAGAGTTTTTATAGCAATAACTGAGTTTTAAGAGTTAAATCAAGCAGAAATAGTTCTCTAATGTATTAATTGCAGATCATCTTTGAATAATGATTATGTTAAACACAATGACTCGGTCCCCTGTTAGATAGTAAATCACGACACCAGTGTGTTTGCGTTGTCATTTCTTCATCTCAAACACACTGTAGAGATTTAGAGTTTTTATAGCAATAACTGAGTTTTAAGAGTTAAATCAAGCAGAAATATTTCTCTAATGTATTAATTGCAGATCCTCTTTGAATAATGATTATGTTAAACACAATGACTCGGTCCCCTGTTAGATAGTAAATCACGACACCAGTGTGTTTAATTTGTCATTTCTTCATCTCAAACACACTGTAGATATTCACTGTATATATTGAGATAACTCAAGTTTATGGTGACTTGCATTAAAATGTTTATCCGTCTCAATTAAATTATGTGAACTGAATGACTTTTAACATTGACACTTTAGTTATTTAACCAACTGATGATTTTCAAGTCAGCAATCAACACACAACTGAGTTTTGACCTCCAAAATCTTATTATAGTGTATTTTTATGGTAAGTATTGGTGTTTTATGTTTTAAATCAAGCAGAAATCACTCTTTAAGGAAACAATTGCAGGTCACACTTTATACAGTGAACATGATTTCCTTAAATTGACTTAAGTCCCCTGTTGGATGGTAAAACACGACACCTGTTTGATTGCTTTGCCATTTCTTGCCATCACAAACACACTGTAGAGATTTTGAAGGTCAGAACTAAATTTTTTGGTGACTTGCATGAAAATCTTCATCCGTCTCAATTAAATTATGTGAACTGAATGTCTTTTAACATTGACACTTTAGTCGAAGATTTTCAACTCAACAATCAACACACAACTGAGTTTTGACCTCCAAAATCATTATACAGTGTATATTAAATTTAAATAAAAAATATAAAATTTATTTACAAAACAGTTTGACTCAAGTTTGACTCTCTACTGCTTATTCATTATTGTTTATGTTACATGGTCCATGTTTACATTACAGTATAAAATTGTTCCTAAGTTTTCCCCTTTTATATAGATGGTAATGACTAAATATCCTCGCACACCGAAATTTTCACACGTTAAAAAAAAGATCAAGCACGTTTACACACAGCCTCTGAAACTTTCCTTCCTTCATCATAAAAAAAAATCTGATCAGGTTCAGTTTTCTGCATTTTTCGCATCCATAGCAAGCATTTAAAGAGGGGTTTCAAATTTCTGTGTTATTCATTTTTGTGTTAAAATTTTGAACATAAGTTGAACAGTTTAAAAAAGAAAGTGTGAACCTTCAAATTAGCCATTATAGTTCATAAAGTTTTGCTGGCGTTTGTATCTAATTGAGAAAAGAATGAATGTAAATTGAAAGATGTCGTCATTGAACGCATTTTGTGCCAAAGCAAATAAATGATCCACAGTTTAGCCACATAGGCTGATGTGATCCCTGAGTGAAGAGTTTTGAAAAAGTGATGAGTATTCAGAAATGTGTCCTAGCAGATGTTTAAAAAACCCTGTAATATCACTATTAGTAAGGGATCACTGTATAATATCAGTCTTTAAATGTGAGATATTTAAAGTGAACCTAAAGTATACTTGCAATAGTGTGATTTTAGCACAATTAAATATACTTAATGGATGTTTCGCAAAAGCGTTGTTTAGTGATATTGCGTCCTTGTGTTTCTGCTGTACGTCATCAGCAACTGTCTAAGTTCAATTACAATACTCAAGAACACATGTACAGAGGATGCACAAAAGTACCCGGATGTTATAAGATATATGAGTATAAATAACTCCATACAGATCTATTGTTTTACAAAAATAATCTATTGTTTACAAAAGGAGAAAACGTGTGTACTTTAATGAAAACTTGGACCATGTGACATAAACTGAAGTTAACAGCAAAAAAATATACTATAATGCTGACTGTTGTTAGTGTTTTTTGTTGTATGAGTTAAAAGTGTATATGTTGGGTGAATCCTCATTGTGTTCTGGAAGAATGAGTTGATTTAAGACATCAATGAAGTGTTTTGGTAGTTTTAGCACATTTTGAACGTGAAATTAACTGCTTTGCTTTGAAAGGTGTCCTAGCGATTGTAGCTGAGAGATAGACGTCAAACAGACTCAAACAAAGACCCAGAATTCTGTGGTGTTACAGCACTGTGGCTGCTGTAAATGGCTGCTGTACGGTTTCTTTATGAAATAACAGGCACAATGGCAAAGATATTTCTGCAAAAACTCCAAAGTAATGTTCGGTTGCAGTGAGAAAGTCACAAGAGACAACTAAAAAAACTCATGCGTGTATTTAGCCTAGTGTAGATCTGTTTGCTTACACATCCCCCAAACTCCATTTACATATGAATACAGGAAAGGCCAAAGCCATTGTCTCACAGGTGAGGAACAGGCCTAACAGAGCTGTTACACCCATGTCACAGACACAAACTTCTCATCCAAACTAGAGAAAACGCTGGGATTTACCTGGGAAAATTAAATCAATGTACACTTTTTCCAATCCCTACGACACATTTTTCAATACTTGGGTCACTTTTTTAAAACTCTTCTCACACTTTTTCACACAAATTCACACAACTGAATTTCAGCTTGGCACAGCAGTTATTTTAGTGTTCAAAATGCACTAAAACTACCAAAAAGGATTCTGAGGATTCAAAAGAATCACCCAATATTTCAATATGGTAATACTGCCTAAATGTAGCAAATTGTTTTGTTTTTTTTAATTAATTTTAGTTAAGTTTTGAACATAAGTTAGGGAGTTTTGAAAAGAGAATCAAAAATTTTTCAAATTGGCCTATACAGTTCATAATGTTTTGGTGGTGTTTGTGTTGAAGTAAGAAAATAATTCTTATAAATCGAAAGATGTCGCCATTGAATGTATTTTATGCCAAATCAATGATAAATTATGACTTTAGATGGCCCCACTTTATATTAGGGGGCCTTAACTACTATGTACTTAAATAGGTACAATGTACTTATTGTGTTCATATTGTATTGCAAAACACTTTTGCTGATATTGAGGTGGGATACGGGTAGGGTCAGGTGTGGTTGTATTGGTAAGTTTAAAGGTAGGGTTAGATGTAAGGGAAGTGTCAACAGTGTAATTACAAATGTAACTACATAAATTAATTACAGATGTAATTACATGCAGGTATATTTAAAAATGTAAGTACAATGTAAAGACATGTATGTACACAATAAGTGCATTGTATCAAATGGATAATTAAAATGTTAGTACATAGTAGTTAAGGCCACCTAATATAAAGTGGGTCCCTTTGGATTTTAAGATTTTATATTTCAGTATAATTCCTGCTTTAGCTGGTGTTAGTTTTTAAATTGCATTGCCATCCATTCAAAAGGGAAAAATTTAGGAATAATGTTATACTGTACTGGACCAAGGACCATGTAACATAAACTGCAGTGAATTATAGTGTAAGTCTTTTTTTGAAAAGAAAATTTTACAGAAGAAAACATTGTGTAATGATCATGTGTTTTAGGTCTGTGTTTTATGATTGAAAAAGTGTGTTTGTTGGGTCCTTTTTGGTAGTTTTAGTGCATTTTGAACACTAAAATAACTGCTGTGCCAAGCTGAAATTCAGTTGTGTGAATTTGTGTGAAAAAGTGTGTGAAGAGTTTTAAAAAAGTGACCCAAGTATTGAAAAATGTGTCGTAGGGATTGGAAAAAGTGTACATTGATTTAATTTTCCCAGGTAAATCCCAGCGTTTTCTCTAGTTTGGATGAGAAGTTTGTGTCTGTGACATGGGTGTAACAGCTCTGTTAGGCCTGTTCCTCACCTGTGAGACAATGGCTTTGGCCTTTCCTGTATTCATATGTAAATGGAGTTTGGGGGATGTGTAAGCAAACAGATCTACACTAGGCTAAATACACGCATGAGTTTTTTTAGTTGTCTCTTGTGACTTTCTCACTGCAACCGAACATTACTTTGGAGTTTTTGCAGAAATATCTTTGCCATTGTGCCTGTTATTTCATAAAGAAACCGTACAGCAGCCATTTACAGCAGCCACAGTGCTGTAACACCACAGAATTCTGGGTCTTTGTTTGAGTCTGTTTGACGTCTATCTCTCAGCTACAATCGCTAGGACACCTTTCAAAGCAAAGCAGTTAATTTCACGTTCAAAATGTGCTAAAACTACCAAAACACTTCATTGATGTCTTAAATCAACTCATTCTTCCAGAACACAATGAGGATTCACCCAACATATACACTTTTAACTCATACAACAAAAAACACTAACAACAGTCAGCATTATAGTATATTTTTTTGCTGTTAACTTCAGTTTATGTCACATGGTCCAAGTTTTCATTAAAGTACACACGTTTTCTCCTTTTGTAAACAATAGATTATTTTTGTAAAACAATAGATCTGTATGGAGTTATTTATACTCATATATCTTATAACATCCGGGTACTTTTGTGCATCCTCTGTACATGTGTTCTTGAGTATTGTAATTGAACTTAGACAGTTGCTGATGACGTACAGCAGAAACACAAGGACGCAATATCACTAAACAACGCTTTTGCGAAACATCCATTAAGTATATTTAATTGTGCTAAAATCACACTATTGCAAGGATACTTTAGGTTCACTTTAAATATCTCACATTTAAAGACTGATATTATACAGTGATCCCTTACTAATAGTGATATTACAGGGTTTTTTAAACATCTGCTAGGACACATTTCTGAATACTCATCACTTTTTCAAAACTCTTCACTCAGGGATCACATCAGCCTATGTGGCTAAACTGTGGATCATTTATTTGCTTTGGCACAAAATGCGTTCAATGACGACATCTTTCAATTTACATTCATTCTTTTCTCAATTAGATACAAACGCCAGCAAAACTTTATGAACTATAATGGCTAATTTGAAGGTTCACACTTTCTTTTTTAAACTGTTCAACTTATGTTCAAAATTTTAACACAAAAATGAATAACACAGAAATTTGAAACCCCTCTTTAAATGCTTGCTATGGATGCGAAAAATGCAGAAAACTGAACCTGATCAGATTTTTTTTATGATGAAGGAAGGAAAGTTTCAGAGGCTGTGTGTAAACGTGCTTGATCTTTTTTTTAACATGTGAAAATTTCGGTGTGCGAGGATATTTAGTCATTACCATCTATATAAAAGGGGAAAACTTAGGAACAATTTTATACTGTAATGTAAACATGGACCATGTAACATAAACAATAATGAATAAGCAGTAGAGAGTCAAACTTGAGTCAAACTGTTTTGTAAGGAAATTTTTATTTTTTATTTAAATTTAATATACACTGTATAATGATTTTGGAGGTCAAAACTCAGTTGTGTGTTGATTGTTGAGTTGAAAATCTTCGACTAAAGTGTCAATGTTAAAAGACATTCAGTTCACATAATTTAATTGAGACGGATGAAGATTTTCATGCAAGTCACCAAAAAATTTAGTTCTGACCTTCAAAATCTCTACAGTGTGTTTGTGATGGCAAGAAATGGCAAAGCAATCAAACAGGTGTCGTGTTTTACCATCCAACAGGGGACTTAAGTCAATTTAAGGAAATCATGTTCACTGTATAAAGTGTGACCTGCAATTGTTTCCTTAAAGAGTGATTTCTGCTTGATTTAAAACATAAAACACCAATACTTACCATAAAAATACACTATAATAAGATTTTGGAGGTCAAAACTCAGTTGTGTGTTGATTGCTGACTTGAAAATCATCAGTTGGTTAAATAACTAAAGTGTCAATGTTAAAAGTCATTCAGTTCACATAATTTAATTGAGACGGATAAACATTTTAATGCAAGTCACCATAAAATTGAGTTATCTCAATATATACAGTGAATATCTACAGTGTGTTTGAGATGAAGAAATGACAAATTAAACACACTGGTGTCGTGATTTACTATCTAACAGGGGACCGAGTCATTGTGTTTAACATAATCATTATTCAAAGAGGATCTGCAATTAATACATTAGAGAAATATTTCTGCTTGATTTAACTCTTAAAACTCAGTTATTGCTATAAAAACTCTAAATCTCCACAGTGTGTTTATGATGGCAAGAAATGACAAAGCAAACACACTGGTGTCGTGATTTACTATCTAACAGGGGACAGAGTCATTGTGTTTAACATAATCATTATTCAAAGATGATCTGCAATTAATACATTAGAGAACTATTTCTGCTTGATTTAACTCTTAAAACTCAGTTATTGCTATAAAAACTCTAAATCTCCACAGTGTGTTTGAGATGAAGAAATGACAACGCAAACACACTGGTGTCGTGATTTACTATCTAACAGGGGACCGAGTCATTGTGTTTAACATAATCATTATTCAAAGAGGATCTGCAATTAATACATTATAGAAATATTTCTGCTTGATTTAACTCTTAAAACTCAGTTATTGCTATAAAAACTCTAAATCTCTACAGTGTGTTTATGGCAAGAAATGACAACGCAAACACACTGGTGTCGTGATTTACTATCTCACAGGGGACCGAGTCATTGTGTTTAACATAATCATTATTCAAAGAGGATCTGAAATTTATACATTAGAGAACTATTTCTGCTTGATTTAACTCTTAAAACTCAGTTATTGCTATAAAAACTCTAAATCTCCACAGTGTGTTTATGGCAAGAAATGACAACGCAAACACACTGGTGTCGTGATTTACTATCTTACAGGGGACCGAGTCATTGTGTTTAACATAATCATTATTCAAAGAGGATCTGCAATTAATACATTATAGAAATATTTCTGCTTGATTTAACTCTTAAAACTCAGTTATTGCTATAAAAACTCTAAATCTCTACAGTGTGTTTATGGCAAGAAATGACAACGCAAACACACTGGTGTCGTGATTTACTATCTAACAGGGGACCGAGTCATTGTGTTTAACATAATCATTATTCAAAGATGATCTGCAATTAATACATTAGAGAAATATTTCTGCTTGATTTAACTCTTAAAACTCAGTTATTGCTATAAAAACTCTAAATCTCCACAGTGTGTTTATGGCAAGAAATGACAAATTAAACACACTGGTGTCGTGATTTACTATCTAACAGGGGACCGAGTCATTGTGTTTAACATAATCATTATTCAAAGAGGATCTGCAATTAATACATTAGAGAAATATTTCTGCTTGATTTAACTCTTAAAACTCAGTTATTGCTATAAAAACTCTAAATCTCCACAGTGTGTTTATGATGGCAAGAAATGACAACGCAAACACACTGGTGTCGTGATTTACTATCTAACAGGGGACAGAGTCATTGTGTTTAACATAATCATTATTCAAAGATGATCTGCAATTAATACATTAGATAACTATTTGTGCTTGATTTAACTCTTAAAACTCAGTTATTGCTATAAAAACTCTAAATCTCCACAGTGTGTTTATGGCAAGAAATGACAACGCAAACACACTGGTGTCGTGATTTACTATCTAACAGGGGACAGAGTCATTGTGTTTAACATAATCATTATTCAAAGATGATCTGCAATTTATACATTATAGAAATATTTCTGCTTGATTTAACTCTTAAAACTCAGTTATTGCTATAAAAACTCTAAATCTCCACAGTGTGTTTATGATGGCAAGAAATGACAACGCAAACACACTGGTGTCGTGATTTACTATCTAACAGGGGACCGAGTCATTGTGTTTAACATAATCATTATTCAAAGATGATCTGCAATTAATACATTAGAGAAATATTTCTGCTTGATTTAACTCTTAAAACTCAGTTATTGCTATAAAAACTCTAAATATCTACAGTGTGTTTATGGCAAGAAATGAAAAATTAAACACACTGGTGTCGTGATTTACTATCTAACAGGGGACCGAGTCATTGTGTTTAACATAATCATTATTTACTATATAAAGTGATGACCTGTGATTATTACCTTAAAGAACAATTTCTGCTTGTCCAGTCCTATATATATATATATTTTTTATTGGTGCAAGAAATCAAATCTCACTCTAAAAATCTCAAAAACAAAGGACATTATTTGGGATTTTAGAGAGCAGAAACTATGTTTTATTCAAAAATAAGTCACACATTGAAATACCTTTACTGTAAAAAAAATGTGGGTCTCCAATTGAAAATTTTCTGTAAATTGATGCACTTTAATTCAATTAAAATTCAAGAAATTCAATTTGGCCAACTAAAAAATTTAGATGTGATCGGTCACTAGAAAATTTTCAATTGGAGACCTGATTTTTTTTTACAGTGTTGGTGTTCTTGAAAATAAGCTTAAATGAGAGATGTGGACGGATCATATACTGTAAGTATGAAGACACAACAGAGAATGAATTTCTTAAAGATAACTCTTAATTTTAAGAATTTTTTTATTTCTTAAATTCTTTTCTGTAATGTCCACAACATGGCTTTTTCTCCGTTGTGTGCTCATTGTGTTCCCTGATGCCTGTGTGAACATTATATAATTATAATTATATATATATATATTAAATAATGAAGACAGACTTGACTGCCAGCTCTCTTCCCTTTCACACACACAGCTCCATTGCAGGCTATGGAGGTCCCCTGTTGGATAGGTAGACATCGGTCAGGTCCCCTCTTGGCATGTTTAAAAATAAAAAAATAAATGCTTATTTGAAGTTATATTATGAAAAAAGACCTTAAAACAAAATTTTGTATCTAAGTTTTGTTTCTTCAAAATGACTAGAAACACAGGTCCCCTCTTGGTCAGTGTGGAGTGATGGTCCCCTGTTGGTAATATAGACGTGTATGTGTGTGTGTGTGTGTGTGTGTGTGTGTGTGTGTGTGTGTGTGTGTGTGTGTGTGTGTGTGTGTGTGTGTGTGTGTGTGTGTGTGTGTGTGTGCGATATGTAGGCTTAGGGGTAGTGTAGGGGGATAGAATGTACAGTTTGTACAGTATACAAACCATTAAGTCTATGGAATGCCATCTGCCTGTCTTTCCCCTTCCCCCTCTCTATCTGTGTCTGTGTGTGTGTGTGTGTGTGTGGGGGGGGTCTCTCTCTCACCCTGTGAGTTTGTGTGCGTGCCTTTCTCTCAGTCCTTCCCCTCCCCCTCACTCTCACTCTATCATTGTGTGTGTGTGTGTGTGTGTGTGTGTGTGTGTGTGTGTGTGTGTGTGTGTGTGTGTGTGTGTGTGTGTGTGTGTGTGTGTGTGTGTGTGTGTGTGTGTGTGTGTGTGTGTGTGTGTGTGTGTGTGTGTGTGTGTGTGTGTGTGTGTGTGTGTGACTTTCTCTCTTGATCATAATTTAACCCTTTCATATAGGCTATCACAAATAACTATCACTTGAAATAAAAACGTCATGTGATGTGTTTGCCAAGATCACGTATGATGCATATGTCTTTAAATTAATTATTTACTGATATAATATAAATGTATTAAAACATAAATTTCACATGATTTTATAAAAGTGGCTATTTATAATAAACTTCCATAAAATGTAGACACGCATCTTACTCTTACCTGACACTTATATTAAAATCATCTTTGCAGTTTCTGTGATTTGGCTCCATTTATACATTTTTTATTAAAAAAATTTTATTGGACCACCCATATTGAAATGAAAGCATGTTTTATGGTGCATAAGATTGGTGCACAAACGGTAGCTAAGGTAGCTCAAAAACACATGAAGAGAAGTGTTAGAATAAAACAACATCAGCATTCGAATGGTATTCTGAACTCATTCCAATTTGACCTTTGACATAATCTGACATGAAATTCATATAAAATTTAATTGATCTCATAGATGTGGCTGTTGTGGTTTGTGGTCATAGCAGCACCAACTGCTGCAGTTAATGTGGTGAATTCAGATGACTTTGACATAGTCCTTTTATGTTTTCCCATTTTAAATGCCTATTGCCTGCCGTGCACAGTTAAACTGATGCCACCGGGGTGGCGGTGCCACCGGCTTGGGCCCGTCATCGCTGCTCGCAGCTTTAATTAGGGCCCAAGCCCAAAGGGCGCAGAGCCCTATTGTTCTTCCTCTGTTTCTTATTATTAGGGCCCAAGCCCAAAGGGCGCAGAGCCCTATTGTTCTTCCTCTGTTTCTTATTAGGGCCCAAGCCCTGAAAGGGCGCAGAGCCCTATTGTTCTTCCTCTGTTTCTTATTATTAGGGCCCAAGCCCTGAAAGGGCGCAGAGCCCTATTGTTCTTCCTCAGATTATTCTTTGTTTTTTTTTTTTTTTTTTTTTTTTTTTTTTTTCGACTTCTCGGGTACTTTTGGGGCACTTAACATGCTCGAAAACTCTTGAAACTTCGCACAGGCGTCGGAATGCGCGGCCATCAGAGCCGGGCTGAAGCTGGTACCCGGGCGTGGCAGGGGGGCTCGACAGCGCCCCCTAAAGTGGGGTCTGAAAACTTGGTCCATATATCAAACACACTTGCACGTACATGTATGAAACTCGGTACACATTTAGATCTCATCGGGCCGAACAACTTTCGTGCTCATAGTTATGCGTCAGCCCAACAGGAAGTGAGCTATTATGGGTTGTTCGGAAAACGCATGCTCTGGAATTTAATATACTCCTCCGAGGCCATTGTTTCGATCATTGCCAAACTCGGTCAGCATTACGTGAACATATCCAGGATGCTAAATTGCGAGCGGATTTTTGATATCTCGAAAAGTCTGGCCGTGGCGATGCAACGAATTTATGGCGAGAAAAGGGAAACAGGAAGTGTGTTATAACTTGTGCAAACATTGACTGGTTTGGATGAAACTTCAGCTGTGTGTTTGTTATAAGAAGCCGATCACATGGATATGACTTTTGTGAGTCAAAGTTATAGCGCCACCAACTGGCAGCAGGAAGTGTGTCACTTTCAAAAATGCTTTGAATCACCATCTTATTTTCACCAGATTTATTTCAAACTTCATCAGTATAATGTGAAAACATGACAGATAGAGACGTATGAAATGGATTCCTGAAATTTCAAATACTGTTGCCATGGCAACGTGTCAAAGTTTAATAATCTTTTGGCTGTTCTGAGGCTCTTAGCATGCTTGAAATTGCTTGAAACTGCTTGAAACTCAACACACACATCAGAGATGTCAGTCAGTACACATGGGCAAAGCCTCAGAAACGGGCGGGGATGAGGGGCTCTCTAGCGCCACCTTTTGACAAAAGTGAAGGGCTTCGTTTCATCTACAATCACCAAACTCAGTATATATATTGACCTCATCGAGCCGGACAACTTTCTAATTTACAGTCATTAGCTCCGACCAACAGGAAGTCAGATATTTTGGTTTGAAGGTAAATTTTAGGTTAAATCGGGGTCTGAGTTTTTACGTTCTCCTCGTAGGCGTTTTATTCAATCTCCACCAAACTCGGTCAACATGAAACAAAGATACTGAAGATGCTAAAATGTGAACGGATATTGGATATCTCAAATGGTGTTTCCATGGCAAGGGATTAAATAAGGACAAAAAAGGGGAACAGAAATTCTCTGTGTCTGCTGCTCTCCCCTCAATGAACACAAGATGGCAGCATTGTATTAGTTTTGAAGCAGGATAAAAAAAAACTTGTTTCTCTCTCTCTCTCTCTCTCTTGTTTGTGATTTATGAGGACACAAATTTGTATAATGACATGGGTATTACACTGGTATTACAACGTGTATGTGTGTGTGTTTAAAAACATACTAAAACAATGTTTTATTAAAATGTAACCAAATAGCTTTAAAATAATCATACTATTTTTCAGATCAATATATTTATTTTATTTAATATATTTCTTCTGAATATTTATTCTCTGTCTGCCCTCCCCTCACTAAAAGGTAGCAGTGTTGTTCTGAGACTCTTAGCATGCTTGAAATTGCTTGAAACTGCTTGAAACTCAACACACACATCAGAGATGTCAGTCAGTACACATGGACAAAGCATCAGAAATGGGCGGGGATGAGGCGCTCTCTAGCGCCACCTTTTGACAAAAGTGGGGGGGTTAGTTTTATCTTCAGTCACCAAACTCGGTACATATATTGTTCTCTTCGAGCCGGACAACTTTCTAATTTACAGTCATTAGCTCCGACCAACAGGAAGTCAGATATTTTGGTTTTAAGGTGAATATTTGTGTAATTCAGGGTCTGAGTTTTTACGTTCTCCTCGTAGGCGATTTATTCAATCTCCACCAAACTCGGTCAACATGAAACAAAGATACTGAAGATGCTAAAATGCGAACGAATATTGG
The DNA here is from genome assembly GCF_949357685.1 of Gobio gobio. Classification (NCBI taxonomy): domain Eukaryota; kingdom Metazoa; phylum Chordata; class Actinopteri; order Cypriniformes; family Gobionidae; genus Gobio; species Gobio gobio. The sequence goes on along the minus strand of NC_137112.1, from coordinate 20,074,013 downwards.
ATATCTCAAACGGTGTTGCCATGGCGAGGGATTAAATAAGGACAAAAAAGGGGAACAGAAATTGTCTCATATCTTGTAAAATCATATTTTAATTTCAATTAAATTAAGATTGTATGTTTGGTGTTTGAAATTAGATTAATTTAAAATGACTATACTATTTTTCAGATGAATATATTTATTTATTTAAAATATTTCTGTGAATAATATTTTCTGTGTCTGCTGCTCTCCCCTCAATGAACACAAGATGGCAGCATTGTATTAGTTTTGAAGCAGGACAAAAAAAAACTTGTTTCTCTCTCTCCCTCTTGTTTATGTGATTTATGAGGACACAAATTTGTATAATGACATGGGTATTACACTGGTATTACAACGTGTATGTGTGTGTGTGTGTTTAAAAACATACTAAAACAATGTTTTATTAAAATGTAACCAAATAGCTTTAAAATAATCATACTATTTTTCAGATCAATATATTTATTTTATTTAATATATTTCTTCTGAATATTTATTCTCTGTCTGCCCTCCCCTCACTAAAGGGTGGCAGTGTTGTGTTATTTTTTAAACTCTCTTTCTGTGTGTGTGTGTGTGTGTGTGTGTGTGTGTGTGTGTGTGTGTGTGTGTGTGTGTGTGTGTGTGTGTGTGTGTGTGTGTGTGTGTGTGTGTGTAGGCCCGTCGCGACAAGGCAGGCAAACCAAGCAATTGCTTGGGGCCTCGAGCTGGCCTGGGGCCCCAAGACAGCGACAGGTTAAGAATAAAATGAAACGACAAACTGTGTGAGCGCCCCATTGATAGTCAATGCAGTAAAGTGCAATGACACTGTTATCGGGATCCCCCTTAAGGGGCCCCTCTCAGAAGTCGCTGACAGCAGCCAGCCAACCACGCGATCTCTGCTGCGGCAAAATACAAAATCTTCGGATTTTAAGCGGAATTTTATGCTTCAGGAAGCCAGAAAAGAAAAAAGAGAAAGGAAGAGGAGGATAAGAAAAAACAAGATAGTGGTATGTGATAAATTACACTGGATAAAATAGCTCTACTTGTCTTGTACAAAAAAAGTGTAAGTTTGCAGCAGGTAGGCTAGCAAAAATATGTTAATGTTAGCTATCGTTACCTGCCTGACGGCAAATGCTGCTTGTAACGAACAGTTAGTGCAACTTTTTTTTCGAAAAGACGGAATGACATGAGATTGCTATAGCTTTGTAATAGGTTTTGATGAAAGTGGCATAGCATGCTCTACTAACTATTATTTATGCTATGCATAAATAACCTGGAATAGTTAATATAGCATGCTATATTAACAATTATTATAAACATTATTTAACCAGAAAGAGGCAGAGGAACATGATTTTTTTCATAGCTTATCTTAATGTGCTAGTGTCGGGATATATACGGTAGTGACAGTTTATGCAAATATGACATTATTTTTATGAGTTACCAATAGATCTTGAACAATTACTTTATTCTGTGGCAATTTTTACACTGTTACATTTTGAAGTACAGTATCAGGACAACCCACATGTTTGACTGGTACTGTTTACATGTTTTACTGGTACTGCCCACGTTTTACTGGTACTGTTTATTAAACTATTTAACAAGGTATTATAGTCATCGGTTGCAACTTTATAATAACCATCCAGATAATGTTTATAGACAGTTTACAAAACAACTAGTAACCCTTAAGTATTCCCAAAGTGTTAGGAATATCTGGTCCGTCTATCTATGTAAAAGTAATGTTTATAGATGTTTAAAAAATGGTTACTTAAAGGTTTAAAATTTTTTTAATGATACAGTGGTGTTTTTTGCAAATGTTTTCAAATTTTATGCACAGTATATGCAACAACAGTATTTGCACTGTAAACCTTTTTATTAATATAAAGTGTAGGTGAACTTAAACTGTATGGCTATGCTGCGGTATGCTGTGTGTGTGTGTGTGTGTGTGTGTGTGTGTGTGTGTGTGTGTGTGTGTGTGTGTGTGTGTGTGTGTGTGTGTGTGTGTGTGTGTGTGTGTGTCAGTGTCCTATCTGTGTGGATGCGTCTCATGTCAGCTAATCAAGGGACACTGACACACACACACACACACACACACACACACACTCGACGCATAGATAGACTCGCGTCAGTTTCCTGCTCACATCGAGTTCTCTTTTGCTCTTGAACAAACAATAACACAGAGGATTGTGAGTATTCTCATATTCGAGTCTTAAATTAGTTAAATAACGTCTTAAATGAACTTAAAGAGTTGTGAGGAAATGAGATGCGCGGGACAGCGCGTGAGATCCGCGGCTGTTCTTAAAGAGACAGGAGCACTGATGATGCCTGTCATTAATGTTCATCAAAGAACAACGGGAACAGAGAAAATTGTAGCTTTAATGATGATTCATCTATATTTCATTTATTATTTATGCAGTTAAGGAAGGTTTGATAACTATTACATTTCTGTATAACAGGGAAGGCCATGGGTAAATATAACATTTATTATTTTGGTGATTTAGGTAAAATGGTTTAAAAAAAACACAGCAGAACCACAGCGCATCTGATATGACTGGCATAACGCTGGCGAAGTTAGGGACCGTCTGCAAAGTTACATACAACATTGAAACGTGTATAACGTTACCAAACTTCACTAGCATTTAAAGAGAATGACAGTCATAAAACTGACTGTAAAGTGTTCATCTAGGTGTCAGGTATGATGCACACATTTTGATGTTTAATAAAATAAACTGTCAAATCATATGGAAATATGGATATGCATTATTTCACTTGGATACTGTTTGGGCTCTAACACAAAATATGCTTGATTTAAATGCATCATAGCTGAACACTGATGAGAATATTTATTGAGAATATATTTACAGAGATAATATTAGAGATTATATTTACGACAAATTATTATTATTTATGCGTTATGCGTTGCTATTGACGACGGCCATTAAGTAAAGAAATCCCACAGAATCTAGCTTAAAAAAGTGCTTAGAGCTGCTTTAGTTATTTGTTGTTTGTTTAATTTCAAATATAAAACTTGTTGAAATGTTTTAAGTGTGTGCATCTGTTCTTTTTGAACACTTTCATCTTGTTTGAACAAAACCGTGATAATATTGATAACCGTGATAATTTGGGTCACTATAATCGTGATGTTAAATTTCCATACCGTTTCATCCCTACTTTAGTGTGAATAAGTAAAAAAGAACTACAAACACCTTGAATTAACTTCTTAACCCGCATCGGATCGTGGACGGGGGGGTTGACGGAAGTGGGGGGGTGTGTACTTTTATTTACTTTTGTTTTATACAAAATATTCAATCAACTATCACAAACTATGCATCATTTGAAAGCTAAAACACTCAAGATTCATGTTCTGAACTTGTTTTTGCAATAAATACACCAGAGAGGAAAGGGTTAAATGAAATGCTAAAGGACCGTCCATGTAAACATTAGCATAATATCAGCGTTACTCATCTTTCATCTCCTGTCGTTCAGATCAGATCGGACGAATCCAATAAACACCCGCATACATCTCTGTGTAAGAGTCCATTCTTCAAAATGCATCCCACTTTTTAATCCAAAACAACGAAAAAATAGGGAAAAAACTAAAAATCCTCCGTTGTTTGCAAGAGAGTTTTGAGTTAGCGTGATCAATCATGTCCATTTTCAATGAAATATCGATTCTATTCCGTGTCTGGCAAACTCCCCCTGCTAGAATAGCTTCTCCCACGTATTTTAAACCCTCCCCCGTCTCTCTCCTTCAATCAGAGTCTCTCCTGTCATGCATCATATAGAGGAAGTGCCTTACAGGCTTGGTGAGCTGTCAATCATTGCGCCCATGGTTTTCGTTGGATAAAGGCACTCGGTGCCCAGCCAATGCCTTTCCAACAAAGGTTTGATTGATGGACTTAGTAACCAATCAAAAGGCATTATCTTGCGCAGTTTGCGTAAGTAGGCTTTGGTGAATACTGTTTGCGCGCTGGCTGCGCGTTCTCCATGGCGCAACTGCAGTGGAGCGCGCTGTCTCTCACTGACGCTTCCCATCAGCTAAATGAGTTTTTTACACTTTGTAATCTCTGTAAATAGTTGCTTTAGTTTTTCAGTAACTGTTTATCCATTATAATTAGTAGTATATTGCAGTTTATTGCAGATTTATTTGAATGAAAAACTACTCTTTACAATAGCAAATGTTCTGAAATAAATGGCCTTTTTGAAATGACGCCTAGACTTTTCTTGACATAAAAGCTCACAGAAGCTACATTACTGAGAGAATCATCCTCATATTTGAATCATGACATGATTAGACATTCAGTTTTATATTTAAGTTATTTTCAGGCTCTTAACATTAAATTATAATATTTTTTTCCCTAAGTGAAAACAAAAAACGTGAGTCACTTACATGTATATTTACATGTATATTACTCTGTTCCCATATTACTTTGAGTTATTATGACTCTTGGGTAGCAATATTTCAAGTGTCTAGTTTAAAATAAGACCAGGTTTATGAATATAGACCATAGGGTTTAAGAGCTGCAGACATTTTCATTTGGGTATATCGTTTTCAAAGAATTCCTAAAAAATGGGGCGCTTGTTAAGAGGTTAAATACTGGCCTTCTGGACTTACAAAATTTTGAGCAGGAAAATATAACTTTTATTTATTTTATCCTATGATATTAAAATTAATCTAGATTTAAATGACATCATGGGTGTGGCTTGTGGTGATAGTGGCACCAGTTGCTGCGGTAAATGTGGCATATTCGAGCGATTCTAAAATATTCTCCTGTTTAAATGCATATTGCCTGCCGTGCACAGTTAAGCTGATGCCACCGGCGTGGCGGTGCCACCGGCTTGGGCCCGTCATCGCTGCTCGCAGCTTTAATTATTATTATTATTATTATTATTATTTTATCGACTTCTCGGGCACTTTTGGGGCCCTTACCATGCTCAAAAACTCTTGAAACTTTGCACACACATCGGAATGCGCGGCCATCAGAGCCGGGCTGAAGCTGGTACCCGGGCGTGGCAGGGGGGCTCGACAGCGCCCCCTAAAGTGGGGTCTGAAAACTTGGTCTATATATCAAACACACTTGCACGTACATGTATGAAACTCGGTACACATATAGACCTCATCGGGCCGAACAACTTTCGTGCTCTAAGTTACGTGTCAGCCCAACAGGAAGTGAGCTAATATGGGTTGTTCTGAAAACACATGCTCTGGAATTTAATATACTCCTCCGAGGCCATTGTTTCGATCATCGCCAAACTCGGTCAGCATGAAGTCAAGACACAGAGGATGCTAAATTGCGAACTGATTTTTGATATCTTAAACGGTTTGGCCGTGGCGAAGCAACGAATTTATGGCGAGAAAAGGTAAACAGGAAGTGTGTAATAACTTGTGCAAACATTGACTGATTTGGATGAAACTTCAGCTGTGTGTTCGTTGTAAGAGGCCGATCACATGGATATGACTTTTGTGAGTCAAAGTTATAGCGCCACCAACTGGCAGCAGGAAGTGTGTCACTTTCAAAAATGCTTTGAATCACCATTTTATTTTCACACGATTGACTTCAAACTTCATCAGTATAATGTGAAAACATGACAGATAGAGACATATGAATGAATTCCTGATATTTCAAATAATGCTGCCATGGCAACATGTCAAAGTTTAATAATGTTTTTGACTGTTTGTGTGCCCTCCCCTCTATCACCAAAAGGGGGCAGTGTTGTATTATTTTTGAAACTCCCTTTCTCTCTCTCTCTCTCTCTCTCTGTGTGCTTGCTTATGTGATTTATGAGGACACAAATGTGTATGATGACATGGCTATTGGTATTACAACGTAGTGGTTAATGTGGACATGAACTATGACACTATATCACTACAGAACTCATTTTCTAAATCACATTTGAGTTACAATTCTTATCATCTGACAGCCGTGATTTCATGTACTCATTCAGACAGAACTCTTTTTTTAAAACAGAGGAGTGTGAGTGTGTTTTCTATACATGTGCTTTACAGAAGGTCATGTGCTGTGTTTGCAAAGATCACTTTTGACACATTTGTCTTTAAATTCATTATTTACTGACATAGTTCAAATTTATTTTAAAAAAAAAATCACATTATTTTCTACAAGTGTCTGTTTATAAGTGTCTTTTTTTCACAGAAAGTTTTTGTTTGAACCTGAATATTTGTATAATTCAGGGTCTGAGTTTTTACGTTCTCCTCGTAGGTGATTTATTCAATCTCCACCAAACTCGGTCAACGTGAAACGGAAGCTTAACGCATTAAAAATATTTAACGCAAATAACACAGCGTCCGTTTTTATATCCATTTTTGCTTAGCGTTACATGATCACGCTCCTATTCATGTACATGCTTCCAAGCGCGACAAGACACAAGAGAGCGCGCTGTATGCCAGTGTCCTGTCTGTGTGTGTGTTAGTGTCCTGTCTGTGTGTGTGTGTGTGTCCTGTCTGTGTGTGTGTGTATGTGTGTGTGTCAGTGTCCTGTCTGTGTGGATGCGTCTCATGTCAGCTATTCAAGGGACACTGACACACACACACACACACACACACACACACACACACACACACACACACACTCGATGCATAGATAGACTCGCGTCAGTTTCCTGCTCACATCGAGTTCTCTTTTGCCTAGGGTTGCCAACTCTCACGCATTTGGCGTGACACTCACGCTTTCAGGCTCTGTCTCACGCTCTCACGCTGCCCAACTTAATCTCACGCCAAATTGCCAAACCTGCTTTTGATATTAAACAATGTCTAAGCTTTTACATTTTTTAAAGTTTTAATGCGAAATTCAAACAATAAATAGCGTTTTGGCGCTAATATGGCATAACAGTTAAAGCCAGAGTGTTGAAAAACCATACGGAGTTGCGACATGCTCTATCATCTCCCGGCGGCGCGCGCAGTCGTGCTTCACAGAAATCTCAATACTTCTAGCGCTGTGTCAATACATTTGAATGGCTTGATACACAACAGCTCCATTTTACAGGGGTTTGCAGCAAGTTTTGGTAAACAGTACAGCATAGTGTGCATTGATTATTACATCAACCATACAGGATCGTTTTATAATGGAGAGTAATGCAACAATGTTAACATTAATGTTAATGTTTTTTATTGTACTTAGCCTTCAGGTATTCCATACTAATTGGTCATACTCATACTAATTGATGGTCAAATGTGACCATACACCTTAACTATTTTTCAATTAAATAAATGTTCTATATTTTAGTTCAATAATATTTATTGAATATTTTGAGGAGATCTTTTGGTACTAAATACTAGTTGTGCAATATTTATTGTCAATAATGACCACTTAAAATATTTTTCTTCTAATATTTGTATTATTTATATTACAATTAGTATAGTAATAAGGTTAAATTAGAGAATTATTTTTCAAAGAGGCAAATTAGAGTCATTTTGTGGAGTCAGCCTGTCATTAATGTTCATCAAAGAACAACGGGAACAGAGAAAATTGTAGCTTTAATGATGATTCATCTATATTTCATTTATTATTTATACAGTTAAGGAAGGTTTGATAACTATTACATTTCTGTATAACAGGGAAGGCCATGGGTAAATATAACATTTATTATTTTCATTTATTATTTATTTGTTCCATTTATTATCATTTATTATTACTATACTCTCCTTGAAGTTTACTTCCCGCTACTTTTTCCCTCTTCCTCCCAACCGCGGCTGCAACTGTCTTCTTCTTCTTCGATAGTAGCCTAAGCCAGTGTTTCCCAACCTTTTTTCAGTCATTTTATCATACGTTACGCTAGGGGTGTAACGGTACAGATTGCTCACGGTTCGGTTTGTATCACGGTTTAAGGTTCCCCGTTTCGGTACGGTTCAGTATTTGCTATGTTCAGGGAAAAAAGGACTACTGTCAAATAAAACAAAAGAAAATAATAAGAACAAATCATTTAAATACAAGCAGCAGCACAAATAAATACTATTGAGCAAAGATACTAATAAAATAAACTATGCTTTTCCGGAAAAACGGAAAAACCCGGAAAAAACGGGAGGGTTGACAGCTATGGTGTGTGTGTGTGTGTGTGTGTGTGTGCGATATGTAGGCTTAGGGGTAGTGTAGGGGGATAGAATGTACAGTTTGTACAGTATACAAACCATTAAGTCTATGGAATGCCATCTGCCTGTCTTTCCCCTTCCCCCTCTCTATCTGTGTGTGTGTGTGTGTGTGTGTGTGTGGGGGGGGGGGTCTCTCTCACCCTGTGAGTTTGTGTGTGTGCCTTTCTCTCAGTCCTTCCCCTCCCCCTCACTCTCACTCTATCATTGTGTGTGTGTGTGTGTGTGACTTTCTCTCTTGATCATAATTTAACCCTTTCATATAGGCTATCACAAATAACTATCACTTGAAATAAAAACGTCATGTGATGTGTTTGCCAAGATCACGTATGATGCACATGTCTTTAAATTAATTATTTACTGATATAATATAAATGTATTAAAACATAAATTTCACATGATTTTATAAAAGTGGCTATTTATAATAAACTTCCATAAAATGTAGACACGCATCTTACTCTTACCTGACACTGACATTAAAATCATCTTTGCAGTTTCTGTGATTTGGCTCCATTTATACATTTTTTATTAAAAAAAATTTATTGGACCACCCATATTGAAATGAAAGCATGTTTTATGGTGCATAAGATTGGTGCACAAACGGTAGCTAAGGTAGCTCAAAAACACATGAAGAGAAGTGTTAGAATAAAACAACATCAGCATTCGAATGGTATTCTGAACTCATTCCAATTTGACCTTTGACATAATCTGACATGAAATTCATATAAATTTAATTGATCTCATAGATGTGGCTGTTGTGGTTTGTGGTCATAGCAGCACCAACTGCTGCAGTTAATGTGGTGAATTCAGATGACTTTGACATAGTCCTTTTATGTTTTCCCATTTTAAATGCCTATTGCCTGCCGTGCACAGTTAAACTGATGCCACCGGGGTGGCGGTGCCACCGGCTTGGGCCCGTCATCGCTGCTCGCAGCTTTAATTATTATTATTATTTTATCGACTTCTCGGGCACTTTTGGGGCCCTTACCATGCTCAAAAACTCTTGAAACTTTGCAGATACGTCAGAATCTGCGGCCATCAGGGCCGGGCTGAAGCTGATACCCGGGCGTGGCAGGGGGGCTCGACAGCGCCCCCTATTAAAATTTGGTCTATATATCAAACACACTTGCACGTATATGTATGAAACTCGGTACACATATAGATCTCATCGGGGCAAACAACTTCCGCACTCATAGTCATAAACTTCGCCCAACAGGAAGTGAGCTATTTTGGGTTGTTCGGAAAACGCATGCTCTGGAATTTAATATACTCCTCCGAGGCAATTGTTTCGATCATTGCCAAACTCGGTCAGCATTAAGACAAGATATTCAGGATGCTAAATTGCGAGCGGATTTTTGATATCTCAATCGGTTTGGCCGTGGCGAAGCAACGAATTTATGGCGAGAAAAGGGAAACAGGAAGTGTGTTATAACTTGTGCAAACATTGACTGATTTGGATGAAACTTCAGCTGTGTGTTTGTTGTAGGAAGCCGATCGCAAGGATATGACGTTTGTGAGTCAAAGTTATAGCGCCACCAACTGGCAGCAGGAAGTGTGTCACTTTTTTTTAAAAATGCTTTAAATCACTGTCTTATTTTGACCCGATTGACTTCAAACTTCATCAGTATAATGTGAAAACATGGCAGATATAGACATATGAATGGATTTCTGAAATTTCCAATACTGTTGCCATGGCAACGTGTCAAAGCTTAATAATGTCTTTGGCTGTTTTTGAGACTCTTAGCATGCTTGAAATTGCATGAAACTTAACACACACATCAGAGATGTTAGTCAGTACACATGGGCAAAGCCTCAGAAACGGGTGGGGATGAGGGGCTCTATAGCGCCACCTTTTGACAAAAGTGAAGGGCTTCGTTTCATCTACAATCACCAAACTCAGTATATATATTGACCTCATCGAGCCGGACAACTTTCTAATTTACAGTCATTAGCTCCGACCAACAGGAAGTCAGATATTTTGGTTTGAACGTGAATATTGGTGTAATTCAGGCTCTGAGTTTTTACGTTCTCCTCGTAGGCGATTTATTCAATCTCCACCAAACTCGGTCAACATGAAACAAAGATACGGAAGATGCTAAAATGCGAACGGATTTTGGATATCTCAAACGGTGTTGCCATGCCGAGGGATTAAATAAGGACAAAAAAGGGGAATGTGTGCTGCCCTTCCCTCAATGAACACACGATGGCAGCATTGTCTTAGTTTTGAAGCAGGATAAAAAAAAACCTTGTTTCTCTCTCTCTCTCTCTCTCTCTCTCTCTCTCTCTCTCTGTGTGTGGTGTGTGTGTGTGTGTGTGTGTGTGTGTGTGTGTGTGTGTGTGTGTGTGTGTGTGTGTGTGTGTGCTTCTGTGATTTCTGAGGACATACATTTGTAGACATTTCATGTGTCCCCGTACATATATTGTTCTCTTCGAGCCGGACAACTTTCTAATTTAACTAATCTAATTTAACTAATTTAAAACTTTCTAATTTTAAATAAAAATGTCATGTGCTGTGTTTGCCAAGATCACGTATGATGCATATGCAGGGTATATGCAGGAATCCTGAAGTAAATTGTAATACCTTTTTAAGACTTTTTTAAGACCTTCTCAAAATATTTAAAGACCTCATCGGCGATGAGAACTACTGTTGAGCAATAAAATAAAAATATATAATCATAAGCTATAACAAAAATATATATTAAATTAGGTGAGTGGATAGTTAAAAAAATTTGCAATTACAAAAAGTAATTCTTGAAAAAACATCTCTGGACTAATTTTATAAAATCTAAAAATGTTAATGAAAAGGTACAAATTACTTTGTGTTCTTATTAAATACATTTATAAAAAAAACTATTTATATTTAATTTATATATGAATGTAAATAATTATATGGGCCTACACAAATAATATAACATTTCAAGATTTATAGTTTATTGTAAACGTAATGTGCAGCTCTGTAAAGGGGCAACAAATATATGATAGATACGTGAGAACAAGATTTTTTTTAATCATCTTTAAGTGCACAAAACTATGAAAATATATGAAAGCGCGGCACAATGCGCTTATGCGCATCCCGGGTGCAGAATGATGCGCTTAAAGCAACATGGAGTCAGAGGGCGCAGTGCAGCGCGAGTGCACATTAAAAAGTTCACGGCATAAAGAGACGATGAGCGTTGAGCGCACAAATCCTAGTCTACTATGTATATCGGTCGGTTTCTTCACAGTTTTAAATTCCGGTTATTGTGCGTGTGATGCCTTGTGTTGTCACCCGGGTAGGGAGCACAACATCGTTCAGAAACCGCTAGATAAACTCCAGGAAGATAAATTATTTTATCTGCATATCAAGTATTATAACGGGAATATATCATCTTGGAGTGAGCTTTACCGAGCAGCTGACTGACTGTAACCAAACACGACGCGCAGTTTGAATGCTGAACGGAGAATGATGGACAGCTACAGCGGAGGAAAGACATTCAGCTATGGAATGGCTTTAGATGACTTTGTACTAGCAAATCATAAAATACTAATAATGATTGCTGAAAGATCATGTGACAATATATATTTCTGATGATTATTTAATTACCACGACATGCCTAATCTGAGCAAGTGACTGCCTGTCTTGAGTTTTGTCGACAGACGGAGGTGGCACGAAATGTGACGGAGGCGGCCGCTATGCAGGAAAAACCATAGAAAAACCCTGCGGTCATTGTTTAAACTCATCCTACTCCAACCAGGAGTCCGCAAATTTACATTTCCCCATTTCGGAGTCTGTTTCGCAATGTGTGGAGGGCGACACATCACCTAACTGCGCATTTCGCAAAATACGTGACATCACCCATAGACGGTGTGCGCGCCCGAGCTGATCTCACTGACATATCACTATTCAGACAGGACTAGTTTTCTAAATTATATTTGAGTTACAATTCTCATCACCCAACATCTGTGATTTCAAATATATTCAAAATAATGTTTTCAGAGATTGAAGTAAAAAAAACTTTCTCCCACCATTTCGATTTTATTTCTTTTTGTTGTTAAAATCTTGTGAATCTTGTTCAATGTGCAGATTGCCTCTCTCTCAGTCCTTCCCCTCCCCCCTCACTCTCAGGCTCACCCTGGGTGTGTGTGTGTGTGTGTGGGGTCTCTCTCTCACCCTGTGAGTTTGTGTGTGTGCCTTTCTCTCTTGATGATGATAATTTACCCCTTTCATATCATAGACTATCACAAATAACTATCACTTGTGAATAATTTAAAAAAAGAACTATACAAATACCTTGAATTAAATACTGGCCTTCTGGACTTATAACATTTTGAGCAGGAAAAGATAACTTTTCACATATTTGAAAGAGATCTATTTCATCCCATGACATTAAAAATCATCTACATTTAAATGACATCATGGGTGTGGCTTGTGGTGATAGTGGCACCAGCTGCTGCGGTTAATGTGACATATTCGAGCGATTTAAAAAAATTATCCTGTTTAAATGCATATTGCCTGCCGTGCACAGTTATGCTGATGCCACCGGCGTGGCGGTGCCACCGGCTTGGGCCCGTCATCGCTGCTCGCAGCTTTAATTATTATTATTATTATTATTATTTTATCGACTTCTCGGGCACTTTTGGGGCCCTTACCATGCTCAAAAACTCTTGAAACTTAGCACACACATCGGAATGCGCGGCCATCAGAGCCGGGCTGAAGCTGGTACCCGGGCGTGGCAGGGGGACTAGACAGCGCCCCCTAAAGTGGGGTCTGAAAACTTGGTCTATATATCAAACACACTTGCACGTACATGTATGAAACTCGGTACACATATAGACCTCATCGGGCCAAACAACTTTCGTGCTCTAAGTTACGTGTCAGCCCAACAGGAAGTGAGCTAATATGGGTTGTTCTGAAAACACATGCTCTGGAATTTAATATACTCCTCCGAGGCCATTGTTTCAATCAGTGCCAAACTCGGTCAGCAAGAAGTCAAGACACAGAGGATGCTAAATTGCGAGCGGATTTTTGATATCTTAAACGGTTTGGCCGTGGCGAAGCAACGAATTTATGGCGAGAAAAGGGAAACAGGAAGTGTGTAATAACTTGTGCAAACATTGAATGATTTGGATGAAACTTCAGCTGTGTGTTCGTTGTAAGAGGCCGATCACATGGATATGACTTTTGTGAGTCAAAGTTAAAGCGCCACCAACTGGCAGCAGGAAGTGTGTCACTTTCAAAAATGCTTTGAATCCCCATCTTATTTTCACCTGATTGACTTCAAACTTCATCAGTATAATGTGAAAACATGACAGATAGAGACATATGAATGGATTCCTAATATTTCAAAAAATGTTGCCATGGCAACATGTCAAAGTTTAATAATGTTTTTGGCTGTTTGTGTGCCCTCCCCTCTATCACCACAAGGTGGCAGTGTTGTATTATTTTTGAAACTCCCTTTCTCTGTATGTGTGCTTGTTAATGTGATTCATGAGGACACAAATGTGTATGATGACATGGGTATTACACTGATATTACAACGTAGTGGTTAATGTGGACATGAACTATGACACTATATCACTACAGGACTAATTTTCTAAATGACATTTGAGTTACAATTCTTTTCACCTGACAGCCGTGATTTCATGTACTCATTCAGACAGAACTCTTTTTTTAAAACAGAGGAGTGTGAGTGTGTTTTCTATACATGTGCTTTACAGAAGGTCATGTGCTGTGTTTGCAAAGATCACTTTTGACACATTTGTCTTTAAATTCATTATTTACTGACATAGTTCAAATTTATAAATAAAAAAAAAATTCACATTATTTTCTACAAGTGTCTGTTTATAAGTGTCTTTTTTCACAGAAAGTTTGTTTGAACGTGAATATTTGTATAATTCAGTTTCTGAGTTTTTACGTTCTCCTCCGTAGGCGATTTATTCAATCTCCACCAAACTCGGTCAACGTGAAACGGAAGCTTAACGCATTAAAAATATTTAACGCAAATAACGCAGCGTCCGTTTTTATATCCATTTTTGCTTAGCGTTACATGATCACGCTCCTATTCATGTAAATGCTTCCAAGCGCGACAAGACACAAGAGAACACGCTGTATGCCAATGTCCTGTGTGTGTGTGTGTGTGTGTGTGTGTGTGTGTGTGTGTGTGTGTGTGTCAGTGTCCTGTCTGTGTGTGTGTGTGTGTGTGTGTGTGTGTGCAGGCCCGTCGCGACAAGGCAGGCAAACCAAGCAATTGCTTGGGGCCTCGAGCTGGCCTGGGGCACCAAGACAGCGACAGGTTAAGAATAAAATGAAACGACAAACTGTGTGAGCGCCCCATTGATAGTCAATGCAGTAAAGTGCAATGACACTGTTATCGGGATCCCCCTTAAGGGGCCCCTCTCAGAAGTCGCTGACAGCAGCCAGCCAACCACGCGATCTCTGCTGCGGCAAAATACAAAACAACCTCGGATTTGAAGCGGAATTTTATGCTTCAGGAAGCCAGAAAAGAAAAAAGAGAAAGGAAGAGGAGGATAAGAAAAAACAAGATAGTGGTATGTGATAAATTACACTGGATAAAATAGCTCTACTTGTCTTGTACAAAAAAAGTGTAAGTTTGCAGCAGGTAGGCTAGCAAAAATATGTTAATGTTAGCTATCGTTACCTGCCTGACGGCAAATGCTGCTTGTAATGAACAGTTAGTGCAACTTTTTTTTCGAACAGACGGAATGACATGAGATTGCTATAGCTTTGTAATAGGTTTTGATGAAAGTGGCATAGCATGCTATACTAACTATTATTCATGCTATGCATAAATAACCTGGAATAGTTAATATAGCATGCTATATTAACAATTATTATAAACATTATTTAACCAGAAAGAGGCAGAGGAACATGATTTTTTTCATAGCTTATCTTAATGTGCTAGTGTCGGGATATATACGGTAGTGACAGTTTATGCAAATATGACATTATTTTTATGAGTTACCAATAGATCTTGAACAATTACTTTATTCTGTGGCAATTTTTACACTATTACATTTTGAAGTACAGTATCAGGACAACCCACATGTTTGACTGGTACTGTTTACATGTTTTACTGGTACTGCCCACGTTTTACTGGTACTGTTTATTAAACTATTTAACAAGGTATTATAGTCATCGGTTGCAACTTTACAATAACCATCCAGATAATGTTTATAGACAGTTTACAAAACAACTAGTAACCCTAAAGTATTCCCAAAGTGTTAGGAATATCTGGTCCGTCTATCTATGTAAATGTAATGTTTATAGATGTTTAAAAAATGGTTACTTAAAGGTTTAAAAAAAAAATGTAATGATACAGTGGTGTTTTTTGCAAATGTTTTCAAATTTTATGCACAGTATTTGCAACAACAGTATTTGCACTGTAAACCTTTTTTTTAATATATAGTGTGGGTGAACTTAAACTGTATGGCTATGCTGCGGTATGCTCTGTGTGTGTGTGTGTGTGTGTGTGTGTGTGTGTGTGTGTGTGTGTGTGTGTGTGTGTGTGTGTGTGTGTGTGTGTGTGTGTGTGTGTGTGTGTCTGTCAGTGTCCTATCTGTGTGGATGCGTCTCATGTCAGCTAATCAAGGGACACTGACACACACACACACACACACACACTCGACGCATAGATAGACTCGCGTCAGTTTCCTGCTCACATCGAGTTCTCTTTTGCTCTTGAACAAACAATAACACAGAGGATTTTGAGTATTCTCATATTAGAGTCTTAAATTAGTTAAATAACGTCTTAAATGAACTTTAAAGAGTTGTGAGGAAATGAGATGCGCGGGACCGCGCGTGAGATCCGCGGTTGTTCTTAAAGTGACAGGAGCACTGATGATGCCTGTCATTAATGTTCATCAAAGAACAACGGGAATAGAGAAAATTGTAGCTTTAATGATGATTCATCTATATTTCATTTATTATTTATGCAGTTAAGGAAGGTTTGATAACTATTACATTTCTGTATAACAGGGAAGGCCATGGGTAAATATAACATTTATTATTTTGGGATATAATCATGGTATATATAACATAATATATATATAACATATATAGGTGGAGGGGTGTTTATTACAACATAATCATGGTTTATGAAGACATTTCATGTGTCCCCGTAAATCAAAATAGCTTTAACAGCATATTAAACAATTTTTTAATAAAAATGTAAAAATGCAGAATGTTTTCTGTGATGGTAGGTTTAGGGGTAGTGTGTGTGTGTGTGTGTGTGTGTGTGTGTGTGTGTGTGTGTGTGTGTGTGTGTGTGTGTGTGTGTGTGTGTGTATGTGTGTGTGTGTGTGCGATATGTAGGCTTAGGGGTAGTGTAGGGGGATAGAATGTACAGTTTGTACAGTATACAAACCATTAAGTCTATGGAATGCCTGTCTTTCCCCTTCCCCCTCTCTATCTGTGTGTGTGTGTGTGTGTGGGGGGGGGGGGAGGGGGGGTCTCTCTCTCACCCTGTGAGTTTGTGTGTGTGCCTTTCTCTCAGTCCTTACCCTCCCCCTCACTCTCACTCTATCATTGTGTTTGTGTGTGTGTGTGTGTGTGTGTGTGTGTGTGTGTGTGTGTGTGTGTGTGTGTGTGTGTGTGTGTGTGTGTGTGTGTGACTTTCTCTCTTGATCATAATTTAACCCTTTCATATAGGCTATCACAAATAACTATCACTTGAAATAAAAACGTCATGTGATGTGTTTGCCAAGATCACGTATGATGCACATGTCTTTAAATTAATTATTTACTGATATAATATAAATGTATTAAAACATAAATTTCACATGATTTTATAAAAGTGGCTATTTATAATAAACTTCCATAAAATGTAGACACGCATCTTACTCTTACCTGACACTGATATTAAAATCATCTTTGCAGTTTCTGTACTACAAACACCTTGAATTAAATACTGGCCTTCTGGACTTACAAAATTTTGAGCAGGAAAAGATAACTTTTATCTATTTTATCCTATGATATTAAAATTAATCTAGATTTAAATTACATCATGGGTGTGGCTTGTGGTGAAAGTGGCACCAGTTGCTGCGGTAAATGTGGCATATTCGAGCGATTCTAAAATATTCTCCTGTTTAAATGCATATTGCCTGCCGTGCACAGTTAAGCTGATGCCACCGGCGTGGTGGTGCCACCGGCTTGGGCCCGTCATCGCTGCTCGCAGCTTTAATTATTATTATTATTATTATTTTATCGACTTCTCGGGCACTTTTGGGGCCCTTACCATGCTCAAAAACTCTTGAAACTTTGCACACACATCGGAATGCGCGGCCATCAGAGCCGGGCTGAAGCTGGTACCCGGGCGTGGCAGGGGGGCTCGACAGCGCCCCCTAAAGTGGGGTCTGAAAACTTGGTCTATATATCAAACACACTTGCACGTACATGTATGAAACTCAGTACACATATAGACCTCATCGGGCCAAACAACTTTCGTGCTCTAAGTTACGTGTCAGCCCAACAGGAAGTGAGCTAATATGGGTTGTTCTGAAAACACATGCTCTGGAATTTAATATACTCCTCCGAGGCCATTGTTTCAATCAGTGCCAAACTCGGTCAGCATGAAGTCAAGACACAGAGGATGCTAAATTGCGAACGGATTTTTGATATCTTAAACGGTTTGGCCGTGGCGAAGCAACGAATTTATGGCGAGAAAAGGTAAACAGGAAGTGTGTAATAACTTGTGCAAACATTGACTGATTTGGATGAAACTTCAGCTGTGTGTTCGTTGTAAGAGGCCGATCACATGGATATGACTTTTGTGAGTCAAAGTTATAGCGCCACCAACTGGCAGCAGGAAGTGTGTCACTTTCAAAAATGCTTTGAATCACCATCTTATTTTCACACGATTGACTTCAAACTTCATCAGTATAATGTGAAAACATGACAGATAGAGACATATGAATGAATTCCTGATATTTCAAATAATGCTGCCATGGCAACATGTCAAAGTTTAATAATGTTTTTGACTGTTTGTGTGCCCTCCCCTCTATCACCAAAAGGGGGCAGTGTTGTATTATTTTTGAAACTCCCTTTCTCTCTCTCTCTCTCTCTCTCTGTGCTTGCTTATGTGATTTATGAGGACACAAATGTGTATGATGACATGGCTATTGGTATTACAACGTAGTGGTTAATGTGGACATGAACTATGACACTATATCACTACAGAACTCATTTTCTAAATCACATTTGAGTTACAATTCTTATCATCTGACAGCCGTGATTTCATGTACTCATTCAGACAGAACTCTTTTTTTAAAACAGAGGAGTGTGAGTGTGTTTTCTATACATGTGCTTTACAGAAGGTCATGTGCTGTGTTTGCAAAGATCACTTTTGACACATTTGTCTTTAAATTCATTATTTACTGACATAGTTCAAATTTATTTTTAAAAAAAATTCACATTATTTTCTACAAGTGTCTGTTTATAAGTGTCTTTTTTTCACAGAAAGTTTTTGTTTGAACGTGAATATTTGTATAATTCAGGGTCTGAGTTTTTACGTTCTCCTCGTAGGTGATTTATTCAATCTCCACCAAACTCGGTCAACGTGAAACGGAAGCTTAACGCATTAAAAATATTTAACGCAAATAACACAGCGTCCGTTTTTATATCCATTTTTGCTTAGCGTTACATGATCACGCTCCTATTCATGTACATGCTTCCAAGCGCGACAAGACACAAGAGAGCGCGCTGTATGCCAGTGTCCTGTCTGTGTGTGTGTTAGTGTCCTGTCTGTGTGTGTGTGTGTGTGTGTGTGTGTCCTGTCTGTGTGTGTGTGTATGTGTATGTGTGTGTGTCAGTGTCCTGTCTGTGTGGATGCGTCTCATGTCAGCTATTCAAGGGACACTGACACACACACACACACACACACACACACACACACACACTCGATGCATAGATAGACTCGCGTCAGTTTCCTGCTCACATCGAGTTCTCTTTTGCCTAGGGTTGCCAACTCTCACGCATTTGGCGTGACACTCACGCTTTCAGGCTCTGTCTCACGCTCTCACGCTGCCCAACTTAATCTCACGCCAAATTGCCAAACCTGCTTTTGATATTAAACAATGTCTAAGCTTTTACATTTTTTAAAGTTTTAATGCGAAATTCAAACAATAAATAGCGTTTTGGCGCTAATATGGCATAACAGTTAAAGCCAGAGTGTTGAAAAACCATTCGGAGTTGCGACATGCTCTATCATCTCCCGGCGGCGCGCGCAGTCGTGCTTCACAGAAATCTCAATACTTCTAGCGCTGTGTCAATACATTTGAATGGCTTGATACACAACAGCTCCACTTTACAGGGGTTTGCAGCAAGTTTTGGTAAACAGTACAGCATAGTGTGCATTGATTATTACATCAACCATACAGGATCGTTTTATAATGGAGAGTAATGCAACAATGTTAACATTAATGTTAATGTTTTTTATTGTACTTAGCCTTCAGGTATTCCATACTAATTGGTCATACTCATACTAATTGATGGTCAAATGTGACCATACACCTTAACTATTTTTCAATTAAATAAATGTTCTATATTTTAGTTCAATAATATTTATTGAATATTTTGAGGAGATCTTTTGGTACTAAATACTAGTTGTGCAATATTTATTGTCAATAATGACCACTTAAAATATTTTTCTTCTAATATTTGTATTATTTATATTACAATTAGTATAGTAATAAGGTTAAATTAGAGAATTATTTTTCAAAGAGGCAAATTAGAGTCATTTTGTGGAGTCAGCCTGTCATTAATGTTCATCAAAGAACAACGGGAACAGAGAAAATTGTAGCTTTAATGATGATTCATCTATATTTCATTTATTATTTATACAGTTAAGGAAGGTTTGATAACTATTACATTTCTGTATAACAGGGAAGGCCATGGGTAAATATAACATTTATTATTTTCATTTATTATTTATTTATTCCATTTATTATCATTTATTATTACTATACTCTCCTTGAAGTTTACTTCCCGCTACTTTTTCCCTCTTCCTCCCAACCGCGCGGCTGCAACTGTCTTCTTCTTCTTCGATAGTAGCCTAAGCCAGTGTTTCCCAACCTTTTTTCAGTCATTTTATCATACGTTACGCTAGGGGTGTAACGGTACAGATTGCTCACGGTTCGGTTTGTATCACGGTTTAAGGTTCACCGTTTCGGTACGGTTCAGTATTTGCTATGTTCAGGGAAAAAAGGACTACTGTCAAATAAAACAAAAGAAAATAATAAGAACAAATCATTTAAATACAAGCAGCAGCACAAATAAATACTATTGAGCAAAGATACTAATAAAATAAACTATGCTTTTCAGGTTTTTCAGGTACGTCTAACATTAGTTTTCAGGTAGGCCTACAGAAATTGATCACATGTAAAATAACATTGCATATATGACTGTATAAATTAAAGATTAATCCTATTAAACTTACAAAAGTTATTCAATCAAGAGCAGTGAGTGATGCCCTTGTCTTTTGTTTGACATTAAACAGACAGCAGTAAAGGCTACTGCCCCTTTAAGACCTCGGATATGCGTTGTCTTTTCTGGACTGTATAAAGCTTACTTAAGCCATTTACAGACTATGTCTGCTAGAATACTCATCAATATGTTGACATACTTTTTGCGTGAGTTTGTCCATTCAAGAGCAAGACTTGAAAGAGAACTCAATATTTGCGCGCTGAGAGACGTGTGCGCGCTCTCGGATGAGTGCACGGAAAATTTTCTCACAGTGCGCGCGACTTCTCATTCGCGTCTTCTGGCACTAAACCAGATAGTTGCGTGTTCTGAGTTAACACAATCAGAACGTAAAAATACGGGATATTTTACGGGAAAATACTAAAACGGGAAGACAGCGGGAAAAGAGCTAAAATACGTGAGAAACCCGGAAAAAACGGGAGGGTTGACAGCTATGGTGTGTGTGTGTGTGTGTGTGTGCGATATGTAGGCTTAGGGGTAGTGTAGGGGGATAGAATGTACAGTTTGTACAGTATACAAACCATTAAGTCTATGGAATGCCATCTGCCTGTCTTTCCCCTTCCCCCTCTCTATCTGTGTGTGTGTGTGGGGAGGGGGGGGGGGTCTCTCTCTCACCCTGTGAGTTTGTGTGTGTGCCTTTCTCTCAGTCCTTCCCCTCCCCCTCACTCTCACTCTATCATTGTGTGTGTGTGTGTGTGTGTGTGTGTGTGTGTGTGTGTGTGTGTGTGTGTGTGTGTGTGTGTGTGTGTGTGTGTGTGTGTGTGTGTGTGTGTGTGTGTGTGTGTGACTTTCTCTCTTGATCATAATTTAACCCTTTCATATAGGCTATCACAAATAACTATCACTTGAAATAAAAACGTCATGTGATGTGTTTGCCAAGATCACGTATGATGCACATGTCTTTAAATTAATTATTTACTGATATAATATAAATGTATTAAAACATAAATTTCACATGATTTTATAAAAGTGGCTATTTATAATAAACTTCCATAAAATGTAGACACGCATCTTACTCTTACCTGACACTGATATTAAAATCATCTTTGCAGTTTCTGTGATTTGGCTCCATTTATACATTTTTTATTAAAAAAATTTTATTGGACCACCCATATTGAAATTAAAGCATGTTTTATGGTGCATAAGATTGGTGCACAAATGGTAGCTAAGGTAGCTCAAAAACACATGAAGAGAAGTGTTAGAATAAAACAACATCAGCATTCGAATGGTATTCTGAACTCATTCCAATTTGACCTTTGACATAATCTGACATGAAATTCATATAAATTTAATTGATCTCATAGATGTGGCTGTTGTGGTTTGTGGTCATAGCAGCACCAACTGCTGCAGTTAATGTGGTGAATTCAGATGACTTTGACATAGTCCTTTTATGTTTTCCCATTTTAAATGCCTATTGCCTGCCGTGCACAGTTAAACTGATGCCACCGGGGTGGCGGTGCCACCGGCTTGGGCCCGTCATCGCTGCTCGCAGCTTTAATTAGGGGTTCAAGCACGAAGTGCTGAAACCCTATTGTAATTGTAAGGGTTTTTATTAGGGGTTCAAGCACGAAGTGCTGAACACCTATTGTATTTGTGCTGATTTTTAGGGGTTCAAGCATGAAATGCTGAAACCCTATTGTAATTGTAAGGATTCGTAAAACGCATCGTGCAGGCCAAACCGTAAGGCCTAGAGACATGAAACCTGGCCAGATGGTAGGCCTCAGTTTGGGGACAACCTATCAGAGTATGACCCCGAATGGCCCATAGGTGGCGCTACAGCAACCAAAAGTCCAAAATTGCTCATAACTCTTAGACTGTTTGTCCCAGGATCAAGTGTCTTATATCGTTGGAATCCTTGGCTCAAGGCAGACAAAATGGCTATCTCCGATTTGGATGTAGGCAGGGAAAATTTTCTGCTATGTCGAATTTTGTCCAAAACCTACTTTTGCGAACTAGTCCCTGGTTTTTCGCCCGATCGGAACCGAACCAGTCTAGGACAATTCTCTGGACTCTCTCGATCTATAATTATCAAAAAAAAGTTGAACTTTGGTATTTGGGTGGCTGTAACAGGGTCATTTAGAAAAGGGGCGTGGCAAAATACACTAAAAAGCCTATACATCCCAAATGAAAACTCAGAACTTCACCAAAATTGATGAGCATATGTGTCAGAACATGGCGAGGAAGCATGCAGAGTTTCATGGAGATCGGACCATAGGTGGCGCTATAACTGGCAAAAAGCCTTCATTCTTATTAGGGGTTCAAGCATGAAATGCTGAAACCCTATTGTAATTGTAAGGATTCGTAAAACGCATCGTGCAGGCCAAACCGTAAGGCCTAGAGACATGAAACCTGGCCAGATGGTAGGCCTCAGTTTGGGGACAACCTATCAGAGTATGACCCCGAATGGCCCATAGGTGGCGCTACAGCAACCAAAAGTCCAAAATTGCTCATAACTCTTAGACTGTTTGTCCCAGGATCAAGTGTCTTATATCGTTGGAATCCTTGGCTCAAGGCAGACAAAATGGCTATCTCCGATTTGGATGTAGGCAGGGAAAATTTTCTGCTATGTCGAATTTTGTCCAAAACCTACTTTTGCGAACTAGTCCCTGGTTTTTCGCCCGATCGGAACCGAACCAGTCTAGGACAATTCTCTGGACTCTCTCGATCTATAATTATCAAAAAAAAGTTGAACTTTGGTATTTGGGTGGCTGTAACAGGGTCATTTAGAAAAGGGGCGTGGCAAAATACACTAAAAAGCCTATACATCCCAAATGAAAACTCAGAACTTCACCAAAATTGATGAGCATATGTGTCAGAACATGGCGAGGAAGCATGCAGAGTTTCATGGAGATCGGACCATAGGTGGCGCTATAACTGGCAAAAAGCCTTCATTCTTATTAGGGGTTCAAGCATGAAATGCTGAAACCCTATTGTAATTGTAAGGATTCGTAAAACGCATCGTGCAGGCCAAACCGTAAGGCCTAGAGACATGAAACCTGGCCAGATGGTAGGCCTCAGTTTGGGGACAACCTATCAGAGTATGACCCCGAATGGCCCATAGGTGGCGCTACAGCAACCAAAAGTCCAAAATTGCTCATAACTCTTAGACTGTTTGTCCCAGGATCAAGTGTCTTATATCGTTGGAATCCTTGGCTCAAGGCAGACAAAATGGCTATCTCCGATTTGGATGTAGGCAGGGAAAATTTTCTGCTATGTCGAATTTTGTCCAAAACCTACTTTTGCGAACTAGTCCCTGGTTTTTCGCCCGATCGGAACCGAACCAGTCTAGGACAATTCTCTGGACTCTCTCGATCTATAATTATCAAAAAAAAGTTGAACTTTGGTATTTGGGTGGCTGTAACAGGGTCATTTAGAAAAGGGGCGTGGCAAAATACACTAAAAAGCCTATACATCCCAAATGAAAACTCAGAACTTCACCAAAATTGATGAGCATATGTGTCAGAACATGGCGAGGAAGCATGCAGAGTTTCATGGAGATCGGACCATAGGTGGCGCTATAACTGGCAAAAAGCCTTCATTCTTATTAGGGGTTCAAGCATGAAATGCTGAAACCCTATTGTAATTGTAAGGATTCGTAAAACGCATCGTGCAGGCCAAACCGTAAGGCCTAGAGACATGAAACCTGGCCAGATGGTAGGCCTCAGTTTGGGGACAACCTATCAGAGTATGACCCCGAATGGCCCATAGGTGGCGCTACAGCAACCAAAAGTCCAAAATTGCTCATAACTCTTAGACTGTTTGTCCCAGGATCAAGTGTCTTATATCGTTGGAATCCTTGGCTCAAGGCAGACAAAATGGCTATCTCCGATTTGGATGTAGGCAGGGAAAATTTTCTGCTATGTCGAATTTTGTCCAAAACCTACTTTTGCGAACTAGTCCCTGGTTTTTCGCCCGATCGGAACCGAACCAGTCTAGGACAATTCTCTGGACTCTCTCGATCTATAATTATCAAAAAAAAGTTGAACTTTGGTATTTGGGTGGCTGTAACAGGGTCATTTAGAAAAGGGGCGTGGCAAAATACACTAAAAAGCCTATACATCCCAAATGAAAACTCAGAACTTCACCAAAATTGATGAGCATATGTGTCAGAACATGGCGAGGAAGCATGCAGAGTTTCATGGAGATCGGACCATAGGTGGCGCTATAACTGGCAAAAAGCCTTCATTCTTATTAGGGGTTCAAGCATGAAATGCTGAAACCCTATTGTAATTGTAAGGATTCGTAAAACGCATCGTGCAGGCCAAACCGTAAGGCCTAGAGACATGAAACCTGGCCAGATGGTAGGCCTCAGTTTGGGGACAACCTATCAGAGTATGACCCCGAATGGCCCATAGGTGGCGCTACAGCAACCAAAAGTCCAAAATTGCTCATAACTCTTAGACTGTTTGTCCCAGGATCAAGTGTCTTATATCGTTGGAATCCTTGGCTCAAGGCAGACAAAATGGCTATCTCCGATTTGGATGTAGGCAGGGAAAATTTTCTGCTATGTCGAATTTTGTCCAAAACCTACTTTTGCGAACTAGTCCCTGGTTTTTCGCCCGATCGGAACCGAACCAGTCTAGGACAATTCTCTGGACTCTCTCGATCTATAATTATCAAAAAAAAGTTGAACTTTGGTATTTGGGTGGCTGTAACAGGGTCATTTAGAAAAGGGGCGTGGCAAAATACACTAAAAAGCCTATACATCCCAAATGAAAACTCAGAACTTCACCAAAATTGATGAGCATATGTGTCAGAACATGGCGAGGAAGCATGCAGAGTTTCATGGAGATCGGACCATAGGTGGCGCTATAACTGGCAAAAAGCCTTCATTCTTATTAGGGGTTCAAGCATGAAATGCTGAAACCCTATTGTAATTGTAAGGATTCGTAAAACGCATCGTGCAGGCCAAACCGTAAGGCCTAGAGACATGAAACCTGGCCAGATGGTAGGCCTCAGTTTGGGGACAACCTATCAGAGTATGACCCCGAATGGCCCATAGGTGGCGCTACAGCAACCAAAAGTCCAAAATTGCTCATAACTCTTAGACTGTTTGTCCCAGGATCAAGTGTCTTATATCGTTGGAATCCTTGGCTCAAGGCAGACAAAATGGCTATCTCCGATTTGGATGTAGGCAGGGAAAATTTTCTGCTATGTCGAATTTTGTCCAAAACCTACTTTTGCGAACTAGTCCCTGGTTTTTCGCCCGATCGGAACCGAACCAGTCTAGGACAATTCTCTGGACTCTCTCGATCTATAATTATCAAAAAAAAGTTGAACTTTGGTATTTGGGTGGCTGTAACAGGGTCATTTAGAAAAGGGGCGTGGCAAAATACACTAAAAAGCCTATACATCCCAAATGAAAACTCAGAACTTCACCAAAATTGATGAGCATATGTGTCAGAACATGGCGAGGAAGCATGCAGAGTTTCATGGAGATCGGACCATAGGTGGCGCTATAACTGGCAAAAAGCCTTCATTCTTATTAGGGGTTCAAGCATGAAATGCTGAAACCCTATTGTAATTGTAAGGATTCGTAAAACGCATCGTGCAGGCCAAACCGTAAGGCCTAGAGACATGAAACCTGGCCAGATGGTAGGCCTCAGTTTGGGGACAACCTATCAGAGTATGACCCCGAATGGCCCATAGGTGGCGCTACAGCAACCAAAAGTCCAAAATTGCTCATAACTCTTAGACTGTTTGTCCCAGGATCAAGTGTCTTATATCGTTGGAATCCTTGGCTCAAGGCAGACAAAATGGCTATCTCCGATTTGGATGTAGGCAGGGAAAATTTTCTGCTATGTCGAATTTTGTCCAAAACCTACTTTTGCGAACTAGTCCCTGGTTTTTCGCCCGATCGGAACCGAACCAGTCTAGGACAATTCTCTGGACTCTCTCGATCTATAATTATCAAAAAAAAGTTGAACTTTGGTATTTGGGTGGCTGTAACAGGGTCATTTAGAAAAGAGGCGTGGCAAAATACACTCAAAAGCCTATAAATTCTAAGGGAAAGCTCAAAACTTCACGAAAATTGGTGGGCATATGTGACATTAGATCCTTAACAAGCATTAAACGTTTTATAGAGATCGGACCATAGGTGGCGCTATAACTGTTAAAAACCTTTTAAAACCATGTTTCTTATGGTAAATTGCCTGTAAATTGACTTTTCCATCTATTATTTCAGTGTTTAAAATCTTGCTAAATAAAACTTAACGTCTTTTGATGCTTGTGTGCTTAAAGGCCTTAAAGGCTTGAACCCCGCTAAATGCTGCTTGCAGCTTTAATTAGGGGTTCAAGCACGAAGTGCTGAAACCCTATTGTAATTGTATTGATTTTTATTATTATTATTATTATTATTATTATTCTCCGCTAAAACGCATCGTGCAGCCCAAACCGTAAGGGCTGGAACTTTGAAACTTTGTCAGATGGTAGTAAACAAATCGAGGAGAGGTTATCAAATTATGAGCCAGATTGGCCTATAGGTGGCGCTATAGCAATCAATTGCGCGAAACTGCTCATAACTCCTAAACCGTATGTCGTAGACTCAAGTGTCTTATATCATTGGAAAGGTGAGTTTATGACGAACAAAACGTATATCTCCGATTTCATTTGCGCCATGATAGATTTTCCGCCATTTTGAATTTTGTCAAAAAACTACTTTTGCGAACTAGTCCTAGGTTTTTTGCCCGATCGGAACCAAACCAGTGCAGAAATGTTCTCTGGAGTCTGAATATCAATAATTATCGAAAAAAAGTTGAAATTTCTATTCACGGTTGCTAAGGGGCGGAAAACGAATGTTGTGGGAGGAGCCTATTTTACTAAAATGGCTATAACTCAAGAAAAAAATGAGATATCTTCACCAAACTTGGTACACATGTGTATGGGCTCCGTTTTTGGTCACGATAAAAAAACCGCGATGATTGAACACTTGGTGGCGCTATAACACGAAAAAAACATGAAAATGGCTATAACCACCCGACCGCTAGTCCGATTGACTTGAAAATTGGTATGCAGTGTCTTGGTCCAAGGTACCAAGTATGTCTATGAGGACATTGGCGTATCTCAAAAAACATGGCCGCCAAGGCCAATTAAATTTGAGCACCTATTAGACAAGGTTAACGGAGGCCGATCAGAACGAAACTCGATGGGTATGTTTGACTTATGGCCTTAGAGGTCTATAAGAATTTTGAAAGAAATCAGCCACTAGTTGGCGCTAACAAGTTTTATGGCACTGTAATCACGTGGTGTTGAACACATCCACAAAATATGCATATCGTTTGATAGACCTCCTCATATTGAACAACTTTGCCTCTGGAACCATTGCTGTTAATCCAATTGTTCATTAAATATTTGCGATTATGTTTAAAACCTACTTTTGCAAACTAGTCCCTGGTTTTTTGCCTGATCGGAACCAAACCAGTATAGGACAATTCTCTGGACTCTCTAGATCAATAATTATCGAAAAAAAGTCCAACTTTTGCCTTTGGATGGCTATAACAGGGTCATTTAGAAGAGGGGCGTAGCAAAATACACTCAAAAGCCTATAAATCCTAAAGGAAAACTCAAAACTTCACGAAAATTGTTATGTATATGTAACATAACATGCTGAAAAATCATGCAAAGTTTCATGGAGATCGGACTATAGGTGGCGCTATAACTGTTAAAAAGCTTTGAAAACCATGTAATCCTATGGTGAAATGCCTGTATTGGCTGTAAATGGTATTTTCCATCTCTGTAATCAGGTGGGGTTAAAAACATCCACATAATATGCATAAATTATGATAGATCTCCTCATACTGAACAACTTTGCCTCAAGAACCAATACTGTCTATCAAATCGTTATTTAAACATTCACAATTATGTTAATAACCTACTTTTGCAAACTAGTCATAGATTTTTCAACCTGATCAGAACCAAACCAGTGCAGTACAATTCTCTGGACTCTTTAGAGCAATAGTTATTTTAAAAAAAAGTTAAACTTTTGCATCTGAATGGCTATAACAGGGTTATTTCATGATGTGGCCTTGACCAAGTGTCCCCAAATGCCTATATCTATTCAATGAATGCTCAGATATTCTTAAAAACAAGTCAGAACATGTGTACTATGCCTCTAAACAAGCATGAAAAATTTCAGACAGATAGGACAATATTTGCCTCTATAACAGTTAAAAAGCTGAAAATTATGAAAATAATGGTATATTAAGCCAATAAGTGGTCGTTTGCTGCCCCCCGCTGTTCATTTTATTGTACTACACTCTAATATTGATCTACAAGTCATATTCAGCTTAAAATAAATCACTATTTTAACATTTGCAATCACATTTAGTTAAAATGAATCTATTAAGTATTACTATTGACAATTTTCACATTGAGAAATGTGAATCTTGAAGGAGACTGGCAGGAAACATTTTGTTTACTGCAACATCATAAAGTTCAAATGTCTGTATCTACAACAAAATGTGTGTGTGTAGTCCTATGTTTCTGAATACATTTTTAAAAATCTGATAAATAGTTACAAAGAGCTATGTTAAATGATTATAGACCATAGCATTAAAAAAGTGTGTGTGTGTGTGTGTGTGTGTGTGTGTCTGGCCTTGACCAAGTGTCCCCAAATGCCTATATCTATTCAATGAATGCTCAGA
Organism: Gobio gobio; assembly: GCF_949357685.1. NCBI lineage: Eukaryota > Metazoa > Chordata > Actinopteri > Cypriniformes > Gobionidae > Gobio > Gobio gobio. Next base: position 20,044,807 of record NC_137112.1, on the reverse strand, counting down.
TATTCTTAAAAACAAGTCAGAAGATGTGTACTATGCCTCTAAACAAGCATGAAAAATTTCAGACAGATAGGACAATATTTGCCTCTATAACAGTTAAAAAGCTGAAAATTATGAAAATGATGGTATATTAAGCCAATAAGTGGTCGTTTGCTGCCCCCCGCTGTTCTTTTTATTGTACTACACTCTAATATTGATCTATAAGTCATATTCAGACTTTAAAAAAAATCACAATTTTAACATTTACAATCACATTTAGTCAAAATTAATCTATTAGCTATTACCATTGACAATAATTGTCACATTGAGAAATGTGAATCTTGAAGGAGACTTGCAGGAAACATTTTGTTTACTGCAACATCATATAGTTCAAATGTCTGTATCTACAACAAATTGTGTGTGTGTGTAGTCCTATGTTTCTGAATACATTTTTAATAATCTGATTAATAGTTACAAAGAGCTATGTGAAATGATTATAGACCATAGCATTAAAAAAGTGTGTGTGTGTGTGTGTGTGTGTGTGTGTGTGTGTGTGTGTGTGTGTGTATAAGCATGCATAATGGAATTAACATGGAAGACCAATTTGATATATAACTGATTTTATAGTGTTTATTGCAAAGCAACTGTGAAAAGACTTTATTAATAAGTAGAATGTCCAGCAGAGGGCAGCAGAAGACCACTAATTGGTTCATTCTGTCCACTAAGCATATATATAAACTCTAAAAAAACATTATAATAGCATTGAAAATGACATTTTGTCAATGCTTATCAATTAATTTGTTCATTTGATTAATGTTTTTACAATAATTATTAAATTACAATTAAAATAATGCCTGAAAATATGTTTTAAAGGGGAAGACCTGGAATAAGCTATTTGTTACCCATCATTTATTTCAAATATTTATATCACCAACAAAATGTGCATGTGAGTTAAGCACGTTTGAAGACATTAAAAAACAGACATTTAAAATGAAAATGAGCCAATGAGTGGTTCTCTGCTGCCACCTGCTGGGCATAAATAGTCATTTTTTTCATACTATTTACTTATCATGTTCTATAATTCCTATTTACACATTATAAAGTCATTATTACAATATTTACAATCACATTTTGTCAAATTAATTTATCTCAAATATATTATGGCGTATTACCTAAAATTGCCACCAGATGGCAGCAGAAGACCACTCATTGGCTTATCCTCTAAACTAATATTGTTCAATCATATTTAAACTGTGATCGTGCAGACCAAAGCGTAAATGCTAGAGACTTGAAACTTCATCAGATGATAGTACGAAAATCGAGGCTAATGTTGTCAGAGTATGAACCCGATTGGACAATAGGTGGCGCTACAGCAATCAAAAGCGCAAAATGGCTTATAACTCCTAAACCGTATGACGTAGACTCAAGTGTCTTATATCATTGGAAAGGTGAGTCCATGACAAACAAAACGTATATCTCCGATTTCATTTCCGCCATTATAGATTTTCCGCCATTTTTAATTTTGTCAAAAAACTACTTTTGCAAACAAGTCCTAGGTTTTTTGCCCGATCGGAACCAAACCAGTGTCAAAAAATTTTCTTGAGTCAGTTTATCAATAATTATCAAAAAAAAGTCGAAATTTATATTCACGGTTGTTAAGGAGCGTAAAAATAGTTGTTCAGGGCGGAGCCTATTTACTAAAAAAGCTATAACTCAAGAACAAAATGAGATATCTTTACCAAACTTGGTAGACATGTGTATAGGCTGAGTCTTTGGTCACAATAAAAAAAATCGCGACGATTTAACTCTTGGTGGCGCAATAACGTAAAAAAACATGAAAATGGCTTTAACCACCCGACCGCTAGTCCGATTGACTTGAAAATTGGTATGCAGTGTCTAGGTCCAAGGTACCAAGTATGTCTGTGAGGACATTGGCATATCTCAAAAAACATGGCTGCCACAGCCAATTAAATTTGAGCACCTATTAGACAAGTCTCATGGCCCTAGAGGTCGGTAAGAATTTTGAAAGAAATCGGCCACTAGTTGGCGCTAATGAGTTTTATGGCTCTGTAATCACGTGGTGTTGCACACATCCACGAAATATGCATATCATTTGATATATTCTAAGGGAAAACTCAAAACTTCACGAAAATTGGTGGGCATGTGTGTCATAACATCATTAACAAGCATAGAAAGTTTTATAGAGATCGGACCATAGGTGGCGCTATAACTATTAAAAACCTTTTAAAACCATATGTTTTCTATGGTAAATTGCCAATATTGCCTGTAAATGGACTTTTCCATCTGTTATTTCAGTGTTTAAAATCTTGCTAAATGAAACGTAATGTCTTTTGATGCTTGTGTGCTTAAAGGCCTTAAAGGCTTGAACCCCGCTAAATGCTGCTTGCAGCTTTAATTATTATTAGGGGTTCAAGCACGAAGTGCTGAAACCCTATTGTAATTGTATTGATTTTTATTATTATTATTATTATTATTATTATTATTATTATTATTATTATTCTCCGCTAAAACGCATCGTGCAGCCCAAACCGTAAGGGCTGGAGCGTTGAAACTTTGTCAGATGGTAGTACAAAAATCGAGGAGAGGTTATCAAATTATGAGCCAGATTGGCCAATAGGTGGCGCTATAGCAATCAATTGCGCGAAACTGCTCATAACTCCTAAACCGTATGTCGTAGACTCAAGTGTCTTATATCATTGGAAAGGTGAGTCCATGACAAACAAAACGTATATCTCCGATTTCATTTCCGCCATGACGGATTTTCCGCCATTTTGAATTTTGTCGAAAAACTACTTTTGCGAACTAGTCCCTGGATTTTAGACCGATCGGAACCAAACCAGTGCAGAAATGTTCTCTGGAGTCTGAATATTAATAATTATCGAAAAAATGTTGAAATTTCGATTCACGGTTGCTAAGGGGCGGAAAACGAATGTTGTGGGAGGAGCCTATTTTACTAAAATGGCTATAACTCAAGAACAAAATGAGATATATTTACCAAACTTGGTACACATGTGTATAGGCTGAGTCTTTGGTCACGATAAAAAAATCCCGACGATTGAGCACTTGGTGGCGCTATAACATGAAAAAAACATGAAATTGGCTATAACCACCCGACCGCTAGTCCGATTGACTTGAAAATTGGTATGCAGTGTCTTGGTCCAAGGTACCATGTATGTCTATGAGGACATTGGCGTATGTCAAAAAACATGGCCACCACAGCCAATTAAATTTGAGCACCTATTAGACAAGGTTAACGGAGGCCGATCGGAACGAAACTCTGTGGGCATGTTTAACTCATGGCCCTAGAGGTCTGTAAAAAGTTTGAAAGAAATTGGCCACTAGTTGGCGCTAACGAGTTTTACGGCTCTGTAATCACGTGGTGTTGCACATATCCATGAAATATGCATATCATTTGATAGAACTCCTCATACCAAACAACTTTGCCTCTAGAACTATTGCTGTCAATTAATATGTTCATTAAATATTTGCGTTTATGTTCAAAACCTACTTTTGCAAACTAGTCCCTGGATTTTTGCCCGATTGGAACCAAACTAGTCTAGGATAAATCTCTGGACTCTCTAGATCAATAATTATCGAAAAAAAGTTTAACTTTTGCATTTAAATGGCTATAACAGGGTAATTTAGAAAAGCGGCATGGCAAAATACACTCAAAAGCCTATAAATTCTAAGGGAGAACTCAAAACTTCACGAAAATTGTTGTGCATATGTGAGATCACATCTTTAACAAGCATGCAAAGTTTTATGGAAATCAGACCATAGGTGGCGCTATAACTGTTTAAAACCTTTTAAAACCACGTATTTCCTATTGGAAATTGCCTGTATTGACTGTAAATGGTATTTTCCATCTATTATTTCAGTGTTTAAAATCTTGCTAAATAAAACTTAATGTCTTTTGATGCTTGTGTGCTTAAAGGCCTTAAAGGCTTGAACCCCGCTAAATGCTGCTTGCAGCTTTAATTATTATTATTATTATTCAGACCTAAAACGCATCGTGCAGACCAAACCGTAAGGGCTAGAGACTTGAAACTTGGCCAATAGGTAGTACAAAAATCGAGGAGAGGTTATCAAATTATGACCCCGATTGGCCTATAGGTGGCGCTATAGCAATCAATTGCGCGAAACTGCTCATAACTCCTAAACCGTATGTCGTAGACTCAAGTGTCTTATATCATTGGAAAGCTGAATAACTGACATAAAAAACGTATATCTCCGATTCCATTTCCGGTATGCAAATTTTTCCGCCATTTTGAATTTTGTCAAAAAACTACTTTTGCAAACTTGTCCTAGGTTTTTTGTCCGATCAGAACCAAACCAGTGCCAAAATATTCTCTGTAGTCTGAATATTAATAATCATTGAAAAAAAAACATAATTTGGATTCACGGTTGTTAGGGGGCTTAAAATTGATGTTCAGGGCGGAGCCTATTTTACTAAAAAGGCTATAACTCTAGATCAAAATAAGATATCTTCACCAAATTTGGTACACATATGTATGGGCTCAGTCTTTGGTCACGATAAAACAATCGCGACGATTGGCCACTTGGTGGCGCTATAACATGAAAATAACATGAAAAAGGCTATGACCACCTGACCATTAGTCCAATTGACTTGAAAATTGGTATGCAGTGTCTTGGTCCAAGGTAGCATATATGTCTATGAGGAAATTGGCGTATCTCAAAAAACATGGCCGCCACAGCCAATTAAATTTGAGCACCTATTAGACAAGGTTAACAGAGGCCGATCGGAACGAAACTCAATAGGCATGTTTGACTCATGGTCTTAGAGGTCTGTAAGAATTTTGAAAGAAATCGGCCACTAGTTGGCGCTAACGAGTTTTGAGGCTCTGTAATCACGTGGTGTTGCACACATCCCCGAAATATGCATATCATTTGATAGATCTCCTCATACTGAACAACTTTGCCTCATGAACTATTGCTGTCAATCAAATTGTTCATTAAATATTTGTGATTATGTTTAAAACCTACTTTTGCGAACTAGTCCCTGGATTTTTGCCCGATCAGAATCAAACCAGTCTAGGACAATTCTCTGGACTCTCTAGATCAATAATTATTGAAAAAAAGTTGAACTTTTGCATTTGGATGGCTATAACAGGGTCATTTAGAAGAGGGGCGTAGCTAAATGCACTAAAAAGCCTATAAATCCTAAAGGAAAACTCAAAACTTCACGAAAATTGTTATGTATATGTGACATAATATGTTGAAGAAGCATGCAAAGTTTCATGGAGATCGGACCATAGGTGGCGCTATAACTGTTAAAAAGCTTTGAAAACCATGTATTCCCTATGGTGAATTGCCTGTATTGGCTGTAAATGGTATTTTCCATCTCTGTAATCAGGTGGGGTAAAAAACATCCACATAGTATGCAGAAATTATGATAGATCTCCTCATACTGAACAACTTTGCCTCAAGAACCAATACTGTCAATCAAATTGTTATTTATTTATTTATTCACAATTATGTTAAAAACGTATTACCTAAAATTGCCACCAGATGGCAGCAGAAGACCACTCATTGGTTCATAAAGTTTAAATTCATATTTAAACTTTATAAAATCATTATAATAAATGTTGCAAATGACATTTTGTCAATGTTTATCAATTAATTTTTTCATTTGATTAATGTTTTTACAATAATTATTAAATTACAATTAAAATAATACCTGAAAATATGTTTTAAAGGGGAAAACCTGGAATAAGCTATTTGTTACCCATCATTTATTTCAAATATCTATATCTCCAACAAAATGTGCATGTGAGTTAAGCACGTTTGAAGACATTAACTTTGAAAATGTGCCCATTAAATGAAAAACAGACATTTAAAATGAAAATGAGCCAATGAGTGGTTCTCTGCTGCCACCTGCTGGGCTTAAATTGTCATTTTGTCATACTATTTACTTATCATGTTCTATAATTCCTATTTAGACATTATAAAGTCACTATTACAATATTTACAATCACATTTTGTCTAATTTATTTATTTCAAATATATTATGGCGTATTACCTAAAATTGCCACCAGATGGCAGCAGAAGACCACTCATTGGCTTATCCTCTAAACTAATATTGTTCAATCATATTTAAACTGTGATCGTGCAGCCCAAAGCGTAAATGCTAGGGACTTGAAACTTTATCAGATGGTAGTACAAAAATCGAGGCTAATGTTGTCAGAGAATGAACCCGATTGGCCAATAGGTGGCGCTACAGCAATCAAAAGCGCGAAATGGCTCATAACTCCTAAACCGTATGTTGTAGACTCAAGTGTCTTATATCATTGGAAAGGTGAGTCCATGACGAACAAAACGTATATCTCCGATTTCATTTCCGCCATGATAGATTTTCCGCCATTTTGCATTTTGTCAAAAAACTACTTTTGCAAACTAGTCCTAGGTTTTTTGCCGGATCGGAACCAAACCAGTGTCAAAATGTTCTCTGGAGTCAGATTATCAATAATTATCAAAAAAACGTCGAAATTTATATTCACGGTTGCTAAGGGGTGGAAAACGAATGTTGTGGGTGGAGCCTATTTTACTAAAATGGCTATAACTCAAGAACAAAATAAGATATCTTCACCAAACTTGGTACACATGTTTATGGGCTCATTCCTCGGTCTCGATATAAAAATTGCGACGATTGAACACTTGGTGGCGCTATAACACGAAAAAAACTGGAAAAGGGCTATAACCACCCGACCGCTAGTCCGATTGACTTGGAAATTGGTATGCAGTGTCTTGGTCCAAGGTCCCATGTATGTCTATAAGGACATTGGCGTATCTCAAAAAACATGGCCGCCACAGCCAATTAAATTTGAGCACCTATTAGACAAGGTTAACAGAGGCCGATCAGAACGAAACTCAATGGGCATGTTTGACTCATGGCCCTAGAGGTCTATAAGAATTTTGAAAGAAATCAGCCACTAGTTGGCGCTAACGAGTTGTATGGCTCTGTAATCACGTGGTGTTGCACACATCCACAAAATATGCATATCATTTGATAGATCTCCTCATATTGAACAACTTTGCCTCTAGAACCATTGCTATCAATCAAATTGTTCATTAAATATTTGCAATTATGTTAAAAACCTACTTTTGCAAACTAGTCCCTGGTTTTTTGCCCGATCGGACCCAAACCAGTCTAGGACAATTCTCTAGACTCTCTAGATCATTAATTATCAAAAAAAGTTCAACTTTTGCATTTGAATGGCTATAGCAGGGTGATTTAGAAGAGGGACATAGCAAAACACACTCAATAGCCTATAAATCTTAAAGAAAAACTCAAAACTTCAGGAAAATTGGTGGGCATGTGTGACATTAGATCCTTAACAAGCATACAAAGCTTTATAGAGATCGGACCATAGGTGGCGCTATAACTGTTAAAAACCATATGTTTCCTATGGTAAATTGCCTATATTGCCTGTAATTTGAGTTTTCCATCTATTATTTCAGTGTTTAAAATCTTGCTAAATAAAACTTAATGTATTTTGATGCTTGTGTGCTTAAAGGCCTTAAATGCTTGAACCCCGCTAAATGCTGCTTGCAGCTTTAATTAGGGGTTCAAGCACGAAGTGCTGAACACCTATTGTATTTGTGCTGATTTTTATTATTAGGGGTTCAAGCACGAAGTGCTGAAACCCTATTGTAATTGTAAGGGTTTTTATTAGGGGTTCAAGCACGAAGTGCTGAAACCCTATTGTAATTGTATTGATTTTTATTATTATTATTATTATTATTATTATTCTCCGCTAAAACGCATCGTGCAGCCCAAACCGTAGAAGCTGGAGCTTTGAAACTTTGTCAGATGGTAGTACAAAAATCGAGGAGAGGTTATCAAATTATGAGCCAGATTGGCCTATAGGTGGCGCTATAGCAATCAATTGCGCAAAACTGCTCATAACTCCTAAACCGTATGTCGTAGACTCAAGTGTCTTATATCATTGGAAAGCTGAATACCTGACGTAAAAAATGTATATCTCCGATTTCATTTCCGCCATTATAGATTTTCCGCCATTTTGAATTTTGTCAAAAAACTACTTTTGCAAACTAGTCCCTGGATTTTTGCCCGATCGGAACCAAACCAGTGCAGAAATGTTCTCTGGAGTATGAATATCAATAATTATCGAAAAAAAGTTGAAATTTCTATTCACGATCGCTAAGGGGCGGAAAACGAACGTTGTGGGAGGAGCCTATTTTACTAAAATGGCTATAACTCAAGAACAAAATGAGATATCTTTACCAAACTTTGTACACATGTGTATGGACTGAGTCTTGGGTCACGATAAAAGAATCGCGACGATGGTGGCGCTATAACACGAAAAAAACATGAAAATGGCTATAACGACCCGACCGCTAGTCCGATTGACTTGAAAATTGGTATGCAGTGTCTTGGTCCAAGGTACCATATATGTATATGAGGACATTGGCGTATCTCAAAAAACATGGCTGCTATTGGCCAATGAAGTTTGAGCACCTCTAAGACAAGGTTAACGGAGGCTGATCGGAATGAAACTCGGTGGGCATGTTTGACTCATGGACTTAGAGGTCTGTAAGAATTTTGAAAGAAATCGGCCACTAGTTGGCGCTAACGAGTTTTTTGGCTCTGTAATCACGTGGTGTTGCACACATCAACCAAATATACACATCATATGATAGGGCTCCTCATACTGAACAACTTTTCCTCTAAAAGCATTGCTGTCAATCAAATCGTTCATTAAATATTTGCGATTATGTTTAAAACCTACTTTTGCGAACTAGTCTCTGGATTTTTGCCTGATCGGAAACAAACCAGTCTAGGACAATTCTCTGGACTCTCTAGATCAATAATTATCAAAAAAAAGTTGAACTTTTGCATTTGAATGCCTATAACAGGGTCATTTAGAAGAGGGGCGTAGCAAAATACACTCAAAAGCATATAAATCCTAAAGGAAAACTCAAAACTTCACGAAAATTATTATGTATATGTAACATAACATGCTGAAAAAGCATGCAAAGTTTCATGGAGATCGGACCATAGGTGGCGCTATAACTGTTAAAAAGCTTTGAAAACCATGTATTCCTATGGTGAAATGCCTGTATTGGCTGTAAATGGTATTCTCCATCTCTGTAATCAGGTGGGGTTAAAAACATCCACATAATATGCATAAATTATGATAGATCTCCTCATACTGAACAACTTTGCCTCAAGAACCAATACTGTCAATCAAATCGTTATTTAAACATTCACAATTATGTTAATAACCTACTTTTGCAAACTAGTCATAGATTTTTCAACCTGATCAGAACAAACCCAGGGCAGTACAATTCTCTGGACTCTTTAGAGCAATAATTATTTTTAAAAAAAGTTAAACTTTTGCATCTGAATGGCTATAACTGGGTTATTTCAAGATGTGGCCTTGACCAAGTGTCCCCAAATGCCTATATCTATTCAATGAATGCTCAGATATTCTTAAAAACAAGTCAGAACATGTGTACTATGCCTCTAAACAAGCATGAAAATTTTCAGACAGATAGGACCATATTTGCCTCTATAACAGTTAAAAAGCTGAAAATTATGAAAATAATGGTATATTAAGCCAATAAGTGGTCGTTTGCTGCCCCCCGCTGTTCATTTTATTGTACTACACTCTAATATTGATATACAAGTCATTTTCAGCTTTAAATAAATCACTATTTTAACATTTGCTATCACATTTAGTTAAAATTAATCTATTAAGTATTACTATTGACAATTGTCACATTGAGAAATGTGAATCTTGAAGGAGACTTGCAGGAAACATTTTGTTTACTGCAACATCATAAAGTTCAAATGTCTATAACTACAACAAAATGTGTGTGTGTAGTCCTATGTTTCTGAATACATTTTTAAAAATCTGATTAATAGTTACAAAGAGCTATGTGAAATGATTATAGACCATAGCATTAAAAAAGTGTGTGTGTGTCTGGCCTTGACCAAGTGTCCCCAAATGCCTATATCTATTCAATGAATGCTCAGATATTCTTAAAAACAAGTCAGAACATGTGTAATATGCCTCCAAACAAGCATGACAATTTTCAGACAGATAGGACAATATTTGCCTCTATAACAGTTAAAAAGGTGAAAATAACAGAGTTCTTATGAAAATAATGACCAATATGTGGTCTTTTGCTGCCCCCCGCTGTTCATTTTATTGTACTACACTCTAATATTGATCTATGGTTATAGATACATGGTTAATCATAGTAAATAATACTAGAACGTGGTGCATTTCACAAAAAAATGTGACATGCTTATAGACCATTAAAAGATATTTTCACAATAACATATCTCAAAAATATTGTGTGTGTGTGTGTGTGTGTGTGTGTGTGTGTGTGTGTGTGTGTAACCATGCATAATGGAACAACTGGTTTGAAGCCTGTTTCAGAGCCTATTTTACTAAAAGGGCTATAACTCAGGAACGAAATGAGATATCTTCACCAAACTTGGTACACTTGTGTATGGGATGAGTCTTTGGTCAAGGTAAAAAGAATTGTGAGGATTGAACACTTGGTGGCGCTATAACATAAAAAAACATGAAAAGGGCTATAACCACCCGACTGCCAGTCCGATTGACTTGAAAGTTGGTATGCAGTGTCTTGGTCCAAGGAACCACGCATGTCTATAAAGGAAATTGGCGTAGCTCAAAAAACATGGCCGCCATTGGCCAATGAAATGTGAGCACTTATTAGACAAGGTTAACAGAGGCCGATCGGAACAAAAGTTGGCGAGCATGTTTGACTCAGGGTCCTAGAGGTCTGTAATAATTTTTTAAGAATTTGGCCACTAGTAGGCGCCAATTAGTTTTATGGCTCTGTAATCACGTGATGTTTCACATATTCTCACAATATTGATATAATTTGATAGATCTCCTCATACTGAACAACTTTGTCTCTAGAAACATTGCTGTCAATCAAATCGTTCATTAAATATTTGTGATTATGTTAAAAACCTACTTTTGCAAATAAGTCCCTGTTTTTTTGCCCGATCGGAACCAAACCAGTCTAGGACAATTCTCTGGACTCTCTAGATCAGGGGTGGCGAACTCCGGTCCTGGAGGGCCACTGTCCTGCATAGTTTTGCTTCAACCCTAATCAAACACACCTGAACAAGCTAATCATGGTCTGAAGGGTTACTAGAAAGCTAAAGGCAGGTGAGTTTTATCAGGGTTGGAGCTGAACTCTGCAGGACAGTGGCCCTCCAGGCCCGGAGTTCGCCACCCCTGCTCTAGATCAATAATTATCAAAAAAAGTTTAACTTTTGCATTTGGATGGCTATAACAGGGTCATTTCGAAAAGAGGCGTGGCAAAAAACCCTCAAAAGCCTATAAATTCTAAGGGAAAGCTCAAAACTTCACGAAAATTGGTGGCCATGTGTGAGATTAGATCCTTAACAAGCATTAAACGTTTTATAGAGATCGGACCATAGGTGGCGCTATAACTGTTAAAAACCTTTTAAAACCATGTTTCCTATGGTGAATTGCCTGTAAATGGACTTTTCCATCTATTATTTCAGCGTTTAAAATCTTGCTAAATAAAACTTAATGTCTTTTGATGCTTGTGTGCTTAAAGGCCTTAAAGGCTTGAACCCCGCTAAATGCTGCTTGCAGCTTTAATTATTATTATTCTCCGCTAAAACGCATCGTGCAGCCCAAACCGTAAGGGCTGGAGCGTTGAAACTTTGTCAGATGGTAGCCCAAAAATCGAGGAGAGGTTATCAAATTATGAGCCAAATTGGCCTATAGGTGGCGCTATAGCAATCAATTGTGCGAAACTGCTCATAACTCCTAAACCGTATGTCATAGACTCAAGTGTCTTATATCATTGGAAAGCTGAATACCTGACGTAAATAATGTATATCTCCGATTTCATTTCCGGTATGCAAATTTTTCCGTCATTTTGAATTTTGTTGAAAAACTACTTTTGCGAACTAGTCCCTGGATTTTAACCCGATCGGAACCAAACCAGTGCAGAAATGTTCTCTGGAGTCTGAATATCAATAATTATCGAAAAAAAGTTGAAATTTCGATTCACGGTTGCTAAGGTTCAGAAAACGAATGTTGTGGGAGGAGCCTATTTTACTAAAATGGCTATAACTCAAGAACAAAATGAGATATCTTTACCAACCTTGGTACACATATGTATGGGCTGAGTGTTTGGTCACGATAAAACAATCGCGACGATTGAACACTTGGTGGCGCTATAACACAAAAAAAACATGAAAATGGCTATAACCACCCGACCGCTAGTCCGATTGACTTGAAAATTGGTATGCAGTGTCTTGATCCAAGGTGCCATATATGTCTATGAGGACATTGGCGTATCTTAAAAAACATGGCCGCTATCGGCCAATGAATTTTGAGTACATCTAAGACAAGGTTAACGGAAGCTGATCGGAATGAAACTCGGTGGGCATGTTTGACTCATGGCCTTAGAGGTCTGTAAGAATTTTGAAAGAAATCGGCCACTAGTTGGCGCTAACAAGTTTTATGGCACTGTAATCACGTGGTGTTTAACACATCCACGAAATATGCATATCGTTTGATAGACCTCCTCATATTGAACAACTTTGCCTCTGGAACCATTGCTGTCAATCCAATTGTTCATTAAATATTTGCAATTATGTTAAAAACCTACTTTTGCGAACTAGTCCCTGGTTTTTTGCCCGATCAGAACCAAACCAGTCTAGGACAATTCTTTGGACTCTCTAGATCAATAATTATTAAAAAAAAGTCAAACTTTTGCATTTAAATGGCTATAACAGTGTCATTTAGAAGAGGGATGTAGCAAAATACACTCAATAGCCTATAAATCTTAATGGAAAACTCAAAACGTCACTAAAATTGTTATGTATATGTGACATAACATGCTGAAGAAGTGTGCAAAGTTTCATGGAGATTGGACCATAGGTGGCGCTATAACTGTTAAAAAGCTTTGAAAACCATGTATTCCCTATGATGAATTGCCTGTATTGGCTGTAAATGGTATTTTCCATCTCTGTAATCAGGTGGGGTTAAAAACATCCACATAATATGCATATATTATGATAGATCTCCTCATGCTAAACAACTTTGCCTCAAGAACCAATACTGTCAATCAAATCGTTCATTAAATATTAACGATTATGTTAAAAACCTCTTTTTGCAAACTAGTAATAGATTTTTCGACCTGATCAGAACCAAACCAGTGCAGTACAATTCTCTGGACTCTTTAGAGCAATAATTATAAAAAAAGTTAAACTTTTGCATCTGAATGGTTATAACAGGGTAATTTCAAGATGTGGCCTTGACCAAGTGTCTCCAAATGCCTATATCTATTCAATGAATGCTCAGATCTACTTAAAAACAAGTCAGTACATGTATCCTATGCCTCTTAACAAGCATGAAAAATTTCAGACAGATCGGACAATATTTGCCTCTATAACAGTTAAAAAGGTGAAAATTACAGAGTTCATATCAAAATAATGGTATATTAAGCCAATAAGTGGTCGTTTGCTGCCCCCCGCTGTTCATTTTATTGTACTACACACAAAATAATTGATCTCTAAGTCATATTTAACTGCTCATAACTCCTAAACCGTATGTCGTAGACTCAAGTGTCTTGTATCATTAGAAAGGTGAGTCCATGATGAACAAAACTAATATGTTAAACGAATGTTGTGGGAGGAGCCTATTTTACTAAAATGGCTATAACTCAAGAACAAAATGAGATATCTTAACCAAACTTGGTACACATGTGTATGGGCTTAGTCTTGGTTATAATAAGCCAATAAGTGGTCGTTTGCTGCCCCCCGCTGTTCATTTTATTGTACTACACACACAAAAATTGATCTATAAGTCATATTTAGACTTTAAAAAAATCACTATTTAAACATTTACATCACATGTAGTCAAAATTAATCTATTAAGTATTACTACTGACAATTGTGTCACATTGAGAAATGTGAATCTTGAAGGAGACTTGCAGGAATTTTGTTATGTTTACTGCAACATCATATAGTTATAATGTCTGTATCTACAACATAATTTGTGTGTAGTCCAATGTTTCTGAATACACTTTTAATAATCTGATTAATAGTTACAAAGATCTATGTGAAATGATCATAGACCATAGCATTAAAAAAAATGTGTGTGTGTGTGTGTGTGTGTGTGTGTGTGTGTGTGTGTGTGTGTGTGTGTGTGTGTGTGTGTGTGTAAGCATGCATAATGGAACAACTGGTTTGAAGCCTATTTCAGAGCCTATTTTACTAAAAGGGCTATAACTCAAGAACGAAATGAGATATCTTCACCAAACTTTGTACACATGTGCATGGGCTCAGTCTTTGGTCACAGTAAAAATAATTGTGAGGATTGAACACTTGGTGGCGCTATAACATGAAGGAAACATGAAAAGGGCTATAACCACCCGACTGCTAGTCCGATTGACTTGAAAGTTGGTATGCAGTGTCTTGGTCCAAGGTACCATGCATGTCTATGAGGAATATGGTGTAACTCAAAAAACATGGCCGCTATTGGCCAATGAAATTTGAGAACCTATTAGACAAGGTTAACGGAGGCCGATCGGAACAAAACTTGATGGGCATGTTTGACTCATTGCCCTAGAGGTCAATAAGAATTTAAAGAAATTGGCCACTAGCAGGCGCTAACGAGTTTTATGGCTCTGTAATCACGTCATGTTTCACATATTCCCACAATATTGATATCATTTGATAGGTCTCCTCATACTAAACAACTTTTCCTCTAGAATCATTGCTGTCAATCAAATCGTTCATTAAATATTCACAATTTTCACAAATTTTGCAAACTAGTCCCTGTTTTTTTGCCCGATTGGAACCAAACCAGTCTAGGACAATTCTCTGGACTCTCTAGATCAATAATTATCAAAAGAAAGTTGAACTTTTGCATTTGGATGGCTATAAAAGGGTCATTTAGAAAAGAGACGTGGCAAAATACACTCAAAAGCCTATAAATTCTAAGGGACAACTCAAAACTTCACGAAAATTGGTGGGCATGTGTGACATTAGATCCTTAACAAGCATGCAAAGCTTTACAGAGATCGGACCATAGGTGGCGCTATAACTGTTAAAAACCATATGTTTCCTATGGTAAATTGCCTGTAATTTAAGTTTTCCATCTATTATTTCAGTGTTTAAAATCTTGCTAAATAAAACCTAATGTCTTTTGATGCTTGTGTGCTTAAAGGCCTTAAAGGCTTGAACCCCGCTAAATGCTGCTTGCAGCTTTAATTATTATTATTATTATTATTATTATTATTCTGCCATAAAACGCATCGTGCAGCCCAAACCGTAAGTGCTGGAGCTTTGAAACTTTGTCAGATGGTAGTACAAAAATCGAGGAGAGGTTATCAAATTATGAGCCAGATTGGCCTATAGGTGGCGCTATAGCAATCAATTGCGCGAAACTGCTCATAACTCCTAAACCGTATGTCGTAGACTCAATTGTCTTATATCATTGGAAAGGTGAGTCCCTGACGAACAAAACGTATATCTCCGATTTCATTTCCGTCATAATAGATTTTCCGCCATTTTGAATTTTGTCAAAAAACTACTTTTGCGAACTAGTCCCTGGATTTTTGCCCGATCGGAACCAAACCAGTGCAGAAATGTTCTCTGGAATCTGAATATCAATAATTATTGAAAAAAAGTAGAAATTTCGATTCACGGTCGCAAAGGGGCGGAAAACGAATGTTGTGGGAGGAGCCTATTTTACTAAAATGGCTATAACTCAAGAAAAAAATTAGATATCTTTACCAAACTTGGTACACATGTGTATGGGCTGAGTTTTTGGTCACGATAAAAAAATCGCGACGATTGAACACTTGGTGGCGCTATAACACGAAA
The DNA here is from genome assembly GCF_949357685.1 of Gobio gobio. Classification (NCBI taxonomy): domain Eukaryota; kingdom Metazoa; phylum Chordata; class Actinopteri; order Cypriniformes; family Gobionidae; genus Gobio; species Gobio gobio. The sequence goes on along the minus strand of NC_137112.1, from coordinate 20,028,909 downwards.
AAAACATGAAAATGGCTATAACCACCCGACCGCTAGTCCGATTGACTTGAAAATTGGTATGCAGTGTCTTGGTCCAAGGTACCATATATGTCTATGAGGACATTGGCGTATCTCAAAAAACATGGCTGCTATCGGCTAATGAAATTTGAGCACCTCTAAGACAAGGTTAACGGAGGCCGATCGGAATGAAACTTGGTGGGCATCTTTGACTCACGGCCCTAGAGGTCTGTAAGAATTTTGAAAGAAATCGGCCACTAGTTGGCGCTAACGAGTTTTATGGCTCTGTAATCACGTGGTGTTGCACACATCAACCAAATATACATATCATATGATAGGTCTCCTCATGCTGAACAACATTGCCTCTAGAAGCATATCTGTCAATCAAACCGTTCATTAAATATTTGCAATTATGTTTAAAAACTACTTTTTCAAACTAGTCCCTGGATTTTTGCCCGATTGGAACCAAACTAGTCTAGAACAATTCTCTTGACTCTCTAGATCAATAATTATCGAAAAAAAGTTGAACTTTTGCATTTAGATGGCTATAACAGGGTCATTTAGAAGAGGGGCGTAGCTAAATACACTCAAAAGCCTATAAATCCTAAAGGAAAACTCAAAACTTCACGAAACTTGTTATGTATATGTGACATAAAATGCTGAAGAAGCATGCAGAGTTTCATGGAGATCGGACCATAGGTGGCGCTATAACTGTTAAAAAGCTTGGAAAACCATGTATTCCCTATGGTGAATTGCCTGTATTGGCTGTAAATGGTATTTTCCATCTCTGTAATCAGGTGGGGTAAAAAACATCCACATAATATGCAGAAATTATGATAGATCTCCTCATACTGAACAACTTTGCCTCAAGAACCAATACTGTCAATCAAATTGTTATTTATTTATTCACAATTATGTTAAAAACTTATTACCTAAAATTGCCACCAGATGGCAGCAGAAGACCACTCATTGGTTCATTCTGCTTACTAAGCATATTTAAACTTTATAAAATCATTATAATAAATGTTGCAAATGACATTTTGTCAATGTTTATCAATTAATTTGTTCATTTGATTAATGTTTTTACAATAATTATTAAATTACAATTAAAATAATGCCTGAAAATATATTTTAAAGGGGAAAACCTGGAATAAGCTATTTGTTACCCATCATTTATTTCAAATATCTATATCTCCAACAAAATGTACATTTGAGCTAAGCATGTTTGAAGACATTAACTTGGAAATGTGCCCATTAAATGAAAAACAGACATTTAAAATGAAAATGAGCCAATGAGTGGTTCTCTGCTGCCACCTGCTGGGCTTAAATGGTCATTTTGTCATACTATTTACTTATCATGTTCTATAATTCCTATTTAGACATTATAAAGTCACTATTACAATATTTACAATTATATTTTGTCAAATTAATTTATTTCAAATATATTATGGCGTATTACCTAAAATTGCCACCAGATGGCAGCAGAAGACCACTCATTGGCTTATCCTCTAAACTAATATTGTTCAATCATATTTAAACTGTGATCGTGCAGACCAAAGCGTAAATGCTAGAGACTTGAAACTTTATCAGATGGTGGTACAAAAATCGAGGCTAATGTTGTCAGAGAATGAACCCGATTGGCCAATAGGTGGCGCTACAGCAATCAAAAGCGTGAAATGGCTCATAACTCCTAAACCCTATGTCGTAGACTCAAGTGTCTTATATCATTGGAAAGGTGAGTCTATGACGAACACAACGTATATCTCCGATTTCATTTCCGCCATGATAGATTTTCCGCCATTTTGAATTTTGTCAAAAAACTACTTTTTCAAACTAGTCCTAGGTTTTTTGATTGATCGGAACCAAACCAGTGCAGAAATGTTCTCTGGAGTCTGATTATCAATAATTATTGAAAAAAAGTTGAAATTTCTATTCACGGTCGCTAAGGGGCGCAAAACGATTGTTGTGGGAGGAGCCTATTTTACTAAAATGGCTATAACTCAAGAACAAAATGAGATATCATCATCAAACTTGGTACACATGTGTAAGACCTCAATTTGTGGTCATGATAAAAAAATCGCGACGATTGAACACTTGGTGGCGCTATAACACGAAAAAAACATGAAAATGGCTATAACCACCCGACCGCTAGTCCGATTGACTTGAAAATGGGTATGCAGTGTCTTGGTCCAAGGTACCATGTATGTCTATGAGGACATTGGCGTATCTCAAAAAACATGGCCGCCACAGCCAATTAAATATGAGCACCTATTAGACAAGGTTAACTGAGGCCGATCAGAACGAAACTCAATGGGTATGTTTGACTCATGGCCCTAGAGGTATGTAAGAATTTTGAAAGAAATCGGCCACTAGTTGGCGCTAACGAGTTTTATGGCTCTGTAATCACGTGGTGTTGCACACATCCACAAAATATGCATATCAATTGATAGATCTCCTCATATTGAACAACTTTGCCTCTATAACCATTGCTGTCAATCAAATTGTTCATTAAATATTTGCAATAATGTTAAAAACCTACTTTTGCAAACTAGTCCCTGGTTTTTTGCCCGATCGGAACCAAACCAGTCTAGGACAATTCTCTGGACTCTCTAGATCAATAATTATCAAAAAAAAGTTCAACTTTTAGATTTAGATGACTATAACAGGGTGATTTAGAAGAGGGACGTAGCAAAACACACTCAATAGCCTATAAATTCTAAGGGAAAACTCAAAACTTCCCGAAAATTGGTGGGCATGTGTGACATTAGATCCTTAACAAGCATACAAAGCTTTATAGAGATCGGACCATAGATGGCGCTATAATTGTTAAAAACCATATGTTTCCTATGGTAAATTGCCTATATTGCCTGTAATTTGAGTTTTCCATCTATTATTTCAGTGTTTAAAATCTTGCTAAATAAAACTTAATGTCTTTTGATGCTTGTGTGCTTAAAGGCCTTAAAGGCTTGAACTCCGCTAAATGCTGCTCGCAGCTTTAATTATTATTATTCTCCGCTAAAACGCATCGTGCAGCCCAAACCGTAAAGGCTGGAGCATTGAAACTTTGTCAGATGGTAGCCCAAAAATCGAGGAGAGGTTATCAAATTATGAGCCAAATTGGCCTATAGGTGGCGCTATAGCAATCAATTGCGCGAAACTGCTCATAACTCCTAAACCGTAAGTCATAGACTCAAGTGTCTTATATCATTGGAAAGCTGAATACCTGACGTAAATAATGTATATCTCCGATTTCATTTCCGGTAGGCAAATTTTTCCGTCATTTTGAATTTTGTTGAAAAACTACTTTTGCGAACTAGTCCCTGGATTTTAACCCGATCGGAACCAAACCAGTGCAGAAATGTTCTCTGGAGTCTGAATATCAATAATTATCGAAAAAAAGTTGAAATTTCGATTCACGGTTGCTAAGGTGCGGAAAACGAATGTTGTGGGAGGAGCCTATTTTACTAAAATGGCTATAACTCAAGAACAAAATGAGATATCTTTACCAAACTTGGTACACATGTGTATGGGCTGAGTCTTTGGTCACGATAAAACAATCGCGACGATTGAACACTTGGTGGCGCTATAACACAAAAAAAACATGAAAATGGCTATAACCACCCGACCGCTAGTCCAATTGACTTGAAAATTGGTATGCAGTGTCTTGGTCCAAGGTACCATATATGTCTATGAGGACATTGGCGTATCTCAAAAAACATGGCCGCTATCGGCTAATGAAGTTTGAGCACCTCTAAGACAAGGTTAACGGAGGCCGATCGGAATGAAACTCGGTGGGCATGTTTGACTCATGGCCCTAGAGGTCTGTAAGAATTTTGAAAGAAATCGGCCTCTAGTTGGCGCTAACGAGTTTTATGGCCCTGTAATCACGTGGTGTTGCACACATAAACCAAATATACATATCATATGATAGGTCTCCTCATGCTGAATAACTTTGCCTCTAGAAGCATTGCTGTCAATCAAAGCGTTCATTAAATATTTGCAATTATGTTTAAAACCTACTTTTGCGAACTAGTCCCTGGATTTTTGCCTGATCGGAACCAAACCAGTCTAGGACAATTCTCTGGACTCTCTAGATTAATAATTATTGAAAAAAAATTGAACTTTTGCATTTGGATGGCTATAACAGGGTCATTTAGAAGAGGGGCGTAGCAAAATACACTATACAGCTTATAAATCCTAAAGGAAAACTCAAAACTTCACGAAAATTGTTATGTATATGTGACATAACATGCTGAAGAAGCATGCAAAGTTTTATGGAGATCGGACCATAGGTTGCGCTATAACTGTTAAAAAGCTTTGAAAACCATGTATTCCCTATGGTGAATTGCCTGTATTGGCTGTAAATGGTATTTTCTATCTCTGTAATCAGGTGGGGTAAAAAACATCCACATAATGTGCAGAAATTATGATAGATCTCTTCATACTGAACAACTTTGCCTCAAGAACCAATACTGTCAATCAAATTGTTATTTATTTATTCACAATTATGTTAAAAACGTATTACCTAAAATTGCCACCAGATGGCAGCAGAAGACCACTCATTGGTTCATTCTGCTTACTAAGCATATTTAAACTTTATAAAATCATTATAATAAATGTTGCAAATGACATTTTGTCAATGTTTATCAATTAATTTGTTCATTTGATTAATGTTTTTACAATAATTATTAAATTACAATTAAAATAATGCCTGAAAATATGTTTTAAAGGGGAAAACCTGGAATAAGCTATTTGTTACCCATCATTTATTTCAAATATCTATATCTCCAACAAAATGTGCATGTGAGTTAAGCACGTCTGAAGACATTAACTTGGAAAATGTGCCAATTAAATGAAAAACAGACATTTAAAATGAAAATGAGCCAATGAGTGGTTCTCTGCTGCCACCTGCTGGGCTTAAATGGTCATTTTGTCATTCTATTTACTTATCATGTTCTATAATTCCTATTTAGACATTATAAAGTCACTATTACAATATTTACAATTACATTTTGTCAAATTAATTTATTTCAAATATATTATGGCGTATTACCTAAAATTGCCACCAGATGGCAGCAGAAGACCACTCATTGGCTTATCCTCTAAACTAATATTGTTCAATCATATTTAAACTGTGATCGTGCAGACCAAAGCGTAAATGCTAGAGACTTGAAACTTTATCAGATGGTAGTACAAAAATCGAGGCTAATGTTGTCAGAGTATGAACTTGATTGGCCAATAGGTGGCGCTACAGCAATCAAAAGGGCGAAATGGCTCATAACTCCTAAACCGTATGTCGTAGACTCAAGTGTCTTATATCATTGGAAAGGTGAGTCCATGACGAATAAAACGTATATCTCCGATTTCATTTCCGCCATGATAGATTTTCCGCCATTTTGCATTTTGTCAAACAACTACTTTTGCAAACTAGTCCTAGGTTTTTTGCCGGATCGGAACCAAACCAGTGTCAAAATGTTCTCTGGAGTCAGATTATCAATAATTATCAAAAAAAGTCGAAATTTATATTCACGGTTGTTAAGGAGCGTAAAAATAATCGTTCAGGGGGGAGCCTATTTACTAAAAGGGCTATAACTCAGGAACAAAATGAGATATCTTCACCAAACTTGGTACACATGTGTATAGGCTGAGTCTTTGGTCACGATAAAAAAATCGCGACGATTTAACACTTGGTGGCACAATAACGTGAAAAAACATCAAAATGGCTTTAACCACCTGACCGCTGGTCCGATTGACTTGAAAATTGGTATGCAGTGTCTTGGTCCAAGGTACCAAGTATGTCTATGAGGACATTGGCGTATCTTAAAAAACATGGCTGCCACAGCCAATTAAATTTGAGCACCTATTAGACAAGTCTCATGGCCCTAGAGGTCTGTAAGAATTTTGAAAGAAATCGGCCACTAGTTGGCGCTAACGAGTTTTACGGCTCTGTAATCACGTGGTGTTGCACACATCCACGAAATATGCATATCATTTGATAGATCTCCTCATACCAAACAACTTTTTCTCTAGAACTGTTGCTGTCAATTAATATGTTCATTAAATATTCCTGAGTATGTTCAAAACCTACTTTTGCGAACTAGTCCCTGGTTTTTTGCCCGATTGGAACCAAACTAGTCTAGGATAATTCTCTGGACTCTCTAGATCAATAATTATTGAAAAAAAGTTGAACTTTTGCATTTGAATGGCTATTACAGGGTCATTTAGAAAAGAGGTGTGGCAACATACACTCAAAAGCCTATAAATTCTAAGGGAAAACTCAAAACTTCACGAAAATTGTTTTTGCATATGTAAGATAACATCTTTAACAAGCATGCAAAGTTTTATGGAAATCGGACCATAGGTGACGCTATAACTGTTAAAAGCCTTTTAAAACCACGTATTTCCTATTGTAAATTGCCTGTATTGACTGTAAATGGTATTTTCCATCTATTATTTCAGTGTTTAAAATCTTGCTAAATAAAAATTAATGTCTTTTGATGTTTGTGTGCTTAAAGGCCTTAAAGGCTTGAACCCCGCTAAATGCTGCTTGCAGCTTTAATTAGGGCCCAAGCCCTGAAAGGGCGCAGAGCCCTATTGTTCTTCCTCAGATTATTCTTTGTTTTTTTTTTTTTTTTTTTTTTTTTTTTCGACTTCTCGGGTACTTTTGGGGCACTTAACATGCTCGAAAACTCTTGAAACTTCGCACAGGCGTCGGAATGCGCGGCCATCAGAGCCGGGCTGAAGCTGGTACCCGGGCGTGGCAGGGGGGCTCGACAGCGCCCCCTTAAGTGGGGTCTGAAAACTTGGTCCATATATCAAACACACTTGCACGTACATGTATGAAACTTGGTACACATTTAGACCTCATCGGGCCGAACAACTTTCGTGCTCATAGTTATGTGTCAGCCCAACAGGAAGTGAGCTATTATGGGTTGTTCGGAAAACGCATGCTCTGGAATTTAATATACTCCTCCGAGGCCATTGTTTCGATCATTGCCAAACTCGGTCAGCATTAAGTGAACATATCCAGGATGCTAAATTGCGAGCGGATTTTTGATATCTCGAAAAGTCTGGCCGTGGCGATGCAACGAATTTATGGCGAGAAAAGGTAAACAGGAAGTGTGTAATAACTTGTGCAAACATTGACTGATTTGGATGAAACTTCAGCTGTGTGTTCGTTGTAAGAGGCCGATCACATGGATATGACTTTTGTGAGTCAAAGTTATAGCGCCACCAACTGGCAGCAGGAAGTGTGTCACTTTCAAAAATGCTTTGAATCACCATCTTATTTTCACACGATTGACTTCAAACTTCATCAGTATAATGTGAAAACATGACAGATAGAGACATATGAATGAATTCCTGATATTTCAAATAATGCTGCCATGGCAACATGTCAAAGTTTAATAATGTTTTTGACTGTTTGTGTGCCCTCCCCTCTATCACCAAAAGGGGGCAGTGTTGTATTATTTTTGAAACTCCCTTTCTCTCTCTCTCTCTCTCTCTCTGTGCTTGCTTATGTGATTTATGAGGACACAAATGTGTATGATGACATGGCTATTGGTATTACAACGTAGTGGTTAATGTGGACATGAACTATGACACTATATCACTACAGAACTCATTTTCTAAATCACATTTGAGTTACAATTCTTATCATCTGACAGCCGTGATTTCATGTACTCATTCAGACAGAACTCTTTTTTTTAAAACAGAGGAGTGTGAGTGTGTTTTCTATACATGTGCTTTACAGAAGGTCATGTGCTGTGTTTGCAAAGATCACTTTTGACACATTTGTCTTTAAATTCATTATTTACTGACATAGTTCAAATTTATTTTTTAAAAAAATTCACATTATTTTCTACAAGTGTCTGTTTATAAGTGTCTTTTTTTCACAGAAAGTTTTTGTTTGAACGTGAATATTTGTATAATTCAGGGTCTGAGTTTTTACGTTCTCCTCGTAGGTGATTTATTCAATCTCCACCAAACTCGGTCAACGTGAAACGGAAGCTTAACGCATTAAAAATATTTAACGCAAATAACACAGCGTCCGTTTTTATATCCATTTTTGCTTAGCGTTACATGATCACGCTCCTATTCATGTACATGCTTCCAAGCGCGACAAGACACAAGAGAGCGCGCTGTATGCCAGTGTCCTGTCTGTGTGTGTGTTAGTGTCCTGTCTGTGTGTGTGTGTGTGTGTGTGTCCTGTCTGTGTGTGTGTGTATGTGTATGTGTATGTGTGTGTGTCAGTGTCCTATCTGTGTGGATGCGTCTCATGTCAGCTATTCAAGGGACACTGACACACACACACACACACACACACACACACACACACACACACACACACACACACACACACACACTCGATGCATAGATAGACTCGCGTCAGTTTCCTGCTCACATCGAGTTCTCTTTTGCCTAGGGTTGCCAACTCTCACGCATTTGGCGTGACACTCACGCTTTCAGGCTCTGTCTCACGCTCTCACGCTGCCCAACTTAATCTCACGCCAAATTGCCAAACCTGCTTTTGATATTAAACAATGTCTAAGCTTTTACATTTTTTAAAGTTTTAATGCGAAATTCAAACAATAAATAGCGTTTTGGCGCTAATATGGCATAACAGTTAAAGCCAGAGTGTTGAAAAACCATACGGAGTTGCGACATGCTCTATCATCTCCCGGCGGCGCGCGCAGTCGTGCTTCACAGAAATCTCAATACTTCTAGCGCTGTGTCAATACATTTGAATGGCTTGATACACAACAGCTCCACTTTACAGGGGTTTGCAGCAAGTTTTGGTAAACAGTACAGCATAGTGTGCATTGATTATTACATCAACCATACAGGATCGTTTTATAATGGAGAGTAATGCAACAATGTTAACATTAATGTTAATGTTTTTTATTGTACTTAGCCTTCAGGTATTCCATACTAATTGGTCATACTCATACTAATTGATGGTCAAATGTGACCATACACCTTAACTATTTTTCAATTAAATAAATGTTCTATATTTTAGTTCAATAATATTTATTGAATATTTTGAGGAGATCTTTTGGTACTAAATACTAGTTGTGCAATATTTATTGTCAATAATGACCACTTAAAATATTTTTCTTCTAATATTTGTATTATTTATATTACAATTAGTATAGTAATAAGGTTAAATTAGAGAATTATTTTTCAAAGAGGCAAATTAGAGTCATTTTGTGGAGTCAGCCTGTCATTAATGTTCATCAAAGAACAACGGGAACAGAGAAAATTGTAGCTTTAATGATGATTCATCTATATTTCATTTATTATTTATACAGTTAAGGAAGGTTTGATAACTATTACATTTCTGTATAACAGGGAAGGCCATGGGTAAATATAACATTTATTATTTTCATTTATTATTTATTTATTCCATTTATTATCATTTATTATTACTATACTCTCCTTGAAGTTTACTTCCCGCTACTTTTTCCCTCTTCCTCCCAACCGCGGCTGCAACTGTCTTCTTCTTCTTCGATAGTAGCCTAAGCCAGTGTTTCCCAACCTTTTATCAGTCATTTTATCATACGTTACGCTAGGGGTGTAACGGTACAGATTGCTCACGGTTCGGTTTGTATCACGGTTTAAGGTTCACCGTTTCGGTACGGTTCAGTATTTGCTATGTTCAGGGAAAAAAGGACTACTGTCAAATAAAACAAAAGAAAATAATAAGAACAAATCATTTAAATACAAGCAGCAGCACAAATAAATACTATTGAGCAAAGATACTAATAAAATAAACTATGCTTTTCAGGTTTTTCAGGTATGTCTAACATTAGTTTTCAGGTAGGCCTACAGAAATTGATCAAATGTAAAATAACATTGCATATATGACTGTATAAATTAAAGATTAATCCTATTAAACTTACAAAAGTTATTCAATCAAGAGCAGTGAGTGATGCCCTTGTCTTTTGTTTGACATTAAACAGACAGCAGTAAAGGCTACTGCCCCTTTAAGACCTCGGATATGCGTCGTCTTTATCGACTGTATAAAGCTTACTTAAGCCATATACAGACTATGTCTGCTAGAATACTCATCAATATGTTGACATACTTTTTGCGTGAGTTTGTCCATTCAAGAGCAAGACTTGAAAGAGAACTCAATATTTGCGCGCTGAGAGACGTGTGCGCGCTCTCGGATGAGTGCACGGAAAATTTTCTCACAGTGCGCGCGACTTCTCATTCGCGTCTTCTGGCACTAAACCAGATAGTTGCGTGTTCTGAGTTAACACAATCAGAACGTAAAAATACGGGATATTTTACGGGAAAATACTAAAACGGGAAGACAGCGGGAAAAGAGCTAAAATACGTGAGAAACCCGGAAAAAACGGGAGGGTTGACAGCTATGGTGTGTGTGTGTGTGTGTGTGCGATATGTAGGCTTAGGGGTAGTGTAGGGGGATAGAATGTACAGTTTGTACAGTATACAAACCATTAAGTCTATGGAATGCCATCTGCCTGTCTTTCCCCTTCCCCCTCTCTATCTGTGTGTGTGTGTGTGTGTGGGGGGGGGGGGGGTCTCTCTCTCACCCTGTGAGTTTGTGTGTGTGCCTTTCTCTCAGTCCTTCCCCTCCCCCTCACTCTCACTCTATCATTGTGTGTGTGTGTGTGTGTGTGTGTGTGTGACTTTCTCTCTTGATCATAATTTAACCCTTTCATATAGGCTATCACAAATAACTATCACTTGAAATAAAAACGTCATGTGATGTGTTTGCCAAGATCACGTATGATGCACATGTCTTTAAATTAATTATTTACTGATATAATATAAATGTATTAAAACATAAATTTCACATGATTTTATAAAAGTGGCTATTTATAATAAACTTCCATAAAATGTAGACACGCATCTTACTCTTACCTGACACTGATATTAAAATCATCTTTGCATTTTACTGTGATTTGGCTCAATTTATTAAATTTTTTATAAAAAAATTTTTATTGGACCACCCATATTGAAATGAAAGCACGCTTTATGGTGCATAAGATTGGTGCACAAACGGTAGCTAAGGTAGGTCAAAAACACATGAAGAGAAATGTTAGGATAATACAACATCAGCATTTGAATGGTATTGTGAACTCATTCTAAT
>NC_137112.1:19787790-20012790 GCF_949357685.1 Gobio gobio | reverse complement strand
GATGATGATAATTTAACCCTTTCATATAGGCTATCACAAATAACTATCACTTGAAATAAAAACGTCATGTGATGTGTTTGCCAAGATCACGTATGATGCACATGTCTTTAAATTAATTATTTACTGATATAATATAAATGTATTAAAACATAAATTTCACATGATTTTATAAAAGTGGCTATTTATAATAAACTTCCATAAAATGTAGACACGCATCTTACTCTTACCTGACACTGATATTAAAATCATCTTTGCAGTTTCTGTGATTTGGCTCCATTTATACATTTTTTATTTAAAAAAAATTATTGGACCACCCATATTGAAATGAAAGCATGTTTTATGGTGCATAAGATTGGTGCACAAACGGTAGCTAAGGTAGCTCAAAAACACATGAAGAGAAGTGTTAGAATAAAACAACATCAGCATTCGAATGGTATTCTGAACTCATTCCAATTTCACCTTTGACATAATCTGACATGAAATTCTTATAAATTTAATTGATCTCATAGATGTGGCTGTTGTGGTTTGTGGTCATAGCAGCACCAACTGCTGCAGTTAATGTGGTGAATTCAGATGACTTTGACATAGTCCTTTTATGTTTTCCCATTTTAAATGCCTATTGCCTGCCGTGCACAGTTAAACTGATGCCACCGGGGTGGCGGTGCCACCGGCTTGGGCCCGTCATCGCTGCTCGCAGCTTTAATTCAAATTTATTTTTAAAAAAAATTCACATTATTTTCTACAAGTGTCTGTTTATAAGTGTCTTTTTTTCACAGAAAGTTTTTGTTTGAACGTGAATATTTGTATAATTCAGGGTCTGAGTTTTTACGTTCTCCTCGTAGGTGATTTTATTCAATCTCCACCAAACTCGGTCAACGTGAAACGGAAGCTTAACGCATTAAAAATATTTAACGCAAATAACGCAGCGTCCGTTTTTATATCCATTTTTGCTTAGCGTTACATGATCACGCTCCTATTCATGTAAATGCTTCCAAGCGCGACAAGACACAAGAGAGCGCGCTGTATGCCAGTGTCCTGTCTGTGTGTGTGTGTGTGTGTCAGTGTCCTGTATGTGTGTGTGTGTGTGTGTGTGTGTGTGTGTGTGTGTGTGTGTGTGTGTGTGTGTGTGTGTGTGTGTGTGTGTGTGTGTGTGTGTGTGTGTGTGTGTGTGTGTGTGTGTGTGTGTGTGTGTGTGTGTGTGTGTGTGTCAGTGTCCTGTCTGTGTGGATGCGTCTCATGTCAGCTAATCAAGGGACACTGACACACACACACACACACACACACACACACACACACACACACACACACACACACACCAGGCCCGTCGCGACAAGGCAGGCAAACCAAGCAATTGCTTGGGGCCCCGAGCTGGCCTGGGGCCCCAAGACAGCGACAGGTTAAGAATAAAATGAAACGACAAACTGTGTGAGCGCCCCATTGATAGTCAATGCAGTAAAGTGCAATGACACTGTTATCGGGATCCCCCTTAAAAAGCCCCCTCTCAGTAGTCGCTGACAGCAGCCAGCCAACCACGCGATCTCTGCTGCGGCAAAATACAAAACATCCTCGGATTTGAAGCGGAATTTTATGCTTCAGGAAGCCAGAAAAGAAAATAGAGAAAGGAAGAGGAGGATAAGAAAAAAAACAAGATAGCGGTATGTGATAAATTACACTGGATAAAATAGCTCTACTTGTCTTGTACAAAAATGGTGTAAGTTTGCAGCAGATAGGCTAGCAAAAATATGTTTATGTTAGCTATCGTTACCTGCCTGACGGCAAATGCTGCTTGTAACGAACAGTTAGAGCAACTTTTTTTTTTTCGAACAGACGAAATTACATGAGATTGCTTTAGCTTTGTAATATGTTTTTATGAAAGTGGCATAGCATGCTATACTAACTATTATTTATGCTATGCATAAATAACCTGGAATAGTTAATATAGCATGCTATATTAACAATTATTATAAACATTATTTAACCAGAAAGAGGCAGAGGAACATTATTTTTTTTCATAGCTTATCTTAGTGTGCTAGTGTCGGGATATATACGGTAGTGACAGTTTGCAAATATGACATTATTTTTATAAGTTACCAATGGATCTTGAACAATTACTTTATTCTGTGGCAATTTTTACACTGTTACATTTTGAAGTACAGTATCAGGACAACCCACATGTTTTACTGGTACTGTTTATTAACTATTTATCAAGGTATTATAGTCATCTGTTGCAACTTTATAATAACCATTTAGATAATGTTTATAGACAGTTTACAAACCAACTAGTAACCCTTAAGTATTCCCAAAGTGTTAGGAATATCTGGTCTGTCTATCTATGTAATGATGTTTTAAAAATGGTTAAAGGTTTACAATTTTTTTTTTAATGATACAGTGGTGTTTTTTGCAAATGTTTTCAAATTTTATGGACAGTATATGCAACAACAGTATTTGCACTGTCTCTATGTCCATTTTGCTTGGGGCCCCCAAATTTCTTCAAACGGCCCTGTGTGTGTGTGTGTGTGTGTGTGTGTGTGTGTGTGTGTGTGTGTGTGTGTGTGTGTGTGTGTGTGATATGTAGGTTTAGGGGTAGTGTAGGGGGATAGAATGTACAGTTTGTACAGTATAAAAACTAGGGGTGTAACGATTCATCTACTACATCGATGTATCGATTTATTTTCCTATGATCTAACTACATCGATCTGTGCTCGGCAAGTTGGCCTTCCGGACGACATATATCGATCTAACATCGTTTTAAAAGGTAATCAATCGATTGTATCGATCATAGGAAATAACGCATTGGATTTAAGCACGTCAGACTTTATATGGATGTTTTTTCTTAGCACTTTTAATGATAAAGGCGTTAAACGTTACTCGATTCAGTCTGCCTATCTGTGACATCATCGCAACGCACCAGCAGCAGCGCTCATTGAAATGAATGGGATCGTGTCGCTTTGTCGCTGCGTGTTGCTGGCGGTGTGAACGGGGCTTGAGAAAACAAAACATAGCATGGCGCATGGCAGAGGAGAAGCCAACGAGCGAGAAATTATCAAGCCACCAGGAGAAAGCGCTACCTGTACTTTCAACCCTTGCTTGTTACCTGTGCATTCCTGGCACCAGTGTGCCAGCAGAGTGAGTTTTTAGTACTGCTGGCGACATAGTGAACGCACAGAGAAGTGTTCCCTTTCGTTCAGTCACTACGACGTAACGTTAGTGACTAACGAATGGGGGTTTCGCTTAGAAGCCTATCAACTTCGAGTTTTGAGAAAACGCCCAATGGCGTGCCAATGCCATGGGCATGCGGAATTTGCATACGTAACTCCGCCTCACTGCGTGAGTATATAAGGAAGTACGAGGCAATATCGCATTATGTTCTGCTTTCGGAGCCAAGAGTACCTACCTCTTCACTCCTACAGCCTTCTGAGACTCTGTCAGCTTCTTCGAGACGAGCAGCTTTCCAGTCGGTGTTGGTGTGACGGCGCGTTCCAGTGATCGCATACTTCCTGCCTGCTGATCTGCGCAGTGGTCCGTTTGACAGCTGGTGTGTGTTTCCCTGGGCGCTTCGGCATCGACTGCGAGGCTTTCCTCTCACAAAAAGAGCTTGCGCGTGGCACGTCTTTTTCAAGACGGCTCGCCCGTGCACTTCCGGGTGCGATCGATTTTCCGCTGCTGTCTGTGGACGCATTCACTGCTCGAGTGTGTTTGGGCTTCAGCACGTTCGGGCAGTGTTTGCGGATGTGTCACGTTTCCATTGCGGGGGCGTGACCATCGCGATGTCGCGGTCGAGACTCAATGATCTCCGTGAGGAGTCCCCTCTGCCACACCCCAATCTACCGTCCCCGAGTGAAATGGTACTTTGGCTGGTGGCCAGGGTGACCTGAGGGCGGTGCTGTGGTATTAAGAACCCCGAC
Source organism: Gobio gobio (assembly GCF_949357685.1). Classification (NCBI taxonomy): domain Eukaryota; kingdom Metazoa; phylum Chordata; class Actinopteri; order Cypriniformes; family Gobionidae; genus Gobio; species Gobio gobio. Next base: position 20,008,885 of record NC_137112.1, on the reverse strand, counting down.
GTTCATTCCTCGGGCCACGCCCCCTTCTTATACATCGCTTCCGTGAGTGTTGGATTGAATCTACGGCCCGTCTCTGACGCCCCGTTCGTTCAGTTCACGCTCCGGATAGCAGTGAGATGTCGATCGCCGCATCCCAAGGTGGGCTGGAGTCCTTTGGGGATGACGATTAGGTTGTGCTCCGCCTCCGGGTGTGTTAGCACTGCCTGATCTGACCTAAAGTTGACAGCCATGTTATCTCGGGCAGCCGCGAGTCTCGCGCTGGTGTGGAACTCCGCCCAGTCACGGGTGCTCGTGGTTGCGCGATTGGTTTTTGGGGGCGGCACCCGACAGCTGTTGGGCCCCGCCCCCAATGCCTTTCGCTCCCGGGGTGCATGAGGAGATCACGCGGTCCCGGAGGTCCCCGTGCTTCCCGTGACTGTTTGGTGGCCTCCTCCGCCTTCTCTGCCCTTGATGGGGCCGCGGCCTAGGGTACACTGGGGCCCCCTCCCCCCCACTGTTGAACTCTCTGTTGCGCACTACGGTGTCCACAGAGGGCTTTGACGTGGCGTGGTGTGGCTGTCCTAAGCACCCCCCCCAAAGCCTGTGGGCTCGTCTACTTCGGTGGCGTGGTCCCGCAGAGCTACGGGCAGGCCGCCGCCCCTTTGCACATGCACAAGGGTGGAGCCGACCCAGGGCTCTTCATTGAGCTGCGTGCCGCAACTGACCCCGCCCCCGGGCGGTGAAGGTAGCCACACGCTCCCTGGGTCGGGCGATGTCCACAGCTGTGGTCCGGGAGAACACCGGGCCTTACCTGGTGATGTGGAGGACGTTGAGCGGGCCCGCCTCCTCAACTCACCCATATCCCAGGCTGGCCTCTTCGGCGGCGCGGCTGAGAACTGCGCCCAACAGTTCTCGGCCGCCCCAGAGCAGACTGAGGCTGTAACACGTACTGCCCCGGCGGCCAGCTGCTGCACCAGCCGCCGGCCCAGTCGCCTCAGTCCGCTCGCCGCCGAGGGCGCCCTCCCTCTTCCCGCCCGGCCCCAGCAGCAGCCTTCACCTGGGCCGCGCCGTGGAGGTGGTTGAGGATGTCGCCCAGTCCGCTCCCCAGACTGGTTAAACGCCAGGATGGAGGTGGACAACTCAGAGATGGGTTCCAGTTCTTCCCAGGGGATGGTAGCAGGGCCTCTCCTTCCCCCGGTGGAGGGCCGGGGGAAAATCCTTCCGCTGCTGGCCCCCGGGCTAGCAGCGCTTGGGAAGAACTCATGTTCCTGTCTCTGAGCACCCAGAGACCGGTGATGACAGTGCGCGCCACCCTCGGGTCTCGCCACTCGCATCCCTCTCTGTCGCCAGCCCCCTGGCAGAGCAGACCCCAGTGGAACGCGAGTCCTTCCCTGGTCTCCTCTGTCAGGGCGCAGCCGTTAACCGTGCTCCGACCCCGGGACGCCCAACAGCCTCCCTTGTCCGCGCCGGTAACGCTGCCTCGCTGCCCCACCCAGGGTACGTCTGTCGCCCGTATGACCCCGTTGGTGCAGTCTCTGGAAGCCTGGCTTCAGCTTCCGGGGCTGTCCCGCTGGGTTGCCCGGACCGTCAGGCTCGGCTACGCGATTCAGTTCGCGCAGGCTCCTCCCCGTTACTGGGGAGTCCGCTATACCGTGACCGGGGCCCATGCCCCCGTCATGCGTGCGGAGATTGCCACTCTACTGGCGAAGGGTGCGATCGAGCCTGTCCCTCCAGCCGAAATGAGGTCGGGGTTCTACAGCCCCTACTTCATTGTACCCAAGAAAACCGGTGGGTTACGACCAATCCTGGACCTTCGCATCTTGAACCGATCCCTTCACCGGCTTCCGTTCGAGATGTTGACTGCGAAACGCCTTTTCGAATGCGTTCGTCCGTACGATTGGTTTGCAGCGATCGACCTGAAGGACGCCTACTTCCATGTCTCCATCCTTCCTCGACACAGACCGTTCCTACGGTTTGCTTTCGAGGGGCGGGCATACCAGTACGCGGTTCTCCCATTCGGGTTATCTCTGTCCCCTCGCGTCTTCACGAAGATCGCCGAGGCAGCCCTTGCGCCCCTTCGGCAGCACGGGGTCCGCATCCTGAACTACCTCGACGACTGGCTTATACTAGGCCACTCTCGAGGGCAGGTTTGCGGACACAGAGATCTGGTTCTCCACCACTTAGCCCGTCTGGGCCTTCGGGTCAACTGGGAGAAGAGCAAACTTTGCCCCGTGCAGAGGATCTCTTTTCTCGGTATGGAGATCGACTCAGTCGCCATGTACGCGCAGCTTTCGAGCGAGCGCGCGCAGTCTCTGCTGACTTGCCTCCGACAAATCGAGAGCAAGAGTGCGGTTCCACTGAAACTATTTCAGAGGCTCCTGGGGCATATGGCATCTGCAGCCGCGGTAACGCCGCTCGGATTGCTTCATATGAGACCGCTTCAGCACTGGCTTCGCGATCGAGTCCCGAGATGGGCATGGCAGTCTGGCACGCTCCGGGTCCAAGTGACTCGGGCCTACTTACAGACGCTCACCCCGTGGTCGAACCTCAGTTTTCTACGGGCCAGTGTGCCCTTAGAACGAGTTTCCAGGCATGTTGTCGTATCGACGGATGCCTCTGCCACGGGCTGGGGTGCCATGTGCAATGGACAAGCAGCCGCGGGCTCCGTGACAGGACCCCAGCGCCTCCTGCATGTCTATTGCCTCGAGTTGCTGGCAGTACGGTTCGCCCTGCACCGCTTCCGAGCGCTGCTGAAGGGTCAACATGTGCTTGTCCGGACAGACAACACGGCCGTAGTAGCGTACATCAACCACCAGGGCGGTCTACGCTCCCGCCGTATGTCTCAACTCGCCCGCCATCTCATCCTATGGAGTCAGAAGCGCCTGAGGTCCCTTCGTGCTGTCCATATTCCGGGAGTCCTGAACCACGCAGCCGACGAGCTATCGCGGTTTCAGCCTCTCCCGGGAGAATGGAGACTCCATCCCCGGACGGTTCAGCTGATTTGGGAACAGTTCGGCGATGCACAGGTAGATCTGTTTGCCTCCCACGACTCTTCCCACTGCAGCCTGTATTATTCCCTGACCGAGGGCACGCTCGGCACGGATGCACTGGCGCACAGCTGGCCGCGGGGCCTACGCAAATATGCGTTCCCCCCAGTGAGCCTACTCGCACAGCTCCTGTGCAAGATCAGGGAGGGCAAGGAGCAGGTCCTTTTGGTCGCCCCGTACTGGCACGGCCGGACCTGGTTCCCCGAACTCATACTCCTTGCGACAGCCCCTCCCTGGCCTATTCCTCTGAGACCGGACCTCCTTACTCAGAGACGGGGCACCCTTTGGCACCCGCGTCCCGACCTCTGGAGCCTCCACGTGTGGCTCCTAGACGGGACGCGACAGGTTTGAGTGGCCTACCACCTACGGTGGTCGCTACCATCACTTCCGCTAGGGCAGAGTCCACTCGGCATGCCTATGCGTTGAAGTGGAACCTCTTCGTCACCTGGTGCTCTTCCCGCCAAGAAGACCCCTGGAAATGCCCGATCAGGTCCGTGCTTGAGTTTCTCCAAGAGGGGCTGGAGCGAAGGCTGTCTCCCTCCACCCTCAAAGTATATGTGGCCGCAATATCTGCCCACCACGATCTCTTGGAGAACAAGAAGGTAAGTCAGCACGACCTGGTCATCAGGTTTCTGAGGGGAGCCAGGAGACTGAATCCTCCTCGCTCTCCTCTCGTACCCTCTTGGGACCTCGCAGTAGTGTTAACTGCTCTGCAGAGACCTCCCTTTGAGCCTTTGCGGTCGGTTGATATTAAGTTTCTGTCTATGAAGACGGCTCTGCTGACCGCATTGGCCTCAGTCAAGAGGGTCGGGGACCTGCAGGCATTTTCGGTTGACGAAGCGTGCCTGGAATTCGGGCCGGCTAACTCTCACGTGATCCTGAGACCCCGGCTTGGATATGTGCCCAAGGTTCCCACCACTCCGTTTAAGGACCAGGTGGTGAACCTGCAAGCGCTGCCTTTGGAGGAGGCAGACCCAGCCTTGGCATTGCTCTGTCCAGTACGCGCCCTCCGCGCTTACGTAGACATGACGCAGTGTTTCAGGACCTCAGACCAGCTCTTTGTCTGTTATGGTGGAGAGCGGAAGGGAAGTGCTCTCTCAAAGCAAAGGCTGTCTCACTGGATAGTGGACACCATTGCTTTGGCTTACCAGCAGCAAGGCCGACCATGTCCCCTTGGTGTGAGGGCACACTTCCGGAGTGTGGCCTCCTCTTGGGCTCTAGCGCATGGCGCCTCGCTAGCAGACATCTGCAGAGCTGCAGGCTGGGTGACACCCAACACATTCGCCAGATTCTACAATCTCCGAGTGGAGCCAGTGTCCGACTATGTACTCGCCCCCCCGAGGGGCCGGTGATGGGCCAGGCTCAGGTGTCTTCGCTTGCTCGCCACTCCACTCCACGGACTGGATACGTGCGATATTTTCCTCAGGTGAGCTCCCCGAGAGCCCTGAGCTCCTCCAGCACTGTCGACGCCGACATCAGTTCAGTCTGCCCTTTCGAGCCCAGACCCTCATGTCCGGCCAGGTGCCCCATGTGCATGGTTCCCTCCGGCGACCCCCACATGTGTATTTCACCGTAAGTCTCCGCAGTGAGCGGGTTTCTTCCCTTGGCGTGTCCCCGCCACCCCTAGGGTTAAAAATCCACCTTCGGCTGGTACCCTAGAGATCTTCCATATGCAACCCTCAGCGGGTCATATGTGTCTCTTAAGTCCTCCCCACGGGTAGGCATTTTTGGCATTCCCTCACTGGGATATGCTTCCCAGTGTACCTTGGTATTCCTGTGTTAAGTGGGAGTCCTTCGTCCGTACTAGTCTTACAACAGGGTACTCACACTTACGCAGGGCGCTGGAAGACAGCTGAGTGGCGGGATTATATTGGGACCCCCATTCGTTAGTCACTAACGTTACGTCGTAGTGACTGAACGAAAGGGAACGTCTCGGTTACGGATGTAACCCTCGTTCCCTGAGGAGGGAACGGAGACGTAACGTCCCCTTGCCACATCAGCTGTGCTACCTGGAACGCAGGAGTTCAGTCTTGGCTCCTCAAGCAGGTAACATAATGCGATATTGCCTCGTACTTCCTTATATACTCACGCAGTGAGGCGGAGTTACGTATGCAAATTCCGCATGCCCATGGCATTGGCACGCCATTGGGCGTTTTCTCAAAACTCGAAGTTGATAGGCTTCTAAGCGAAACCCCCATTCGTTAGTCACTAACGTTACGTCTCCGTTCCCTCCTCAGGGAACGAGGGTTACATCGTAACCGAGACGTTCTGAGGTCAGATCATGGTGATATTTTTGAAAAAGAAATCTGTAGAGTCATTGAAGAGTAGTTGGTTACATTTTATCTTTTGTTAAATATTGTTTGTTTATTAAACTGAGAGTAGTAGCAGGCCAGTTTATTCAATCTGAAGAAATGTTGGTTGCACTTTATTTTTGATATTAATATTTTATTTGTATTATTTTAATGTTGAAAAACAACAGCAAAAGTAGCAGGTAAACTTACTATTAATTAAACCTGAAGAGAAGTTAGTTGCACTTTATTTTTTATATTAATATTGTAATATTTTTATGTTGGAAAACAAAAGCAGAAGTAGCAGGTTAACCTACTGTTGAAATGTTGGTTGCACTTACTGTGCTTTTATTGAATATGTATTGAATATTGAAAATGAGAGCAGAAAAGGTTATCTTCCTGTTAATTCAACCTAAACTGTTGGTTGCACTTTATTCAAATAAAATTTTAATGCATTTGCCATTAATTGTTGTTTACTTGTTTGTTTATATCCATAATTAATTGATATACCGGATTCCCTTACAAGAAACAACAGGAATCTTGGAAATTTCACCTGCACTGACCAGTATCCAGATATTTATTTCAGTCACACAATTTTTGGCTAAAAAGTTACTGAATCGATTTCAAGTCACTGAATCGTTTCGGATCGTATCGTTCTAAATTAACCAATATCGTCCTTGAATCGTATCGACAACCTCAAATCGTGATACGAATCGTATCGTTGTTAAAACGAATCGTTACACCCCTAATAAAAACCATTAAGTCTATGGAATGCCCTCTGCCTGTCTTTCCCCTTCCCCCTCACTCTCACCCTGTGAGTTTGTGTGTGTGCCTTTCTCTCAGTCCTTCCCCTCCCCCTCTCCCTCACTCTCACTCTATCACTGTGTGTGTGTGTGTGTGTGTGTGTGTGTGTGTGTGTGTGTGTGTGTGTGTGTGTGTGTGTGTGTGTGTGTGTGTGTGTGTGTGTGTGTGTGTGTGTGTGTGTGTGTGTGTGTGTGTGTGTGTGTGTGTCATACCTGTCAAGTTTTGGATTTGAAAATAAGGGAAATTTTTCGGCGCCCACCGCAAGCAGTCCCACCACCCCAACCAAGCTCCAGTATCCCTTACATTTTAAGACAGGTGTTATAGCCCAAATGAAAACACAAAAGGGTATATATAATGAGCATTTATTTAAAGGCTTATTTGCATATTTTCTGTTCATTTAAAATTGCTTGTCTTTAGATTTTATTTTCATTCCACACATTCTTTTCATTTCATATTGCTTTTCTTTTACAGTTTTTCTTTTCTTTTCATTTCACACAACTTTTCTTTACTCTTTTAGAGAGTTATTGTACACATTTGTTGCAGACTTTGCATTTTTTAAGACTGTTTTGGAAGGAGTGTATTTGTGGGCTGGGCCAGAGTGGTTCATTTTACATGAGAGTAGAGCACAAACAGTTCTGTTGTCTAATGTCATCCTATTCTCTGTAACAATCTTTCGTACCATGCTAAATACCCTTTCTGAACTTGCATTGCTATGGGCAGGGCTCGAGACATGAACGCTTGTACGCCGGGACAAGTGGATTTTTTGAAGGGGCAAGTGAAAAATAATTTTACTTGCCCAACAGAGAAGTATCCTGAGTAAAATGTCAAAACAAAAAAATAACCAGGGAATCACCAAAGTGCAGTAATGATTCTGCATTCAGTTAGTGTAAGTGGCGATCGATAGTGGATAATAATATCAAACGAACTGACAACAATGTTGAGTGGTTGAGGCTCGCGCAGCCTCTCGAAGAGAAAATCGAAAACAATTGAGCGGCGCTCACACACAGAAACTCAGTTAACATACACGGTTAAACTGGTGTAGTTATTATATTTATAACATATGATACAGTTAAGCAACATTACACTAACAAGAGTGTTGTTTTCCAGAATACCATCACGACTGGAAATGACACTGATTTCATACGCCAGTTCCATAAACAATTAATTAACATTAAGTCACTTACATTTTATAATTAAATTCGCTGTCCCATTGATCACGGTATTTACACGAGGGTTTTTTTTTTGTCTGTTTTGGCAGGAGAGCCTTAATCCGTCTCTATCGTTACGTCCATCATCATCCGTCTCTGTTTTGTTTTTTTCCCGCGTTGTCACTCGTCATCTGACCTCAGTCACACACTAGCCTCGCGACAACTGGCACCTATACTGTAGGCTACTGCAGATGCCAGTTATCGCGAGGCTAGTTACAGAGCTCAGATTGGAAATGTTTTTGTTTTTTTACTCCGGTATTATTGTTTTTTAATAACGCAGGTTAAAATACGGGAGATTTACAGGAAAATACTAATACGGGAGGACGGCGAGAAAGAAGGGTAAAATACGGGACTTTCCCGGCCAAAACGGGATACTTGACAGGTATGGTGTGTGTGTGTGTGTGTGTGTGTGTGTGTGTGTGTGTGTGTGTGTGTGTGTGTGTGTGTGTGTGTGTGTGTGTGTGTGTGTGTGTGTGTGTGTGTGTGTGTGTGTGTGTGTGTGTGTGTGTGTGTGTGTGTGTGTGTGTGTGTGTGTGTGACTTTCTCTCTTGATGATGATAATTTAACCCTTTTTATATAGGCTATCACAAATAACTTTCACTTGAAATAAAAACGTCATGTGATGTGTTTGCCAAGATCACGGATGATGCATATGTCTTTAAATTAATTATTTACTGATATAATATAAATGTATTAAAACATAAATTTCACATGATTTTATAAAAGTGGCTATTTATAATAAACTTCCATAAAATGTAGACACGCATCTTACTCTTACCTAACACTGATATTAAAATCATCTTTGCTGTTTCTGTGATTTGGTTCCATTTATTAATTTTGTCATTTATTTTTTATATTGGACCACACATATTGATTTCAAATATATTCAAAATATTTTTTTCAGAGAGTGAAATAAAAAAAAACTTTCTCCCACCATTTAGATTTTATTTCTTTTTGTTGTTAAAATCTTGTGAATCTTGTTCAATGTGCAGAGTGCCTCTCTCTCAGTCCTTCCCCTCCCCCCTCACTCTCAGGCTCACCCTGTGTGTGTGTTTGAGTGTGTGTGCGAGCACGTGTGTGTGTGTGGGGGGGGGAGGGGGGGTGTATCTCTCACCCTGTGAGTTTGGGTGTGTGCCTTTCTCTCTGGGAATGATAATTTAACCCTTTCGTATCATAGACTATCACAAAAAACTATCACTTTAGTGTGAATTAGTAAAAAAGAACTACAAACACCTTGAATTGAATACTGGCCTTCTGGACTTACAAAATTTTGAGCAGGAAAAGATAACTTTTATCTATTTTATCCTATGACATTAAAATTAATCTAGATTTAAATTACATCATGGGTGTGGCTTGTGGTGATAGTGGCACCAGTTGCTGCGGTAAATGTGGCATATTCGAGCGATTCTAAAATATTCTCCTGTTTAAATGCATATTGCCTGCCGTGCACAGTTAAGCTGATGCCACCGGCGTGGTGGTGCCACCGGCTTGGGCCCGTCATCGCTGCTCGCAGCTTTAATTATTAGGGCCCAAGCCCTGAAAGGGCGCAGAGCCCTATTGTTCTTCCTCAGATTATTCTTTGTTTTTTTTTTTTGTTTTTTTTTTATTTATTTTTTCGACTTCTCGGGTACTTTTGGGGCACTTAACATGCTCGAAAACTCTTGAAACTTCGCACAGGCGTCGGAATGCGCGGCCATCAGAGCCGGGCTGAAGCTGGTACCCGGGCGTGGCAGGGGGGCTCGACAGCGCCCCCTTAAGTGGGGTCTGAAAACTTGGTCCATATATCAAACACACTTGCACGTACATGTATGAAACTCGGTACACATATAGACCTCATCGGGCCAAACAACTTTCGTGCTCATAGTTATGCGTCAGCCCAACAGGAAGTGAGCTATAATCGGTTGTTCGGAAAACCCATGCTCTGGAATTTAATATACTCCTCCGAGGCCATTGTTTCGATCATCGCCAAACTCGGTCAGCATGAAGAGAACATATCCAGGATGCTAAATTGCGAGCGGATTTTTGATATCTCAAATGGTGTGGCCGTGGCGAAGCAACGAATTTATGGCGAGAAAAGGGAAACAGGAAGTGTGTTATAACTTGTGCAAACATTGACTGATTTGGATGAAACTTCAGCTGTGTGTTTGTTGTAAGAGGCCGATCACATGGATATGACTTTTGTGAGTCAAAGTTATAGCGCCACCAACTGGCAGCAGGAAGTGTGTCACTTTCAAAAATGCTTTGAATCACCATCTTATTTTCACCCCATTTACTTCAAACTTCATCAGTATAATGTGAAAACATGAGAGATAGAGACGTATGAAATGGATTCCTGAAATTTCAAATACTGTTGCCATGGCAACGTGTCAAAGTTTAATAATCTTTTGGCTGTTCTGAGGCTCTTAGCATGCTTGAAATTGCTTGAAACTGCTTGAAACTCAACACACACATCAGAGATGTCAGTCAGTACACATGGACAAAGCCTCAGAAACGGGCGGGGATGAGGGGCTCTCTAGCGCCACCTTTTGACAAAAGTGAAGGGCTTCGTTTCATCTACAATCACCAAACTCAGTATATATATTGACCTCATCGAGCCGGACAACTTTCTAATTTACAGTCATTAGCTCCGACCAACAGGAAGTCAGATATTTTGGTTTGAAGGTAAATTTTTGGTTAAATCGGGGTCTGAGTTTTTATGTTCTCCTCGTAGGCGTTTTATTCAATCTCCACCAAACTCTGTCAACATGAAACAAAGATACTGAAGATGCTAAAATGTGAACGGATATTGGATATCTCAAACGGTGTTTCCATGGCGAGGGATTAAATAAGGACAAAAAAGGGGAACAGAAATTCTCTGTCTGCTGCTCTCCCCTCAAGGAACACAAGATGGCAGCATTGTATTAGTTTTGAAGCAGGATAAAAAAAAAACTTGTTTCTCTCTCTCTCTCTCTCTCTCTCTCTCTTGTTTGTGATTTATGAGGACACAAATTTGTATAATGACATGGGTATTACACTGGTATTACAACGTGTATGTGTGTGTGTTTAAAAACATACTAAAACAATGTTTTATTAAAATGTAACCAAATAGCTTTAAAATAATCATACTATTTTTCAGATCAATATATTTATTTTATTTAATATATTTCTTCTGAATATTTATTCTCTGTCTGCCCTCCCCTCACTAAAGGGTGGCAGTGTTGTGTTATTTTTTAAACTCTCTTTCTGTGTGTGTGTGTGTGTGTGTGTGTGTGTGTGTGTGTGTGTGTGTGTGTGTGTGTGTGTGTGTGTGTGTGTGTGTGTGTGTGTGTGTGTGTGTGTGTGTGTGTGTGTGTGTGTGTGCAGGCCCGTCGCGACAAGGCAGGCAAACCAAGCAATTGCTTGGGGCCTCGAGCTGGCCTGGGGCCCCAAGACAGCGACAGGTTAAGAATAAAATGAAACGACAAACTGTGTGAGCGCCCCATTGATAGTCAATGCAGTAAAGTGCAATGACACTGCTATCGGGATCCCCCTTAAGGGGCCCCTCTCAGAAGTCGCTGACAGCAGCCAGCCAACCACGCGATCTCTGCTGCGGCAAAATACAAAATCTTCGGATTTTAAGCGGAATTTTATGCTTCAGGAAGCCAGAAAAGAAAATAGAGAAAGGAAGAGGAGGATAAGAAAAAACAAGATAGTGGTATGTGATAAATTACACTGGATAAAATAGCTCTACTTGTCTTGTACAAAAAAAGTGTAAGTTTGCAGCAGGTAGGCTAGCAAAAATATGTTTATGTTAGCTATCGTTACCTGCCTGACGGCAAATGCTGCTTGTAACGAACAGTTAGTGCAACTTTTTTTTCGAAAAGACGGAATGACATGAGATTGCTATAGCTTTGTAATAGGTTTTGATGAAAGTGGCATAGCATGCTATACTAACTATTATTTATGCTATGCATAAATAACCTGGAATAGTTAATATAGCATGCTATATTAACAATTATTATAAACATTATTTAACCAGAAAGAGGCAGAGGAACATGATTTTTTTCATAGCTTATCTTAATGTGCTAGTGTCGGGATATATACGGTAGTGACAGTTTATGCAAATATGACATTATTTTTATGAGTTACCAATAGATCTTGAACAATTACTTTATTCTGTGGCAATTTTTACACTGTTACATTTTGAAGTACAGTATCAGGACAACCCACATGTTTGACTGGTACTGTTTACATGTTTTACTGGTACTGCCCACGTTTTACTGGTACTGTTTATTAACTATTTAACAAGGTATTATAGTCATCGGTTGCAACTTTATAATAACCATCCAGATAATGTTTATAGACAGTTTACAAAACAACTAGTAACCCTTAAGTATTCCCAAAGTGTTAGGAATATCTGGTCCGTCTATCTATGTAAAAGTAATGTTTATAGATGTTTAAAAAATGGTTACTTAAAGGTTTAAAAAAAATTTAATGATACAGTGGTGTTTTTTGCAAATGTTTTCAAATTTTATGCACAGTATATGCAACAACAGTATTTGCACTGTAAACCTTTTTATTAATATAAAGTGTAGGTGAACTTAAACTGTATGGCTATGCTGGTATGCTGTGTGTGTGTGTGTGTGTGTGTGTGTGTGTGTGTGTGTGTGTGTCAGTGTCCTATCTGTGTGGATGCGTCTCATGTCAGCTAATCAAGGGACACTGACACACACACACACACACACACACACACACACACACACACACTCGACGCATAGATAGACTCGCGTCAGTTTCCTGCTCACATCGAGTTCTCTTTTGCTCTTGAACAAACAATAACACAGAGGATTGTGAGTATTCTCATATTCGAGTCTTAAATTAGTTAAATAACGTCTTAAATGAACTTAAAGAGTTGTGAGGAAATGAGATGCGCGGGACAGCGCGTGAGATCCACGGCTGTTCTTAAAGTGACAGGAGCACTGATGATGCCTGTCATTAATGTTCATCAAAGAACAACGGGAACAGAGAAAATTGTAGCTTTAATGATGATTCATCTATATTTCATTTATTATTTATGCAGTTAAGGAAGGTTTGATAACTATTACATTTCTGTATAACAGGGAAGGCCATGGGTAAATATAACATTTATTATTTTGGTGATTTAGGTAAAATGGTTTAAAAAAAACACAGCAGAACCACAGCGCATCTGATATGACTGGCATAACGCTGGCGAAGTTAGGGACCGTCTGCAAAGTTACATACAACATTGAAACGTGTATAACGTTACCAAACTTCACTAGCATTTAAAGAGAATGACAGTCATAAAACTGACTGTAAAGTGTTCATCTAGGTGTCAGGTATGATGCACACATTTTGATATTTAATAAAATAAACTGTCAAATCATATGGAAATATGGATATGCATTATTTCACTTGGATACTGTTTGGGCTCTAACACAAAATATGCTTGATTTAAATGCATCGTAGCTGAACACTGATGAGAATATTTATTGAGAATATATTTACAGAGATAATATTAGAGATTATATTTACGACAAATTATTATTATTTATGCGTTATGCGTTGCTATTGACGACGGCCATTAAGTAAAGAAATCCCACAGAATCTAGCTTAAAAAAGTGCTTAGAGCTGCTTTAGTTATTTGTTGTTTGTTTAATTTCAAATATAAAACTTGTTGAAATGTTTTAAGTGTGTGCATCTGTTCTTTTTGAACACTTTCATCTTGTTTGAACAAAACCGTGATAATATTGATAACCGTGATAATTTGGGTCACTATAATCGTGATGTTAAATTTCCATACCGTTTCATCCCTACTTTAGTGTGAATAAGTAAAAAAGAACTACAAACACCTTGAATTAAATACTGGCCTTCTGGACTTACAAAATTTTGAGCAGGAAAATATAACTTTTATTTATTTTATCCTATGATATTAAAATTAATCTAGATTTAAATTACATCATGGGTGTGGCTTGTGGTGATAGTGGCACCAGTTGCTGCGGTAAATGTGGCATATTCGAGCGATTCTAAAATATTCTCCTGTTTAAATGCATATTGCCTGCCGTGCACAGTTAAGCTGATGCCACCGGCGTGGCGGTGCCACCGGCTTGGGCCCGTCATCGCTGCTCGCAGCTTTAATTATTATTATTATTTTTTTTTTTCGACTTCTCGGGTACTTTTGGGGCACTTAACATGCTTGAAAACTCTTGAAACTTTGCACACGCGTCGGAATGCGTGGCCATCAGGGCCGGGCTGAAGCTGGTACCTGGGCGTGGCAGGGGGGCTCGACAGCGCCCCCTAGAATGCGTTTAGAAACTTGGTCCATGTATCAAACACACTTGCACGTACATGTATGAAACTCGGTACACATATAGATCTCATTAGGCCAAACAACTTTCGTGCTCTAAGTTATGCGTCAGCCCTACAGGAAGTGAGCTATTATGGGTTGTTCGGAAAACGCATGCTCTGGAATTTAATATACTCCTCCGAGGCCATTGTTTCGATCATTGCCAAACTCGGTCAGCATGAAGAGAACATATCCAGGATGCTAAATTGCGAGCGGATTTTTGATATCTCAAAAGGTTTGGCCGTGGCAAAGCAACGAATTTATGGCGAGAAAAGGGAAACAGGAAGTGTGTTATAACTTGTGCAAACATTGACTGGTTTGGATGAAACTTCAGCTGTGTGTTTGTTGTAAGAAGCCGATCACATGGATATGACTTTTGTGAGTCAAAGTTATAGCGCCACCAACTGGCAGCAGGAAGTGTGTCACTTTCAAAAATGCTTTGAATCACCATCTTATTTTGACCCGATTTATTTCAAACTTCATCAGTATAATGTGAAAACATGACAGATAGAGACGTATGAAATGGATTCCTGAAATTTCAAATACTGTTGCCATGGCAACGTGTCAAAGTTTAATAATCTTTTGGCTGTTCTGAGGCTCTTAGCATGCTTGAAATTGCTTGAAACTGCTTGAAACTCAACACACACATCAGAGATGTCAGTCAGTACACATGGACAAAGCCTCAGAAACGGGCGGGATGAGGGGCTCTCTAGCGCCACCTTTTGACAAAAGTGGGGGGGTTAGTTTTATCTTCAGTCACCAAACTCGGTACATATATTGTTCTCTTCGAGCCGGACAACTTTCTAATTTACAGTCATTAGCTCCGACCAACAGGAAGTCAGATATTTTGGTTTGAAGGTGAATATTTATGTAATTCAGGGTCTGAGTTTTTACGTTCTCCTCGTAGGCGATTTATTCAATCTCCACCAAACTCGGTCAACATGAAACAAAGATACGGAAGATGCTAAAATGCGAACGAATATTGGATATCTCAAACGGTGTTGCCATGGCGAGGGATTAAATAAGGACAAAAAAAGGGGAACAGAAATTGTCTCATATCTTGTAAAATAATATTTTGATTTAAATTAAATTAAGATTGTATGTTTGGTAATTGAACTTAGATTAATTTAAAATGACTGTACTATTTTTCAGATGAATATATATATATTTTATAAATATTTATTTGTATAATGTATTGTGCCCGTGTGTGCTGCCCTTCCCTCAATGAACACAAGATGGCAGCATTGTGTTAGTTTTGAAGCAGGATAAAAAAAAACTTGTCTCTCTCTCTCTCTCTCTCTCTCTCTCTGTGTGTGTGTGTGTGTGTGTGTGTGTGTGTGTGTGTGTGTGTGTGTGTGTGTGTGTGTGTGTGTGTGTGTGTGTGTGTGTGTGTGTGTGTGTGTGTGTGTGTGTGTGTGTGTGTGTGTGTGTGTGTGCTTCTGTGATTTCTGAGGACATACATTTGTAGACATTTCATGTGTCCCCGTACATATATTGTTCTCTTCGAGCCGGACAACTTTCTAATTTAACTAATCTAATTTAACTAATTTAAAACTTTCTAATTTTAAATAAAAACGTCATGTGCTGTGTTTGCCAAGATCACGTATGATGCATATGCAGGGTATATGCAGGAATCCTGAAGTAAATTTTAATACCTTTTTAAGACTTTTTTAAGACCTTCTCAAAATATTTAAAGACCTCATCGGCGATGAGAACTACTGTTGAGCAATAAAATAAAAATATATAATCATAAGCTATAACAAAAATATATATTAAATTAGGTGAGTGGATAGTTAAAAAAAATTGCAATTACAAAAAGTAATTCTTGAAAATACATCTCTGGACTAATTATCTTATCACCTGACAGCCATGATTCCATGTACTCATTCAGACAGAACTCTTTTTTAAAACAGAGGAGTGTGAGTGTGTTTTCTATACATGTGCTCTAAGGTCATGTGCTGTGTTTGCAAAGATCACTTTTGACACATTTGTCTTTAAATTCATTATTTACTGACATAGTTCAAATTTATTTTTTAAAAAAATTCACATTATTTTCTACAAGTTTCTGTTTATAAGTGTCTTTTTTTCACAGAAAGTTTTTGTTTGAACGTGAATATTTGTATAATTCAGGGTCTGAGTTTTTACGTTCTCCTCGTAGGTGATTTATTCAATCTCCACCAAACTCGGTCAACGTGAAACGGAAGCTTAACGCATTAAAAATATTTAACGCAAATAACACAGCGTCCGTTTTTATATCCATTTTTGCTTAGCGTTACATGATCACGCTCCTATTCAAGTAAATGCTTCCAAGCGCGACAAGACACAAGAGAGCGCGCTGTATGCCAGTGTCCTGTCTGTGTGTGTGTGTGTGTGTGTGTGTCAGTGTCCTGTCTGTCTGTGTGTGTGTGTGTGTGTGTGTGTGTGTGTGTGTGTGTGTGTGTGTGTGTGTGTGTGTGTGTGTGTGTGTGTGTGTGTGTGTGTGTGTGTGTGTGTGTGTGTGTGTGTGTGTGTGTGTGTGTGTGTGTGTGTGTGTGTGTGTGTCCTGTCTGTGTCTGTGTGTATGTGTGTGTGTCAATGTCCTGTCTGTGTGGATGCGTCTCATGTCAGCTAATCAAGGGACACTGACACACACACACACACACACACACACACACACTCGATGCATAGATAGACTCGCGTCAGTTTCCTGCTCACATCGAGTTCTCTTTTGCTCTTGAACAAACAATAACACAGAGGATTTTGAGTATTCTCATATTAGAGTCTTAAATTAGTTAAATAACGTCTTAAATGAACTTTAAAGAGTTGTGAGGAAATGAGATGCGCGGGACCGCGCGTGAGATCCGCGGTTGTTCTTAAAGTGACAGGAGCACTGATGATGCCTGTCATTAATGTTCATCAAAGAACAACGGGAACAGAGAAATTTGTAGCTTTAATGATCATTCATCTATATTTCATTTATTATTTATGCAGTTAAGGAAGGTTTGATAACTATTACATTTCTGTATAACAGGGAAGGCCATGGGTAAATATAACATTTATTATTTTTGGTTTATGTAAAGATTTTTTTAAGTTCACTTAAATTAAAAGTTGTTTTTTAAAGCCTAATAAATGTTGAAATTGGGAGCTTTCAGTTATACTGTAATGTAACGTCATTAATGTTTCATAGAGTAAATACTAAAGTAAATAAAGAGTAAATTTCATAGAGTAAAAATAAATACTATCGAGCAAAGATACTAATAAAATAAACTATGCTTTTCAGGTTTTTCAGGTACGTCTAACATTAGTTTTCAGGTACAGAAATTGATCAAATGTAAAATAACATTGCATATATGACTGTATAAATTAAAGATTAATCCTATTAAACTTACAAAAGTTATTCAATCAAGAGCAGTGAGTGATGCCCTTGTCTTTTGTTTGACATTAAACAGACAGCAGTAAAGGCTACTGCCCCTTTAAGACCTCGGATATGCGTCATCTTTTCTGGACTGTATAAAGCTTACTTAAGCCATATACAGACTATGTCTGCTAGAATACTCATCAATATGTTGACATACTTTTTGCGTGAGTTTGTCCTTTCAAGAACAAGACTTGAAAGAGAACTCAATATTTGCGCGCTGAGAGACGTGTGCGCGCTCTCGGATGAGTGCACGGAAAATTTTCTCACAGTGCGCGCGACTTCTCATTCGCGTCTTCTGGCACTAAACCAGATAGTTGCGTGTTCTGAGTTAACACAATCAGAACGTAAAAATACGGGATATTTTACGGGAAAATACTAAAACGGGAAGACAGTGGGAAAAGAGCTAAAATACGTGAGAAACCCGGAAAAAACGGGAGGGTTGAACGGGTTATTTTTGAAACTCTCTTTCTCTCTGTGTGAGTGTGTGTGTGTGTGTGTGATGGGTAGGTTTAGGGGCAGGGGCAGTGTAAGGGGATAGAAAATACGGTTTGTACGGTATAAAAATCATTACGCCTATGGAATGTCCTCACATTTCACAAAAACAAACGCGTGTGTGTGTGTGTGTGTGTGTTTGTGTGTCCACCAACTGGCAGCAGGAAGTGTGTCACTTTCAAAAATGGGGGAGGGTGACAAGATGGCGGAGAGAGCGGACGCACTGTGAATAGCTAAGAGTAGCAAAGCCTTGTAAATCAATGGAATCAACTTTTAACTTAACCAAACCCTGAAATATCAGATAAAGAACTGTAGAGAACTCGTCATAATAATTCAGAATCCTGTAAACGACCCTGCGAACCTCCTGGAGGACGATATTGCAGACCATAACATGTCTAGCACGAAAGCTAATGCTAAATTGAAAGCTCTCCAAGAACACGACTATGGTGGACCAGAAAGGATGGAAACTAACATCAGAGGTACTAAAAACACCTTAACATCCCCTTCCAAAACACCAGCACCACAGAAAAAGTCCAAACCAGAGGAAGTTATGACTGCTGGCGCCCATGTTGAAGACGCCTCTAACGCTGCGATATTGGCTGCTATCGGAACTCTTCAAAACATGATGCAGGACTTCAAAGCGGAGCTAAAGCAGAACACGCTGACCATAGCAAACATCGCGAAAGCGGTAGAGTTTAACTCTGCCGAGATCAAAGATTGTAAAGTACAGTGCCAAAAACTGCACGCCGAGGTGAAACAACTGAAAGAGGAGAACACGGATCTGGAGAAAAAAGTAACAGAAGTGGGAAAAAGAGCTGTAGAGTTGGAGCGTTATAAGAGAAGATGGAACCTGCGTTTAAACGGATTACAGGAGGAAAAAGACGAAAACACACGACAAATCATCTCTGATATCATCGGGAAGATTGCGCCACACTGGAGGGAGAAGATGGATTTCATCCTGGATTCAGTGCACCGACTGGGGCCGAGTAACACCAACCGCCCTCGTCAAATAATCATGCAGTTCACAGGACGCCACTTCAGGGACGAACTCTGGCGGATTACCAAACTTCACCGCGTATGCAAGGATCTCAACATCCGCTTCGCAGAAGACCTCACCAAGGAAGACAGAGAGGCACGGAGTGCTGTATGGCCAAAAGTTGAACAAGCAAGGAAGGCAGGTCTAAAGACAGTGTTCCGGGGCCCTCATGCTTTCATTAATGGTCAAAGAGTCTCACCATAGACAGTAGACACAACTGTCCAGGGTTTTTTTGTTTTTGTCTTTTGACTCCAGATGCTTTCATTAATGGACAGAGTCTCACCATAGTCACCACCGTCCAGGGTTTTTTGGACTCCAGATGCTTTCATTAATGGACAAAGAGTCTCACCATAGACAGTAGTCACAACTGTCCAGGGTTTTTTTGTTTTTGTCTTTTGACTCCAGATGCTTTCATTAATGGAAAAAGTCTCACCATAGTCACAACTATTCAGCCTATTCAAATAATTTTTTTTATTTATTTTTTGATTCCCGAAAACAAGTGAGTTTAAATGAGTACGTATTCTCAGGGTTTTGCTACTATGTTCCTGTTAGGAAGCTTCTACTGTTGTTCTAAGTAAGTTCAGTAATCCTTTGTTCTAGATTTTTATATATATATATATATATATATTTTTTTTTTTTATTAACATATAATTTTATTTTTCTATGTTCAGTTTAAAGAGTAACATTTCATTAATTTCTGTTAATGCAAGGGGTTTAAGAGACATGACAAAAAGAAAAAGTATTTTTTTATTTTGTAAAGGGAAGAAATCAAATATAATTTTTTTGCAGGAAACCCATTCTAAGGTTGATGATGTTATATTTTGGTCTAAACAATGGGGAGATGAAGTTTACTTTAGCCATGGCACCTCAAGATCAGCAGGTGTCGCCATCCTCCTAAATAATTTCAAAGGTCATATTGTGTCCCATATGGCAGATGATTTTGGTCACTGGTTGATTCTTATCATAAACATAGATGGTCTGAAATTTATTTTAGTCAATATTTATGGATATAACATCAGTAGACAAAACCGAAACCTACTTGAGCAAATTGGTTTAGAGTTAGACAATCTTAAATTAACACACTCGACTGATAACATTATCATTGGTGGCGACCTAAACCTAGTTCATGATGAATTTCTTGATAAATACCCTTGTAGATACTCTGTAAGTCATCCAAACACCATATTCATGAACTTCTGCGAAAAACACAATTTGGTTGATGCTTGGAGACACTTAAACCCAGAAATTTCTAAATACTCCTGGTTTAGTTCAAGCCACAAATATAAATCCAGAATTGATCACTGGTTAATTGCAAATAATTTGCTAGTTTATAATATTAGTTCTGATATTTCTGCTGCACCACTAACAGATCATAGTGTTATTCTACTACAGATCAAACCCAATGATAACAATGTCCACACACACACATATTGGAAGTTCAATTCCAGTCTGCTCAAAAATAATGACTACTGCCAAAAAATCAAATTATTAGTGAAAGAATATGCCAATTCTGAGGACCTAACAACTGCTACCAAAAAATGGGAATTCCTAAAATATAAAATACGCCAATTTACCATCTCATTCAGTAAAATGCTTAAAAAAGATAGTGAAAAACAACAATTAGACATTATTAATCAGTTAAATATGTACTGCAATAAACCAAACCCAACTGAAGACGATAAACAGAAGATATTAAGCCTCCAACCTAAACTAGATGAAATTTACAGTCGTAAGGCCCAAGGGGCATTTATTAGATCCAGAGCTAAGTGGATCGAGGAGGGGGAAAAAAATTCATCGTATTTCTGTGGTCTTGAAAAAAGAAGACAAGAAAAAAATAGCATCAGATCCCTGATGATTGATAATAATGAGGTCACAAATGAAAGAGTAATATCTTCAGAAATCTGGAAATTCTATAGCCAACTCTATAGCTCTAAATTCTCTAGCATGGACTGTCAGAATTTCTTTCAGGATATAGCAAAACATATTCCAAAATTAGAGGATGGCTTCAAACAAACATGTGATAGTCAAATAACAATTACAGAACTAGACGCAGTAATTGGTCGTCTCTCTCTTAACAAAGCTCCCGGATCTGATGGTCTCACAGGTGACTTTTACAGACATTTTTGGGTTGATTTAAGAGTCCTGCTGCTACAAGTCTTTACTGAAATATTCGAAACATGTGTGCTTCCACCAACAATGAGACATGGAGTTATCATCTCTATCCCAAAACCTGGAAAAGATCCCAGAATTATAGATAACCGAAGACCCATTACACTCAGAAATTCAGACTACAAACTCCTAACTTACATCTTTGCTTCTCGTCTTCAAACAGGGATTTCAGATATTATTGCAGATACACAGTCAGGCTTCTTAAAAGGAAGGTCAATTCATAACAATATAAGATTGGTAATGGACATTATTGAGTATAGAAGCCAAATAGAAGATGATGGTTTCCTTCTATTTCTAGACTTCTATAAAGCATTTGACTCTGTGGAACACCCATTTATTCTCTCGGTGCTCAAACACTTTGGGTTTGGAATCAAATTTAGAGAATGGGTTGGTGGCTTATATCGAGATATTAGTAGCTGTGTCCTATTACCTAGTGGTACCACCCCAAGCTTCAAGATTAATGTGGGTATCCCTCAAGGTTGCCCCATCTCACCATACCTATTCATCCTAGTCACAGAAATGCTAGCAATCTATATTAAAAACTGTAATGATATTAAAAAACTTAATGTACTTGGCACAGACATAATAATCAGCCAACTAGCGGATGACACAACGATATTCTTAAAAGATAGATACCAAATTTCAACAACTATTGCCAAAATTGAAAAATTCTCAAAAGCCTCAGGTCTAACATTAAACTTAAAAAAATGTGAATTGCTTGCTGTACACGACACTTCACTGAAAAACATCTGTAATATCCCTATTAAATCAGAAATCAAATACCTGGGAATTTACCTTTCCAAAGACCAAAAGCAAAGCCAACTTCTGAATGTAGAAAATAAAATTAAAGAATGCAAATCAAGATTAAATAGATGGCTACAGAGGGACTTATCAATCATAGGTCGTATTTACCTAACTAAAATGGAATGTTTATCAAGATGTATTTACCCAGCCTATTCCAATGCCATTCCAAACAAATTGATTAAATCTATCAACCAAATCAACCTAAACTTCATTTGGAGAAACAGACCACATTATATGAAAAAAAGCCATATGGTGAAAGACACAAAAGATGGAGGACTAAAAGTTATTGATTTCGATTGCCTTAATGGAACCTTAAAAATAAATTGGCTAAAATCTTGGATCAAACATAGAAACTCTTTCTGGTATTGTATTCCAAAGACCTTATTCAAGAAAATTGGAGGATTAGAATTTCTTCTTAGAGCGGACTTTAATATTAATAAATTACCTATATCATTGTCAGAGTTTCACAAACAAATACTCTTGTATTGGAAAATGCTATACACACATAACTTCTCACCCCATACATGTGTACTCTGGAACAACAGATATATTTTGCACCGCAACCGATCTCTGTTCTTTGATGATTGGTATGGGAAAAACATATGGTCCATGTCCGACTTAATGGATACCAATGGACATTTTTTTAATTATGAACAATTTTGCATTAAACATAAATTCAATCCCTCAAAATCAGACTTTTTAAAATTACATAAAGCAATACCCCAAGGTTTTGTCCTTCTAACAAGAAGCATTTTAACATATTATACGATTCAACCATAATTGGCCCCACTATCAATTCAAGGGATCTATATTCTGGATAAAAAATGCACTAATCACTTTATTAGAAAATGTCTTATTGATTATCTTTACCCTAACAGCCAAAATAAAAATAGCATCCTACAAAAATTTGATAAAGTTTCAATCATTAAGCTGAGAACAATGTATCTAACACTCCCTATACCTCCTAAAGTGAAAGAAACACACTTCAAAGTAATGAACAATATTTACCCCTCTAAAGATTTACTGAATTTTCGCTTTGGTATAGTTGATAATATATGTACATTCTGTGAAAATGATGTTGAAACTACGGACCATGTATTTTTCTCATGTAATGTGATTCAGACATTTTGGTGTGAAATGTATAATTGGGTTAAACTAAAGATGTCTTCACTCCCAACCTCTTTCTCTAGTAGAGACGACATAACATTTGGATTGATATTACAAAACAAGGGTGATGAGCTTTGTATTAATACAATCGTATGTCTAGCTAAATTTTTCATTCACAAATGTAGAATTGTGAAATCATCTCCCAAATTTGTTGTTTTTTTAAATGAATTTAAAATGTATATGAAATCTTTGAAAATCTTAAAAGGTCCTAAAGCACAAAAAATATTTGATACCCTAAAACACTTCCCAACTGAGGTTAGTAACTGAACAATGACTGAAATCTCCTTGTGTCATATTATAATCTTTGTTTTTGTTTTGTTTTTGTTTTTATTATGGTTTTCTTTCTCTTCCTAATAATTCACCCTTATTTTTATCACGAAGACTGTTTATAATTTCCTGTTTGTATTAAGAGCTGCTCTCTCAGGCTATGTATTTTCTGTATTCTATTCTGAAGAAACGATTTCTATGCAGCCATGTTTGTTTTGTAAATATTATTTTCAATAAAAAAAAAAAAAAAAAAAAAACTTTCAAAAATGCTAAATCACTGTCTTGTTTTCACCCGATTTACTTAAAACTACATCAGTATAATGACAAAACATGGCAGATGTAGACATACGAATGGATTCCTGATATTTTACATACTGTTGCCATGGCAGTGTGTCAAAGTTTAATCATCTTTTGGCTGTTTTTGAGGCTCTTAGCATGCTTGAAATTGCTTGAAACTCAACACACACATCAGAGATGTCAGTCAGTGGAAATGGGCAAAGCCTCAGAAATGGGTGTGTTGGAGGGGTGTTTATTACAACATAATCATGGTTTAGGAAGACATTTCATGTGTCCCCGTAAATCAAAATAGCTTTAAAAGCATACTAAACAATGTTTTAATAAAAATGTAAAAATGCAGAATGTTTTCTGTGATGGTAGGTTTAGGGGTTGTGTGTGTGTGTGTGTGTGTGTGTGTGTGTGTGTGTGTGTGTGTGTGTGTGTGTGTGTGTGTGTGTGTGTGTGTGTGTGTGTGTGTGTGTGTGTGTGTGTGTGTGTGTGTGTGTGTGTGTGTGTGTGTGTGTGTGTGTGTGTGTGTGTGTGTGTGTTTGTGTGTGTGCGATATGTAGGCTTAGGGGTAGTGTAGGGGGATAGAATTTACAGTTTGTACAGTATAAAAACCATTAAGTCTATGGAATGCCCTCTGCCTGTCTTTCCCCTTCCCCCTCTCTATCACTCTCTCTGTGTGTGTGTGTGTGTGTGTGTGTGTGTGTGTGTGTGTGTGTGTGTGTGTGTGTGTGTGTGTGTGTGTGTGTGTGTGTGTGTGTGTGTGTGTGTGTGTGTGTGTGTGTGTGTGTGTGTGTGTGAGGGGGGGGGGGTCTCTCTCTCACCCTGTGAGTATGTGTGTGTGTCTTTCTCTCAGTCCTTCCCCTCCCCCCTCACTCTCCCTCTATCATTGTGTGTGTGTGTGTGTGTGTGTGTGTGTGTGTGTGTGTGTGTGTGTGTGTGTGTGTGTGTGTGTGTGTGTGTGTGTGTGTGTGTGTGTGTGTGTGTGTGTGTGTGTGTGTGTGTGTGTGTGTGTGTGTGTGTGTGTGTGTGTGTGACTTTCTCTATTTATTTTTTATATTGGACCACACATATTGATTTCAAATATATTCAACATATTTTTTTCAGAGAGTGAAATAAAAAAAACTTTCTCCCACCATTTAGATTTTATTTATTTTTGTTGTTAAAATCTTGTGAACTTTGTTCAATGTGCAGATTGCCTCTCTCTCAGTCCTTCCCCTCCCCCCTCACTCTCACGCTCACCCTGGGTGTGTGTGTGTTTGAGTGTGTGCGCACACGTGTGTGTGTGGTGTGTGTGTGTGTGTGTGGGGGGGGGGGGGGTGTCTCTTTCACCCTGTGAGTTTGTGTGTGTGCCTTTCTCTCTCGGAATGATAATTTACCCCTTTCGTATCATAGACTATCACAAAAAACTATCACTTTAGTGTGAATAAGTAAAAAAGAACTACAAACACCTTGAATTAAATACTGGCCTTCTGGACTTACAAAATTTTGAGCAGGAAAATATAACTTCTATTTATTTTATCCTATGACATTAAAATTAATCTAGATTTAAATTACATCATGGGTGTGGCTTGTGGTGATAGTGGCACCAGTTGCTGCGGTAAATGTGGCATATTCGAGCGATTCTAAAATATTCTCCTGTTTAAATGCATATTGCCTGCCGTGCACAGTTAAGCTGATGCCACCGGCGTGGCGGTGCCACCGGCTTGGGCCCGTCATCGCTGCTCGCAGCTTTAATTATTCTTCTTCTTCTTCTTCTCCCAAATGAATCGCTTTTTGGGGGGCCTAAACATGCTCGAAAACTCACAAAACTTTCAAAACTCGTCCAAATTGGCGAAAATTTACGTCTGTTATGGTATTCAGAATTAGGCGTGGCAAAATGGCTCGACAGCACCACCTAACGTAGTGCCCCTCCCGCTAAGTTTCACGTAGAGCTATGAAATTCGTTATACACATGTAACAGCCCAATACCTACAAAAAAGTCTCTACGTGCAAAATCTGAAAACCAACAGGAAGTCAGATATTTTAAATTTTTTGTTGCAAAATGTGCCATTTCCAGACGTTGTACTTTAACGAACTCCTCCTAGAGATTTAATCAGATCAACATCATATTTGGTCAGTCTAATCTAAAGGCCTTTGCGACGTTAAATTGCGAAGATCTTGAGTTTTCCCTGAAGGGCGTGTCCGTGGCGGTCTCGCCAAATCTGATGTTTCGCCATGAAAAAGGAAGTTGTTGTAACTCGGACATACAATGTCTGATCTGCCACAAACTTCACATGTTTTATTAGAGTCCTGACCTAAACACATCTACATGCCAATATTCAGTTAGTCATAGCGCCACCTGCTGGCAACAGGAAATGGCATGCTTTATACTATAATTCATTCCCAGAAACACTTTTAAATATGCCATGAAATCCCAAACATGCTAGTAACACAATAAATCTTGCAACACGTGGATACGTGCTACTGTATGTGATTTACGCCATTAAACAGGAAGTTGTTGTAACTCAGGTATACAATGTCCGATCTGCCTCAAACTTCACGTTTGATAATAGTCCTGACCTGAAGACTCTACATGGTCAATATTCAGTTATAGTCGAAGCGCGACCTGCTGGCAGAAAGAAGTGTGGCACATTGAAGTGAGTTTGCCATATTTCTCCTATATTGACCCGCTTAAATGCATGTCGCCCACTATTCACTGTTTTCCTGAGGCCACCGGGTGGCGGTGCATGTGCGAGGGCCCTTTCATCGCTGCTAGCAGCTTTAATTAGGGCCCAAGCCCAAAGGGCGCAGAGCCCTATTGTTCTTCCTCAGATTATTAGGGCTCAAGCCTGAAAGGGCGCAGAGCCCTATTGTTCTTCCTCAGATTATTAGGGCTCAAGCCTGAAAGGGCGCAGAGCCCTATTGTTTTCCTTAGGATTATTATTAGGGCCCAAGCCCTGAAAGGGCGCAGAGCCCTATTGTTCCCCTAAGGATTATTCTTTGTTTTTTTTTATTTATTTTTTTTTATTTTTTTTTTCGACTTCTCGGGTACTTTTGGGGCACTTAACATGCTCGAAAACTCTTGAAACTTCGCACAGGCGTCGGAATGCGCGGCCATCAGAGCCGGGCTGAAGCTGGTACCCGGGCGTGGCAGGGGGGCTCGACAGCGCCCCCTAAAGTGGGGTCTGAAAACTTGGTCCATATATCAAACACACTTGCACGTACATGTATGAAACTCGGTACACATATAGACCTCATCAGGCCGAACAACTTTCGTGCTCTAAGTTATGCGTCAGCCCTACAGGAAGTGAGCTATTATGGGTTGTTCGGAAAACGCATGCTCTGGAATTTAATATACTCCTCCGAGGCCATTGTTTCGATCATTGCCAAACTCGGTCAGCATGAAGAGAACATATCCAGGATGCTAAATTGCGAGCGGATTTTTGATATCTCAAATGGTTTGGCCGTGGCGAAGCAACGAATTTATGGCGAGAAAAGGGAAACAGGAAGTGTGTTATAACGTCAGCAAACATTGACTGATTTGGATGAAACTTCAGCTGTGTGTTCGTTGTAAGAGGCCGATCACATGGATATGACTTTTGTGAGTCAAAGTTATAGCGCCACCAACTGGCAGCAGGAAGTGTGTCACTTTCAAAAATGCTTTGAATCACCATCTTATTTTCACCCCATTTTCTTCAAACTTCATCAGTATAATGTGAAAACATGACAGATAGAGACGTATGAAATGGATTCCTGAAATTTCAAATACTGTTGCCATGGCAACGTGTCAAAGTTTAATAATCTTTTGGCTGTTTTGAGGCTCTTAGCATGCTTGAAATTGCTTGAAACTGCTTGAAACTCAACACACACATCAGAGATGTCAGTCAGTACACATTGGCAAAGCATCAGAAATGGACGGGGATGAGGGCCTCTCTAGCGCCACCTTTTGACAAAAGTGGGGGGGTTAGTTTTATCTTCAGTCACCAAACTCGGTACATATATTGTTCTCTTCGAGCCGGACAACTTTCTAATTTACAGTCATTAGCTCCGACCAACAGGAAGTCAGATATTTTGGTTTGAAGGTGAATATTTATGTAATTCAGGGTCTGAGTTTTTACGTTCTCCTCGTAGGCGATTTATTCAATCTCCACCAAACTCGGTCAACATGAAACAAAGATACGGAAGATGCTTAAATGCCGACGAATATTGGATATCTCAAACGGTGTTGCCATGGCGAGGGATTAAATAAGGACAAAAAAAGGGGAACAGTAATTGTCTCATATCTTGTAAAATAATATTTTGATTTAAATTAAATTAAGATTGTATGTTTGGTAATTGAACTTAGATTAATTTAAAATGACTATACTATTTTTCAGATGAATATATATATTTATTTTAAATATTTTTTTAAATAATCAATTCTGTATCTGTCTGTGCTGCTCTCCCCTCAATGAACACAAGATGGCAGCATTGTATTAGTTTTGAAGCAGGATTAAAAAAAACTTGTTTCTCTCTCTCTCTCTCTCTCTCTCTCTCTCTCTCTCTCTCTCTCTCTTGTTTATGTGATTTATGAGGACACAAATTTGTATAATGACATGGGTATTACACTGGTATTACAACGTGTATGTGTGTGTGTTTAAAAACATACTAAAACAATGTTTTATTAAAATGTAACCAAATAGCTTTAAAATAATCATACTATTTTTCAGATCAATATATTTATTTTATTTAATATATTTCTTCTGAATATTTATTCTCTGTCTGCCCTCCCCTCACTAAAGGGTGGCAGTGTTGTGTTATTTTTTAAACTCTCTTTCTGTGTGTGTGTGTGTGTGTGTGTGTGTGTGTGTGTGTGTGTGTGTGTGTGTGTGTGTGTGTGTGTGTGTGTGTGTGTGTGTGTGTGTGTGTGTGTGTGTGTGTGTGTGTGTGTGTGTGTGTGTGTGTGTGCAGGCCCGTCGCGACAAGGCAGGCAAACCAAGCAATTGCTTGGGGCCCCGAGCTGGCCTGGGGCCCCAAGACAGCGACAGGTTAAGAATAAAATAAAACGACAAATTGTGTGAGCGCCCCATTGATAGTCAATGCAGTAAAGTGCAATGACACTGTTATCGGGATCCCCCTTAAGGGGCCCCTCTCAGTAGTCGCTGACAGCAGCCAGACAACCACGCGATCTCTGCTGCGGCAAAATACAAAATCTTCGGATTTGAAGCGGAATTTTATGCTTCAGGAAGCCAGAAAAGAAAAAAGAGAAAGGAAGAGGAGGATAAGAAAAAACAAGATAGTGGTATGTGATAAATTACACTGGATAAAATAGCTCTACTTGTCTTGTACAAAAAAAGTGTAAGTTTGCAGCAGGTAGGCTAGCAAAAATATGTTTATGTTAGCTATCGTTACCTGCCTGATGGCAAATGCTGCTTGTAACGAACAGTTAGTGCAACTTTTTTTTCGAAAAGACGGAATGACATGAGATTGCTATAGCTTTGTAATAGGTTTTGATGAAAGTGGCATAGCATGCTCTACTAACTATTATTTATGCTATGCATAAATAACCTGGAATAGTTAATATAGCTTGCTATATTAACAATTATTATAAACATTATTTAACCAGAAAGAGGCAGAGGAACATGATTTTTTTCATAGCTTATCTTAATGTGCTAGTGTCGGGATATATATGGTAGTGACAGTTTATGCAAATATGACATTATTTTTATGAGTTACCAATAGATCTTGAACAATTACTTTATTCTGTGGCAATTTTTACACTATTACATTTTGAAGTACAGTATCAGGACAACCCACATGTTTGACTGGTACTGTTTACATGTTTTACTGGTACTGCCCACGTTTTACTGGTACTGTTTATTAACTATTTAACAAGGTATTATAGTCATCGGTTGCAACTTTATAATAACCATCCAGATAATGTTTATAGACAGTTTACAAAACAACTAGTAACCCTTAAGTATTCCCAAAGTGTTAGGAATATCTGGTCCGTCTATCTATGTAAAAGTAATGTTTATAGATGTTTAAAAAATGGTTACTTAAAGGTTTAAAAAAAAAAATTAATTATACAGTGGTGTTTTTTGCAAATGTTTTCAAATTTTATGCACAGTATATGCAACAACAGTATTTGCACTGTAAACCTTTTTATTAATATAAAGTGTGGGTGAACTTAAACTGTATGGCTATGCTGCGGTATGCTGTGTGTGTGTGTGTGTGTGTGTGTGTGTGTGTGTGTGTGTGTGTGTGTGTGTGTGTCAGTGTCCTATCTGTGTGGATGCGTCTCATGTCAGCTAATCAAGGGACACTGACACACACACACACACACACACACACACACACACACACACACACACTCGACGCATAGATAGACTTGCGTCAGTTTCCTGCTCACATCGAGTTCTCTTTTGCTCTTGAACAAACCATAACACAGAGGATTGTGAGTATTCTCATATTCGAGTCTTAAATTAGTTAAATAACGTCTTAAATGAACTTAAAGAGTTGTGAGGAAATGAGATGCGCGGGACCGCGCGTGAGATCCGCGGCTGTTCTTAAAGTGACAGGAGCACTGATGATGCCTGTCATTAATGTTCATCAAAGAACAACGGGAACAGAGAAAATTGTAGCTTTAATGATGATTCATCTATATTTCATTTATTATTTATGCAGTTAAGGAAGGTTTGATAACTATTACATTTCTGTATAACAGGGAAGGCCATGGGTAAATATAACATTTATTATTTTGGTGATTTAGGTAAAATGGTTTAAAAAAACACAGCAGAACCACAGCGCATCTGATATGACTGGCATAACGCTGGCGAAGTTAGGGACCGTCTGCAAAGTTACATACAACATTGAAACGTGTATAACGTTACCAAACTTCACTAGCATTTAAAGAGAATGACAGTCATAAAACTGACTGTAAAGTGTTCATCTAGGTGTCAGGTATGATGCACACATTTTGATATTTAATAAAATAAACTGTCAAATCATATGGAAATATGGATATGCATTATTTCACTTGGATACTGTTTGGGCTCTAACACAAAATATGCTAGATTTAAATGCATCATAGCTGAACACTGATGAGAATATTTCTTGAGAATATATTTACAGAGATAATATTAGAGATTATATTTACGACAAATTATTATTATTTATGCGTTATGCGTTGCTATTGACGACGGCCATTAAGTAAAGAAATCCCACAGAATCTAGCTTAAAAAAGTGCTTAGAGCTGCTTTAGTTATTTGTTGTTTGTTTAATTTCAAATATAAAACTTGTTGAAATGTTTTAAGTGTGTGCATCTGTTCTTTTTGAACACTTTCATCTTGTTTGAACAAAACCGTGATAATATTGATAACCGTGATAATTTGGGTCACTATAATCGTGATGTTAAATTTCCATACCGTTTCATAGTGGTGTCAACAATAATCGATTCAGCGATGCATCGCAATGCGGGGCATGCACGATTCAGCATCGATGCGGCAAAGTGCCATAATCGATTATGTCACCGTTTATTTTCTGGACTTGAGTTGGACAATAAAGTTGTGAAGTTTCAATTACTTCCAAGGTCATAACAACAACAATCAAGATGGCTGAGGCGGAGGGAGATGACCGTGATAGACGGGTAATTAAAAACGCACCCAAAGCTTGGAAAGCGGACATCTGGGCACATTTCGGATTCTGACGCCGGCTTCACACCGCACGCGGAGCAGTGGGTATGGAGAGCCGGAGCACGCGCCCCCATTGTGGATTCACACGGGCAGCTTTTGTCTCGCGCAGATATTGCAAATACAGACAAATATTGTACATTATGTAACATTTTCCGGTCTTCTCCTCCGAGCCCCGTCTGTCTCGTGCTTTGATTTATGATGGGCAGCATATGCTGCAAATGCGACCGCGTTCCCCTCTGTCCCAATCAAACATGCATATAACTTGTTGTATATAAGTAGTTCACATGATAAATGTAAGTTAACATTAAAGTGAATATATGCTTTAATCATTTAAACAGGCTTTTGAAGTTTGGGCAAAAACTGCTGGCAGTGTTGTGTTTTTAATTTTTTTAACAGCTCTGGATGTCATATGGTGATTGTGAAACACACGGGACACTTCACTACATGATTTCATGGTGAAATTTGTTATATTCCATGTTAATCTGGTCAGTTTTGATCAAGAACAATCCACTGTGGCTTTAAATCAGCGTGAGCAGCGTGGCAAAAATAGACTCGGCGCCGAAACGATCGCGGCACTACTGCTTCTGCTCCTGCGATGCGCTGCCGCGCCGCCTCTGCGTGCGATGTGAATGCTCTAATCTGTTAACATGGGCGCCGAAAAAAATATGCGCTGCTTACGCCCTGCTAACGCGCCTGCCACACTAAAATCAAGCACGAGAATTGGCGAGTCGCTAGTGTCAACGTTACTGTGTGTGTTGGACTGAATATTTTTATTGGTGCCTGGGTGGTGGTTGTTGTTACAATAGTGTGACTGTAATTACGGATTAATATTTGCACAGGAGTTCATGAAGTGCCCTGTCTTAGAGCTTTTTACTGTGTGTAAAAAAAAAAAACACTTATGTTCACTGCTGGAAAAAGTTAACTTAGTTGGTTATTATTGCTCTATATAATTTCAAATGGTTCTAAAGCAGAGAGACGAAAAACATTTCTCATTCAAAGCACTGAAAGCAGTGATTTATGTTTTCTTTTTCAGGTTTGAAAATGCCATATCCAATACCCTGTACCATTCTATTTTATTTTATTTAATGACATTTATGTCAAAGATACAGGAGAGTGATAATACACACATAGCAGCCAATACAATCTGTTGTTCAATATCTGACTGCTTGTATTCCCTCATGATGACTGATTAAAAATTTGCCTTGTTGTGTGCAGTAGAATTTTGATGCATCGCAATGCATCGTAGAATCGAATTGAATCGAATCGTTACCTGGTGAATCGTAATCGAATCGAATTGTGAGGGCAGTGCCAATGCACACCCCTACCGTTTCATCCCTACTTTAGTGTGAATAAGTAAAAAAGAACTACAAACACCTTGAATTAAATACTGGCCTTCTGGACTTACAAAATTTTGAGCAGGAAAATATAACTTTTATCTATTTTATCCTATGATATTAAAATTAATCTAAATTTAAATTACATCATGGGTGTGGCTTGTGGTGATAGTGGCACCAGTTGCTGCGGTAAATGTGGCACATTCGAGCGATTCTAAAATATTCTCCTGTTTAAATGCATATTGCCTGCCGTGCACAGTTAAGCTGATGCCACCGGCGTGGCGGTGCCACCGGCTTGGGCCCGTCATCGCTGCTCGCAGCTTTAATTATTATTATTTTTCTTATCGACTATTCGGGCACTTTTGGGGCCCTTACCATGCTCGAAAACTCTTGAAACTTTGCAGATACATCGGAATCTGTGGCCATCAGAGCCGGGCTGAAGCTGGTACCCGGGCGTGGTAGGGGAGCTCAACAGCGCCCCCTACGAAAAAATTGGTCCATATATCAAACACACTTGCACGTACATGTATGAAACTCGGTACACATATAGATCTCATCAGGCTGAACAACTTTCGTGCTCTAAGTTATGCGTCAGCCCAACAGGAAGTGAGCTATTATGGGTTGTTCGGAAAACGCATGCTCTGGAATTTAATATACTCCTCCGAGGCCATTGTTTCGATCGGCACCAAACTCGGTCAGCATTAAGACAAGATATTCAGGATGCTAAATTGCGAGCGGATTTTTGATATCTCAATCGGTTTGGCCGTGGCGAAGCAACGAATTTATGGCGAGAAAAGGGAAACAGGAAGTGTGTTATAACTTGTGCAAACATTGACTGATTTGGATGAAACTTCAGCTGTGTGTTTGTTGTAGGAAGCCGATCGCAAGGATATGACGTTTGTGAGTCAAAGTTATAGCGCCACCAACTGGCAGCAGGAAGTGTGTCACTTTTTTAAAAAAATGCTTTAAATCACTGTCTTATTTTGACTCGATTGACTTCAAACTTCATCAGTATAATGTGAAAACATGGCAGATATAGACATATGAATGGATTTCTGAAATTTCCAATACTGTTGCAATGGCAACGTGTCAAAGTTTAATAATGTTTTTGGCTGTTTGTGTGCCCTCCCCTCTATAACCAAAAGGTGGCAGTGTTGTATTATTTTTGAAACTCCCTTTCTCTCTCTCTCTGTGCTTGTTTTTTTATTTATGAGGACACAAATGTGTATGATGACATGGGTATTACACTGGTATTACAACGTAGTGGTTAATGTGGACATGAACTATGACACTATATCACTACTAATACAGGACTAATTTTCTAAATGACATTTGAGTTCCAATTCTTATCACCTGACAGCCGTGATTTCATGTACTCATTCAGACAGAACTCTTTTTTAAAACAGAGTGTGAGTGTGTTTTCTATACATGTGCTTTACAGAAGGTCATGTGCTGTGTTTGCAAAGATCACTTTTTACACATTTGTCTTTAAATTCATTATTTACTGACATAGTTCAAATTTATTTTAAAACAAAATTCACATTATTTTCTACAAGTGTCTGTTTATAAGTGTCTTTTTTTCACAGAAAGTTTTTGTTTGAACGTGAATATTTGTATAATTCAGGGTCTGAGTTTTTACGTTCTCCTCGTAGGTGATTTATTCAATCTCCACCAAACTCGGTCAACGTGAAACGGAAGCTTAACGCATTAAAAATATTTAACGCAAATAACACAGCGTCCGTTTTTATATCCATTTTTGCTTAGCGTTACATGATCACGCTCCTATTCATGTAAATGCTTCCAAGCGCGACAAGACACAAGAGAGCGCGCTGTATGTCAGTGTCCTGTCTGTGTGTGTGTGTGTGTGTGTGTGTGTGTGTCAGTGTCCTGTCTGTGTGTGTGTGTGTGTGTGTGTGTGTGTGTCAGTGTCCTGTCTGTGTGGATGCGTCTCATGTCAGCTAATCAAGGGACACTGACACTGACACACGTACACACACACACACACACACACACACACACACACACACACACACACACACACTCGATGCATAGATAGACTCGCGTCAGTTTCCTGCTCACATCGAGTTCTCTTTTGCTCTTGAACAAACAATAACACAGAGGATTTTGAGTATTCTCATATTAGAGTCTTAAATTAGTTAAATAACGTCTTAAATGAACTTTAAAGAGTTGTGAGGAAATGAGATGCGCGGGACCGCGCGTGAGACCCGCGGCTGTTCTTAAAGTGACAGTAGCACTGATGATGCCTGTCATTAATGTTCATCAAAGAACAACGGGAACAGAGAAAATTGTAGCTTTAATGATGATTCATCTATATTTCATTTATTATTTATGCAGTTAAGGAAGGTTTGATAACTATTACATTTCTGTATAACAGGGAAGGCCATGGGTAAATATAACATTTATTATTTGGGGTTTATGTAAAGATTTTTTTAAGTTCACTTAAATTAAAAGTTGTTTTTTAAAGCCTAATAAATGTTGAAATTGGGAGCTTTCAGTTATACTGTAATGTAACGTCATTAATGTTTCTGGCCTTCATTCATAAAAAATGACAATACAACACATATTTACAATATGCTGTCTTTTCTGGACTGTATAAAGCTTACTTAAGCCATATACAGACTATGTCTGCTAGAATACTCATCAATATGTTGACATACTTTTTGCGTGAGTTTGTCCGTTCAAGAGCAAGACTTGAAAGAGAACTCAATATTTGCGCGCTGAGAGACGTGTGCGCGCTCTCGGATGAGTGCATGGAAAATTTTCTCACAGTGCGCGCGACTTCTCATTCGCGTCTTCTGGCACTAAACCAGATAGTTGCGTGTTCTGAGCTAACACAATCAGAACGTAAAAATACGGGATATTTTACGGGAAAATACTAAAACGGGAAGACAGCGGGAAAAGAGCTAAAATACGTGAGAAACCCGGAAAAAACGGGAGGGTTGACAGCTATGGTGTGTGTGTGTGTGTGCGATATGTAGGCTTAGGTGTAGTGTAGGGGGATAGAATGTACAGTTTGTACAGTATACAAACCATTAAGTCTATGGAATGCCATCTGCCTGTCTTTCCCCTTCCCCCTCTCTATCTGTGTGCGTGTGGGGGGGGGGGTTCTCTCTCACCCTGTGAGTTTGTGTGTGTGCCTTTCTCTCAGTCCTTCCCCTCCCCCTCACTCTCACTCTATCATTGTGTGTGTGTGTGTGTGTGTGTGTGTGTGTGTGTGTGTGTGTGTGTGTGTGTGTGTGTGTGTGTGTGTGTGTGTGTGTGTGTGTGTGTGTGTGTGTGTGTGTGTGTGTGTGTGTGTGTGTGTGTGTGTGTGTGTGTGTGACTTTCTCTCTTGATCATAATTTAACCCTTTCATATAGGCTATCACAAATAACTATCACTTGAAATAAAAACGTCATGTGATGTGTTTGCCAAGATCACGTATGATGCACATGTCTTTAAATTAATTATTTACTGATATAATATAAATGTATTAAAACATAAATTTCACATGATTTTATAAAAGTGGCTATTTATAATAAACTTCCATAAAATGTAGACACGCATCTTACTCTTACCTGACACTGATATTAAAATCATCTTTGCAGTTTCTGTGATTTGGCTCCATTTATACATTTTTTATTAAAAAAAATTTATTGGACCACCCATATTGAAATGAAAGCATGTTTTATGGGGCATAAGATTGGTGCACAAACGGTAGCTAAGGTAGCTCAAAAACACATGAAGAGAAGTGTTAGAATAAAACAACATCAGCATTCGAATGGTATTCTGAACTCATTCCAATTTGACCTTTGACATAATCTGACATGAAATTTATATAAATTTAATTGATCTCATAGATGTGGCTGTTGTGGTTTGTGGTCATAGCAGCACCAACAGCTGCAGTTAATGTGGTGAATTCAGATGACTTTGACATAGTCCTTTTATGTTTTCCCATTTTAAATGCCTATTGCCTGCCGTGCACAGTTAAGCTGATGCCACCGGCGTGGCGGTGCCACCGGCTTGGGCCCGTCATCGCTGCTCGTTCTTTGTTTTTTTTGTTTTTTTTGTTTTTTTTTTTGACTTCTCGGGTACTTTTGGGGCACTTAACATGCTCGAAAACTCTTGAAACTTCGCACAGGCGTCGGAATGCGCGGCCATCAGAGCCGGGCTGAAGCTGGTACCCGGGCGTGGCAGGGGGGCTCGACAGCGCCCCCTTAAGTGGGGTCTGAAAACTTGGTCCATATATCAAACACACTTGCACGTACATGTATGAAACTCGGTACACATTTAGATCTCATCGGGCCGAACAACTTTCGTGCTCATAGTTATGTGTCAGCCCAACAGGAAGTGAGCTATTATGGGTTGTTCGGAAAACGCATGCTCTGGAATTTAATATACTCCTCCGAGGCCATTGTTTCGATCATTGCCAAACTCGGTCAGCATGAAGAGAACATATCCAGGATGCTAAATTGCGAGCGGATTTTTGATATCTCGAAAAGTCTGGCCGTGGCGATGCAACGAATTTATGGCGAGAAAAGGGAAACAGGAAGTGTGTTATAACTTGTGCAAACATTGACTGGTTTGGATGAAACTTCAGCTGTGTGTTTGTTGTAAGAAGCCGATCACATGGATATGACTTTTGTGAGTCAAAGTTATAGCGCCACCAACTGGCAGCAGGAAGTGTGTCACTTTCAAAAATGCTTTGAATCACCATCTTATTTTCACCAGATTTATTTCAAACTTCATCAGTATAATGTGAAAACATGACAGATAGAGACGTATGAAATGGATTCCTGAAATTTCAAATACTGTTGCCATGGCAACGTGTCAAAGTTTAATAATCTTTTGGCTGTTCTGAGGCTCTTAGCATGCTTGAAATTGCTTGAAACTGCTTGAAACTCAACACACACATCAGAGATGTCAGTCAGTACACATGGGCAAAGCCTCAGAAACGGGCGGGGATGAGGGGCTCTCTAGCGCCACCTTTTGACAAAAGTGAAGGGCTTCGTTTCATCTACAATCACCAAACTCAGTATATATATTGACCTCATCGAGCCGGACAACTTTCTAATTTACGGTCATTAGCTCCGACCAACAGGAAGTCAGATATTTTGGTTTGAAGGTAAATTTTTGGTTAAATCGGGGTCTGAGTTTTTACGTTCTCCTCGTAGGCGATTTATTCAATCTCCACCAAACTCGGTCAACATGAAACAAAGATACTGAAGATGCTAAAATGTGAACGGATATTGGATATCTCAAACGGTGTTTCCATGGCAAGGGATTAAATAAGGACAAAAAAGGGGAACAGAAATTCTCTGTGTCTGCTGCTCTCCCCTCAATGAACACAAGATGGCAGCATTGTATTAGTTTTGAAGCAGGATAAAAAAAAAACTTGTTTCTCTCTCTCTCTCTCTCTCTCTCTCTCTTGTTTGTGATTTATGAGGACACAAATTTGTATAATGACATGGGTATTACACTGGTATTATAACGTGTATGTGTGTGTGTTTAAAAACATACTAAAACAATGTTTTATTAAAATGTAACCAAATAGCTTTAAAATAATCATACTATTTTTCAGATCAATATATTTATTTTATTTAATATATTTCTTCTGAATATTTATTCTCTGTCTGCCCTCCCCTCACTAAAAGGTAGCAGTGTTGTTCTGAGGCTCTTAGCATGCTTGAAATTGCTTGAAACTGCTTGAAACTCAACACACACATCAGAGATGTCAGTCAGTCAACTTTCTAATTTACAGTCATTAGCTCCGACCAACAGGAAGTCAGATATTTTGGTTTGAACGTGAATATTGGTATAATTCAGGCTCTGAGTTTTTACGTTCTCCTCGTAGGCGATTTATTCAATCTCCACCAAACTCGGTCAACATGAAACAAAGATACGGAAGATGCTAAAATGCGAACGGATTTTGGATATCTCAAACGGTGTTGCCATGCCGAGGGATTAAATAAGGACAAAAAAGGGGAATGTGTGCTGCCCTTCCCTCAATGAACACAAGATGGCAGCATTGTCTTAGTTTTGAAGCAGGATAAAAAAAAAACTTGTTTCTCTCTCTCTCTCTCTCTCTCTCTCTCTCTCTCTCTCTCTGTGTGTGTGTGTGTGTGTGTGTGTGTGTGTGTGTGTGTGTGTGTGTGTGTGTGTGTGTGTGTGTGTGTGTGTGTGTGTGTGTGTGTGTGCTTCTGTGATTTCTGAGGACATACATTTGTAGACATTTCATGTGTCCCCGTACATATATTGTTCTCTTCGAGCCGGACAACTTTCTAATTTAACTAATCTAATTTAACTAATTTAAAACTTTCTAATTTTAAATAAAAACGTCATGTGCTGTGTTTGCCAAGATCACGTATGATGCATATGCAGGGTATATGCAGGAATCCTGAAGTAAATTTTAATACCTTTTTAAGACTTTTTTAAGACCTTCTCAAAATATTTAAAGACCTCATCGGCGATGAGAACTACTGTTGAGCAATAAAATAAAAATATATAATCATAAGCTATAACAAAAATATATATTAAATTAGGTGAGTGGATAGTTAAAAAAATTTGCAATTACAAAAAGTAATTCTTGAAAAAACATCTCTGGACTAATTTTATAAAATCTAAAAATGTTAATGAAAAGGTACAAATTACTTTGTGTTCTTATTAAATACATTTATAAAAAAAACAATTTATATTTAATTTATATATGAATGTAAATAATTATATGGGCCTACACAAATAATATAACATTTCAAGATTTATAGTTTATTGTAAACGTAATGTGCAGCTCTGTAAAGGGG
Source organism: Gobio gobio (assembly GCF_949357685.1). NCBI lineage: Eukaryota > Metazoa > Chordata > Actinopteri > Cypriniformes > Gobionidae > Gobio > Gobio gobio. The sequence goes on along the minus strand of NC_137112.1, from coordinate 19,969,834 downwards.
CAACAAATATATGATAGATACGTGAGAACAAGATTTTTTTTAATCATCTTTAAGTGCACAAAACTATGAAAATATATGAAAGCGTGGCACAATGCGCTTATGCGCATCCCAGGTGCAGAATGATGCGCTTAAAGCAACATGGAGTCAGAGGGCGCAGTGCAGCGCAAGTGCACATTAAAAAGTTCACGGCATAAAGAGACGATGAGCGTTGAGCGGACAAATCCTAGTCTACTATGTATATCGGTCGGTTTCTTCACAGTTTTAAATTCCGGTTATTGTGCGTGTGATGCCTTGTGTTGTCACCCGGGTAGGGAGCACAACATCGTTCAGAAACCGCTAGATAAACTCCAGGAAGATAAATTATTTTATCTGCATATCAAGTATTATAACGGGAATATATCATCTTGGAGTGAGCTTTACCGAGCAGCTGACTGACTGTAACCAAACACGACGCAAAGTTTGAATGCTGAACGGAGAATGATGGACAGCTACAGCGGAGGAAAGACATTCAGCTATGGAATGGCTTTAGATGACTTTGTACTAGCAAATCATAAAATACTAATAATGATTGCTGAAAGATCATGTGACAATATATATTTCTGATGATTATTTAATTACCACGACATGCCTAATCTGAGCAAGTGACTGCCTGTCTTGAGTTTTGTCGACAGACGGAGGTGGCACGAAATGTGACGGAGGCGGCCGCTATGCAGGAAAAACCATAGAAAAACCCTGCGGTCATTGTTTAAACTCATCCTACTCCAACCAGGAGTCCGCAAATTTACATTTCCCCATTTCGGAGTCTGTTTCGCAACGTGTGGAGGGCGACACATCACCTAACTGCGCATTTCGCAAAATACGTGACATCACCCATAGACGGTGTGCGCGCCCGAGCTGATCTCATTGACATATCACTATTCAGACAGGACTAGTTTTCTAAATTATATTTGAGTTACAATTCTCATCACCCAACATCTGTGATTTCAAATATATTCAAAATAATGTTTTCAGAGATTGAAGTAAAAAAAACTTTCTCCCACCATTTAGATTTTATTTCTTTTTGTTGTTAAAATCTTGTGAATCTTGGTCAATGTGCAGATTGCCTCTCTCTCAGTCCTTCCCCTCCTCCCTCACTCTCAGGCTCACCCTGTGTGTGTGTGTGTGTGGGGTCTCTCTCTCACCATGTGAGTTTGTGTGTGTGCCTTTCTCTCTTGATGATGATAATTTACCCCTTTCATATCATAGACTATCACAAATAACTATCACTTGTGAATAAGTAAAAAAAGAGCTATACAAATACCTTGAATTAAATACTGGCCTTCTGGACTTATAACATTTTGAGCAGGAAAATATAACTTTTCACATATTTGAAAGATATCTATTTCATCCCATGACATTAAAAATCATCTACATTTAAATGACATCATGGGTGTGGCTTGTGGTGATAGTGGCACCAGCTGCTGCGGTAAATGTGACATATTCGAGCGATTTAAAAAAATTATCCTGTTTAAATGCAGATTGCCTGCCGTGCACAGTTATGCTGATGCCACCGGCGTGGCGGTGCCACCGGCTTGGGCCCGTCATCGCTGCTCGCAGCTTTAATTCTTTTTCTTTTTCTTTTTTTTTTATTTTATTTTTTTTTCGACTTCTCGGGTACTTTTGGGGCACTTAACATGCTCGAAAACTCTTGAAACTTTGCACACACGTCGGAATGCGCGGCCATCAGAGCCGGGCTGAAGCTGGTACCTGGGCGTGGCAGGGGGACTCGACAGCGCCCCCTAGAACGCGTTTAGAAACTTGGTCCATGTATCAAACACACTTGCACGTACATGTATGAAACTCGGTACACATATAGACCTTATCGGGCCGAACAACTTTCGTGCTCATAGTTATGCGTCAGCCCAACAGGAAGTGAGCTATTATGGGTTGTTCGGAAAACCCATGCTCTGGAATTTAATATACTCCTCCGAGGCCATTGTTTCGATCATTGCCAAACTCGGTCAGCATGAAGTGAACATATCCAGGATGCTAAATTGCGAGCGGATTTTTTATATGTCAAACGGTTTGGCTGTGGCGAAGCAACGAATTTATAGCGAGAAAAGGGAAACAGGAAGTGTGTTTTAACTTGTGCAAATATTGACTGATTTGGATGAAACTTCAGCTGTGTGTTCGTTGTAAGAGGCCGATCACATGGATATGACTTTTGTGAGTCAAAGTTATAGCGCCACCAACTGGCAGCAGGAAGTGTGTCACTTTCAAAAATGCTTTGAATCACCATCTTATTTTCACCTGATTTACTTCAAACTTCATCAGTATAATGTGAAAACATGACAGATAGAGACGTATGAAATGGATTCCTAAAATTTCAAATACTGTTGCCATGGCAACGTGTCAAAGTTTAATAATCTTTTGGCTGTTTTGAGGCTCTTAGCATGCTTGAAATTGCTTGAAACTGCTTGAAACTCAACACACACATCAGAGATGTCAGTCAGTACACATGGGCAAAGCCTCAGAAACGGGCGGGGATGAGGGGCTCTCTAGCGCCACCTTTTGACAAAAGTGAAGGGCTTCGTTTCATCTACAATCACCAAACTCAGTATATATATTGACCTCATCGAGCCGGACAACTTTCTAATTTACGGTCATTAGCTCCGACCAACAGGAAGTCAGATATTTTGGTTTGAAGGTGACTTTTTGGTTAAATCGGGGTCTGAGTTTTTACGTTCTCCTCGTAGGCGATTTATTCAATCTCCACCAAACTCGGTCAACATGAAACAAAGATACGGAAGATGCTAAAATGCGAACGAATATTGGATATCTCAAACGGTGTTGCCATGGCGAGGGATTAAATAAGGACAAAAAAGGGGAACAGAAATTGTCTAATATCTTGTAAAATCATATTTTGATTTCAATTAAATTAAGATTGTATGTTTGGTAATTGAATTTAGATTAATTTAAAATTACTATAATATTTTTCAGAAGAATATATATATTTTTTATAAATATTTATTTGAATAGTCTAATGTGCCTGCATGTGTGTGCTGCCCTTCCCTCAATGAACACAAGATGGCAGCATTGTGTTAGTTTTGAAGCAGGATAAAAAACCTTGTTCTCTCTCTCTCTCTCTCTCTCTCTCTCTCTCTCTCTCTCTGTCTATCTCTCTCTCTCTCTCTCTCTCTCTCTCTCTCTCTCTCTCTCTCTCTCTCTGTGTGTGTGTGTGTGTGTGTGTGTGTGTGTGTGTGTGTGTGTGTGTGTGTGTGTGTGTGTGTGTGTGTGTGTGTGTGTGTGTGTGTGTGTGTGTGTGTGTGTGTGTGTGTGTGTGTGTGTGTGTGTGTTTCTGAGGACATACATTTGTAGACATTTCATGTGTCCCCATACATATATTGTTCTCTTCGAGCCGGACAACTTTCTAATTTACAGTCATTAGCTCCGACCAACAGGAAGTCAGATATTTTGGTTCGAAGGTGAATTTTTGTGTAATTCAGGGTCTGAGTTTTTACGTTCTCCTCGTAGGCGATTTATTCAATCTCCACCAAACTCGGTCAACATGAAACAAAGATACGGAAGATGCTAAAATGTGAACGTGTGTGTGTGTGTGTGTGTGTGTGTGTGTGTGTGTGTGTGTGTGTGTGTGTGTGTGTGTGTGTGTGTGTGTGTGTGGTACTGCGCCCCTCATGAATATTCGCTCCCGTTTATCGTAATGTCAGATTTTGTCAGACCACTGTGTACAAGTGCGTTTATTCAGGATAGAAACAGCACCTGAGAAAACATCTGTGATTTGGACCTGTTTGCAGCAACTATTAAAAGAAAGGTAAGTTAATCTGCAGTTTAATCGCTTGTGGCTAAGTTTGGCTTGTTTGTGCGTGTTTTATAAGCTCTTTTCTGCTCGTTTTGCAGTCAGAAAGCAGCTAGCGCCTGATGCTAACGGCGCTAGCATAGTCATTCTGATCCCAGACTGTCAGGAGAGAATCAGAGATGCTTGTAAGATTTAATTTGTTTTAGATTCCAATATAATTGTAAATTACTTATTTTGAGCACATAAATCAGTCTAGCCATCGTAACAATGCATTGTCATGACTACAGTCTGTGAAGGGGATACAGTATCCTGACATGCTACTGTTAAATATTACTGCAGTTTAACGTCAGCTTGGTTTAAAGTTATTATTATTATTATTATTATATTATTATTAAGAAACAAAGCGATCAAGATATGCTTTTATTCCTCCTGAATGTAATAAAATATACTCTGTACCAATAGAACTGTAAGTATTAATTTTTATTATGAAAACAATCTTGCTGAACAATGTCAAATTAAATGCAATGCTCATAATTATTGGTGTTTTTCTCTATTTCAGCAGACACATCAGATAATGGCTGAAATGAGAAAGCTCAAGCCACTGGAGGAGGCCGTAAAGTTTTCACTTCAGAGGAAAGAATGGTCTGATAGAGCTAAGTTTAAGTGAAAGAGCTACGGCTAACTTATCTTAAAATTTTCCACCCTGTTGATTCCGCCCTGTTAGATCTATAAACCTAACAGGGTGGACATTCTAATAGAATAAATCGTATTTAGTGTATATTGCAAATTCTATAAACACATATATGCATATATAAATATTATAAAACCATGTTATAGGTGCAGTGCCACACATTACTGATGGCAAATCATGCAGGACAATGAGGGAAAACTCCTCCACTGTTATGGTCTTCCACCCTGTTAGGCGAGTCATTTTTAAATAATAATTTGACTGCAACGTTAAATGTTTTGCATACTTATGTTTTATTTTGGGAGGTGAGGATCATTAACAGCATATACAATATATGTTTTTGAACACATTTTTTTATTATTTACCATCCTGTTGGCAAAAATAGGTACAAAAAGTACCTGTTCTTAATAATCAAGACATTCTATTCATCAATAATAGTTTTGTTATTGTTTCAAGAATTTAAAAAAATACCATGATGGCATAAGGGACATATACTATCCAAGAAAAACTTGTTATTGTTTAACATTAACATTTTGTGATAACTATGTATATGTTCCTAAAAGGGTGGAACATCTTCACGGCCCGTGTCTGAACAATGAATCTACCCATAATTATTATTTTTTTAGTCCCTGAGCTTGACCAATATGTATTCCGACTAGTTAAACATGTCACCATTTTGGTAGAATGCTAAAAACATGAAAATCATGTACTTTTTTTTCAAACATTTATGAAGCCAAAATGTTACCGCATACCAGGAATGACCCAGCTATAGTTTCTAACTGTGTTGCTATTTGATTAGAAAAAAGAAAGACAAAAGTGAACATTGGCCTGCATGGTAGCCTAATGAGGTGCCGTCAATGGTCTTCCTTTGTAAATAAACCCTTATTGTAACAAATGATATAGTTAAACAATTACAAGAACTATATGTTAGATCTAAGGCTGAGAACAAGTTAGAAAGAGCTTTAAAATACGGACCTTCTTGAATTATTGAATAAACAATCCCCCCATAACCACGCCCCCAACAAAGCCCCGCCCCCTCTGGTGAGTACCGGCACTTTATTTTTTCCACTACAAGCACTGGCGTTGGTAATGGTACTCCTGGTTTACTGGGATGGGGTTCAATTCCCTACTGTGTCCTTGTTATTTTGTACCAACTACATAGAATGTAATAGTTTAATTACATTTAAACTAACTACACATTATATATACAAGTGTTCCCACAAATAAAGTATAAATCATGTAAATTACTACATGTAATATATGGTATTCTGAACTCATTATGATTTGACCTTTGACATCATCTGACATGAAATTAATTTAAATGTAATTGATCTCATAGATGTGGTCCTATATGTGATCCTATGACATTACAATTCATCTATATTTAAATTACATCATGGGTGTGGCTTATGGTCATAATTGCACCAGCTGCTGCAGTAAATGTGGCATATTCGAGTGATTTTTAAAATATTCTCCTGTTTAAATGCATATTGCCTGCCATGCACAGTTAAGCTGATGCCACCGGCGTGGCGGTGCCACCGGCTTGAGCCCGTCATCGCTGCTCGCAGCTTTAATTCTTTGTTTTTTTTTTGTTTTGTTTTTTGTTTTTTTCGACTTCTCGGGTACTTTTGGGGCACTTAACATGCTCGAAAACTCTTGAAACTTTGCACGGGCGTCGGAATGCGCGGCCAACAGAGCCGGGCTGAAGCTGGTACCCGGGCGTGGCAGGGGGGCTCGACAGCGCCCCCTAAAGTGGGGTCTGAAAACTTGGTCCATATATCAAACACACTTGCACGTACATGTATGAAACTCGGTACACATATAGATCTCATCAGGCCGAACAACTTTCTTGCTCTAAGTTATGCGTCAGCCCTACAGGAAGTGAGCTATTATGGGTTGTTTGGAAAACGCATGCTCTGGAATTTAATATACTCCTCCGAGGCCATTGTTTCGATCATTGCCAAACTCGGTCAGCATGAAGAGAACATATCCAGGATGCTAAATTGCGAGCGGATTTTTGATATCTCAAATGGTTTGGCCGTGGCGAAGCAACGAATTTATGGCGAGAAAAGGGAAACAGGAAGTGTGTTATAACTTGTGCAAACATTGACTGGTTTGGATGAAACTTCAGCTGTGTGTTTTTTGTAAGAAGCCGATCACATGGATATGACTTTTGTGAGTCAAAGTTATAGCGCCACCAACTGGCAGCAGGAAGTGTGTCACTTTCAAAAATGCTTTGAATCACCATCTTATTTTGACCCGATTTATTTCAAACTTCATCAGTATAATGTGAAAACATGACAGATAGAGACGTATGAAATGGATTCCTGAAATTTCAAATACTGTTGCCATGGCAACGTGTCAAAGTTTAATAATCTTTTGGCTGTTCTGAGGCTCTTAGCATGCTTGAAATTGCTTGAAACTGCTTGAAACTCAACACACACATCAGAGATGTCAGTCAGTACACATGGACAAAGCCTCAGAAACGGGCGGGGATGAGGGGCTCTCTAGCGCCACCTTTTGACAAAAGTGGGGGGGTTAGTTTTATCTTCAGTCACCAAACTCGGTACATATATTGTTCTCTTTGAGCCGGACAACTTTCTAATTTACAGTCATTAGCTCCGACCAACAGGAAGTCAGATATTTTGGTTTGAAGGTGAATATTTATGTAATTCAGGGTCTGAGTTTTTACGTTCTCCTCGTAGGCGATTTATTCAATCTCCACCAAACTCGGTCAACATGAAACAAAGATACGGAAGATGCTAAAATGCGAACGAATATTGGATATCTCAAACGGTGTTGCCATGGCGAGGGATTAAATAAGGACAAAAAAAGGGGAACAGAAATTGTCTCATATCTTGTAAAATAATATTTTGATTTAAATTAAATTAAGATTGTATGTTTGGTAATTGAACTTAGATTAATTTAAAATGACTGTACTATTTTTCAGATGAATATATATATATTTTGTAAATATTTATTTGTATAATGTATTGTGCCCGTGTGTGCTGCCCTTCCCTCAATGAACACAAGATGGCAGCATTGTGTTAGTTTTGAAGCAGGATAAAAAAAAACTTGTTTCTCTCTCTCTCTCTCTCTCTGTGTGTGTGTGTGTGTGTGTGTGTGTGTGTGTGTGTGTGTGTGTGTGTGTGTGTGTGTGTGTGTGTGTGTGTGTGTGTGTGTGTGTGTGTGTGTGTGTGTGTGTGTGTGTGTGTGTGTGTGTGTGTGTGTGTGTGTGTGCTTCTGTGATTTCTGAGGACATACATTTGTAGACATTTCATGTGTCCCCGTACATATATTGTTCTCTTCGAGCCGGACAACTTTCTAATTTAACTAATCTAATTTAACTAATTTAAAACTTTCTAATTTTAAATAAAAATGTCATGTGCTGTGTTTGCCAAGATCACGTATGATGCATATGCAGGGTATATGCAGGAATCCTGAAGTAAATTTTAATACCTTTTTAAGACTTTTTTAAGACCTTCTCAAAATATTTAAAGACCTCATCGGCGATGAGAACTACTGTTGAGCAATAAAATAAAAATATATAATCATAAGCTATAACAAAAATATATATTAAATTAGGTGAGTGGATAGTTAAAAAAAATTGCAATTACAAAAAGTAATTCTTGAAAAAACATCTCTGGACTAATTATCTTATCACCTGACAGCCGTGATTCCATGTACTCATTCAGACAGAACTCTTTTTTAAAACAGAGGAGTGTGAGTGTGTTTTCTATACATGTGCTTTAAGGTCATGTGCTGTGTTTGCAAAGATCACTTTTGACACATTTGTCTTTAAATTCATTATTTACTGGCATAGTTCAAATTTATTTTAAAACAAAATTCACATTGTTTTCTACAAGTGTCTGTTTATAAGTGTCTTTTTTTCACAGAAATTTTTTGTTTGAACGTGAATATTTGTATAATTCAGGGTCTGAGTTTTTACGTTCTCCTCGTAGGCGATTTATTCAATCTCCACCAAACTCTGTCAACGTGAAACGGAAGCTTAACGCATTAAAAATATTTAACGCAAATAACGCAGCGTCCGTTTTTATATCCATTTTTGCTTAGCGTTACATGATCACGCTCCTATTCATGTAAATTCTTCCAAGCGCGACAAGACACAAGAGAGCGCGCTGTATGCCAATGTCCTGTCTGTGTGTGTGTGTGTGTGTGTGTGTATGTGTGTGTGTGTGTGTGTGTGTGTGTGTGCCAGTGTCCTGTCTGTGTGTGTGTCAGTGTCCTGTCTGTGTGTGTGTGTGTGTGTGTGTGTGTGTGTGTGTGTGTGTGTGTGTGTGTGTGTGTGTGTGTGTGTGTGTGTGTGTGTGTGTCAGTGTCCTGTCTGTGTGGATGCGTCTCATGTCAAGGCTAATCAAGGGACACTGACACACACACACACACACACACACACACACACACTCGACGCATAGATAGACACGCGTTAGTTTCCTGCTCACATCGAGTTCTCTTTTGCTCTTGAACAACCAATAACACAGAGGATTTTGAGTATTCTCATATTAGAGTCTTAAATTAGTTAAATAACGTCTTAAATGAACTTAAAGAGTTGTGAGGAAATGAGATGCGCGGGACAGCGCGTGAGACCCGCGGCTTTTCTTAAAGTGACAGTAGCACTGATGATGCCTGTCATTAATGTTCATCAAAGAACAACGGGAACAGAGAAAATTGTAGCTTTAATGATGATTCATCTATATTTGATTTATTATTTATGCAGTTAAGGAAGGTTTGATAACTATTACATTTCTGTATAACAGGTAAGGCCATGGGTAAATATAACATTTATTATTTTGGGTTTATGTAAAGATTTTTTTAAGTTCACTTAAATTAAAAGTTGTTTTTTAAAGCCTAATAAATGTTGAAATTGGGAGCTTTCAGTTATACTGTAATGTAACGTCATTAATGTTTCATAGAGACTTTAGTATCAGTGATACTGGCCTTCATTCATAAAAAATGACAACACAACACATATTTACAATATGCTGTCTTTAAATTGTTTCTAAATTAATTTGGAGAGTAACTGAAATTATTACAATATCAAAATATTAAAAACTTAAAATATTAAAAACTTGCGATTAATCGCGATTAATTACAGAAAAAAATGTGATTAATTAGTTAATTTTTTTGTTAACGATGCCCAGCACTAATATATATATTATAAATATTTCTTTGAATAATCTATTGTGCCTGTGTGTGCTGCCCTTCTCTCAATGAACAAAAGATGGCAGCATTGTGTTAGTTTTGAAACAGGATATAAAAAACATTCCATGTCTTTCTTTCTGCCACTCTCTCTTAGGCTTTCACAAATAACTATCACTTGAAATAAAAACGTCATGTGCTGTGTTTGCCAAGATCACATATGATGCAGATGTCTTTTAATGAATAATTTACTGATATAATTTAAATGTATTAAAAGTAAATTTCACATGGTTTTCTAAAAGTGGCTGTTTATAATAAACTTCCATAAAATGTAGACACGTATCTTACTCTTACCTGACACTGATATTAAAATCATCTTTGCATTTTACTGTGATTTGGCTCAATTTATAAATTTTTTTATAAAAAAAAATGTATTGGACCACCCATATTGAAATGAAAGCACGCCACGGTGCCACCGGCTTGGGCCCGTCATCGCTGCTCGCAGCTTTAATCATTATTATTCTTCTCCCGAATGAATCGCTTTTTTGGGGGCCTAAACACGCTCGAAAACTCACAAAACTTTCAAAACGCGTCCAAATTGGCAAACAATTACGTCTGTTATGGTATTCAGAATTAGGCGTGGCAAAATGGCTCCACAGCGCCACCTAACGTAGTGCCCCTCCCGCTACGTTTCACGTACAGCTATGAAATTCGGTATACACATGTAACAGCCCAATACCTACAAAAAAGTCTCTACATGCAAAATCTGAAAACCAACAGGAAGTCAGATATTTTTTATTTTTTGTTGCAAAATGTGCCATTTCCAGACGTTGTACTTTAACGAACTCCTCCTAGAGATTTAATCAGATCAACATCATATTTGGTCAGTCTAATCTAAAGGCCTTTGCGACGTTAAATTGCGAAGATCTTGAGTTTTCCCTGAAGGGCGTGTCCGTGGCGGCCTTGCAAAATCTGATGTTTCGCCATGAAAAAGGAAGTTGTTGTAACTCTGACATACAATGTCTGATCTGCCCCAAACTTCACATGTTTTATTAGAGTCCTTGCCTGAAGACATCAATATGCCAATATTCAGTGACAGTCATAGCGCCACCTGTGGGCAATAGGAAATGGCATGTTTTACGCTGTGATTAACTCCTCATTGAGATGTAACCAGATCAACATCATATTTGGTCAGTCTAATCTAAAGGCCTTGGTGATGTTATATTGTGAAGATCTTGAGTTTTCCCTGAAGGGCGTGTCCGTGGCGGCCTGTCAAAATCTGATGTTTCGCCATGACACAGGAAGCTGTTGTAAGTCAGGCATACAATGTCCGATCTGCCCCAAACTTCACATGTTTGATAAGAGTCCTGGCCTGAAGACATCTACATATAAGTTTCAGAATTAGGCGTGGCAAAATGGCTCCATAGCGCCACCTACAACATTTCAACTAAGTGCCCCTCCTGCTACGTTTCACCTACAGGTATGAAATTTGGTAGACACATGTAACAGCCCAATACCTACAAAAAAGTCTCTTGGTACGAAATCTGAAAACCAACAGGAAGTGAGATATTTGGATTTTTCTTTACTAAATTGTTGCAAATTTTCCCATTTCCAGATGTTGTACTTTAATCAACTCTGCATAGAGATTTAATCAGATCAACCTCATATTTGGTCAGTCTAATTTAAAGGCCTTGGTGATGTTATATTGTGAAGATCTTGAGTTTTCCCTAAAGGGCGTGTCCGTGGCGGCCTGACAAAGTCTGATGTTTCGCCATGACACAAGAAGCTGTTGTAAGTCAGGCATACAATGTCCGATCTGCTCCAAACTTCACATGTTTGATAAGAGTCCTGGCCTGAAAACATCTACATATAAGTTTCAGAATTAGGCGTGGCAAAATGGCTCCATAGTGCCACCTACAACATTTCAACGAAGTGCCCCTCCCGCTACGTTTCACGTACAGGTATGAAATTCGGCAGACACATGTAACAGCCCAATACCTACAAAAAAGTCTCTTGGTACGAAATCTGAAAACCAACAGGAAGTGAGATATTTTGATTTTTCTTTACTAAATTGTTGCAAATTTTCCCATTTCCAGATGTTGTACTTTAATCAAGTCCGCATAGAGATTTGATCAGATCAACATCATATTTGGTCAGTCTAATCTTAAGGCCTTTGCAACGTTAAATTGCGAAGATCTTGAGTTTTCACTGAAGGGTCCGTGGCGGCCTTGCAAAATCTGATGTTTTGCCATGAAACAGGAAGTTGTTGTAAGTCAGGCATACAATGTCCAACCTGCCACAAACTTCATATGTTTGATAAGAGTCCTGGCCTGAAGACATATACATATAAGTTTCAGAATTAGGCATGGCAAAATGGCTCCATAGCGCCACCTACAACATTTCAACTAAGTGCCCCTCCCGCTACGTTTCACGTACAGGTATGAAATTCGGTACACACATGTAAAAGCCCAGGACCTACAAAAAAGTCTCCTGGTACGAAATCTGAAAACCAACAGAAGTGAAATATTTTGATTTTTCTTTACTAAATTGTTGCAAATTTTCCCATTTCCAGATGTTGTACTTTAATCAACTCCGCATAGAGATTTTATCAGATCAACATCATATTTGGTCAGTCTAATCTAAAGCAACGTTAAATTGCGAAGATCTTGAGTTTTCCCTGAAGGGCGTGTCCGTGGCGGCCTTGCAAAATCTGATGTTTTGCCATGGAACAGGAAGCTGTTGTAAGTCAGGCATACAATGTCCAACCTGCCACAAACTTCATATGTTTGATAAGAGTCCTGGCCTGAAGACATCTACATATAAGTTTCAGAATTAGGCGTGGCAAAATGGCTCCATGGCGCCACCTACAACATTTCAACTAAGTGCCCCTCCCACTATGTTTCACGCACAGGTATGAAATTCAGTAGACACATGTAACAGCCCAATACCTACAAAAAAGTCTCCTGGTACAAAATCTGAAAACCAACAGGAAGTGAGATATTTTGATTTTTCTTTACTAAATTGTTGCAAATTTTCCCATTTCCAGATGTTGTACTTTAATCAACTCCGCCTAGAGATTTAATCAGATCAACATCATATTTGGTCAGTCTAATCTAAAGGTCTTTGCAACGTTAAATTGCGAAGCTCTTGAGTTTTCACTGAAGGGCGTGTCCGTGGCGTCCTCGCAAAATCCGATGTTTTGCCATGAAACAGGAAGTTTTTGTAACTGGGACATACAAATGTCCGATCTGCCCCAAACTTCACATGTTTTATTAGAGTCCTTGCCTGAAGATATCTACATATAAGTTTCAGAATTAGGCATGGCAAAATGGCTCCATAGCGCCACCTACAACATTTCAACTAAGTGCCCCTCCCGCTATGTTTCACGTACAGGTATGAAATTTGGTAGACACATGTAACAGCCCAATACCTACAAAAAAGTCTCCTGGTACGAAATCTGAAAACCAACAGGAAGTGAGATATTTTGATTTTTCTTTACTAAATTATTGAAAATTTTCCCATTTCCAGATGTTGTACTTTAATCAACTCGGCATAGAGATTTAATCAGATCAACATCATATTTGGTCAGTCTAATCTTAAGGCCTTTGCAACGTTAAATTGCGAAGATCTTGAGTTTTCACTGAAGGGCGTGTCCGTGGCGGCCTCGCAAAATCTGATGTTTTGTCATGAAACAGGAAGTTGTTGTAAGTCAGGCATACAATGTCCAACCTGCCACAAACTTCATATGTTTGATAAGAGTCCTGGCCTGAAGACATCTACATATAAGTTTCAGAATTAGGCATGGCAAAATGGCTCCATAGCGCCACCTACAACATTTCAACTAAGTGCCCCTGCCGCTATGTTTCACGTACAGGTATGAAATTTGGTAGACACATGTAACAGCCCAATACCTACAAAAAAGTCTCCTGGTACGAAATCTGAAAACCAACAGGAAGTGAGATATTTTGATTTTTCTTTACTAAATTGTTGCAAATTTTCCCATTTCCAGATGTTGTACTTTAATCAACTCCGCGTAGAGATTTTATCAGATCAACATCATATTTGGTCAGTCTAATCTAAAGGCCTTTGCAACGTTAAATTGCGAAGATCTTGAGTTTTCACTGAAGGGCGTGTCCGTGGCGGCCTCAGAAATTTAGTTGTTTCGCCATGAAACAGGACATTGTTGTAACTCGGACATACAATGTCTGATCTGCCCCAACTTCACATGTTTTATTAGAGTCCTTGCCTAAGACATCAACATGCCAATATTCAGTGACAGTCATAGTGCCACCTGTGGGCAACAGGAAATGGCATGTTTTACGCTGTGATTAACTCCTCATTGAGATTTAATCAGATCAACATCATATTTGATCAGTCTAATCTAAAGGCCTTGGTGATGTTATATTGTGAAGATCTTGAGTTTTCCCTGAAGGGCGTGTCCGTGGCGGCCTGACAAAGTCTGATGTTTCGCCATGACACAGGAAGCTGTTGTAAGTCAGGCATACAATGTCCGAACTGCCCCAAACTTCACATGTTTGATAAGAGTCCTGACCTAAACACATCTACATGCCAATATTCAGTTAGTCATAGCGCCTCCTGCTGGCAACAGGAAATGGCATGCTTTATACTATAATTCATTCCCAGAAACACTTTTAAATATGCCATGAAATCCCAAACATGCTAGTAACACAATAAATCTTGCAACACGTGGATACGTGCTACTGTATGTGATTTACGCCATTAAACAGGAAGTTGTTGTAGCTCAGGTATACAATGTCCGATCTGCCTCAAACTTCACGTTTGATAATAGTCCTGACCTGAAGACTCTACATGGCAATATTCAGTTATAGTCGAAGCGCGACCTGCTGGCAGAAAGAAGTGTGGCACATTGAAGTGAGTTTGCCATATTTCTCCTATATTGACCCGCTTAAATGCATGTCGCCCACTATTCACTGTTTTCCTGAGGCCACCGGGTGGCGGTGCATGTGCGAGGGCCCTTTCATCGCTGCTAGCAGCTTTAATTATTATTATATTTAGGCTACATATGCTTTATCCAAAAAAAAACGAACAAAGTAATTCATCAAATGTCATTCATAATACAGGTTAGACAATAATAATACAGGGCCAAGATTATCACAAATAAACACTAGATTTTGGCATATCCAAGGGTTTGTGGGGAGTGTGGAGCGTGCACTGCAAGGAGGCACGGGCGCGAACCCTTGCATTTCCTATCAACAGTGGAAACAACTTAAAATACTCCCTCATTTCTGTTCATACAGAACATAATAATACATCATTCGCAACTACTTTTATTTGTGTAAACTCACACTAATAAGAAAACGTTGTGCTTTTGTAGCCTATAATAAAATAAAACAATCAGACATGCTTTAATAATCTCCGTGAACTGTAGCATGGAACTGGCCTTCAAAAAAAAAAAAAAATCCATATTAATTTGTGAATATTTTAAATGTTAAATAAAGGCGCAAAAATTATTAAAAACAATTCTAAAAATACGTCAATATTTATTTTTCTTGCGCAGCATTTGGTATATACAATTCAAATTCAAATGTTGCTGTTCATCTTTGCATTTTTTATAATAGCCTACAACAACCGTTCATTTTTCATTTTTCAATTACGGGTTAAAAAAGGAAAAACGAATGGACACAAAAACACACGGACCGGGCAACCTATTACTGTACATATTTTACACAATATTTTTGCTACAATTGAGAATCACTTAAAGCATGCAGACGCAGTTAAGACAATTCTATATATTCCACTTAATACACAATAAAACAATATACACTAAGATTTGTTAACAACGTGTTCTTCTAAAATTAGGGTGAGTCACAAATTCGTGAGTAGGCTACAGTTTACAAACCCGTGGGAACTGTGGGTCTATGAATTTGTGGGGCTACAGATTGCAAAAACTGAAGCTATAGGCCACGGTTTACAAATCTGAGAGCACGGATTAGAAACTCTTGAGTACGGTTTATTAATTCGTGGGCACGATTTGTTAAACCGAGGGAACAGTTTAAGAATTCGTGATCACGGTTTATAAACTGAGGGAATGGATTGCAAAACCGTCGCCATGGATTGTTTTTTTCTTTCTCTCACACAGGTGACTTCGGAAAATTAAATGAAATAAAAATGAAAGGGCAACACAAACATAATTTAAAATTAATTTGCCTGCACCTATAGGCTATGTCATCTAATGAAATTCAGCACACCATCAAATCTATTTACACAAAAAAATTTACTTTTTGATTTATTGTACTTTATAAATGACAACAACTTCTAAAAATGTCTGTTACAATCAAAAGAAGCCAATATTCCAGGAGGTGACTTTTTCAAACGAATGTCCATTTGATGTGCAACTACACTGATTCTAATAGTTATTAGTAACAATTATAATGCATAATTCATTTAATTTGAGGACTTTTATCTATCCTCTTTGGTCTTGAATTTATGGCACTTTTTTACTTTTTAATTTATTTTAGGCTACTTTATAAATTCCTAAAACTATCAATATATTATTAAAGGTATAAGGAATTTCCTTGACATGTCATCCTTCCCATTTTATTTGAAGGATGAGGATGATGAGGATGATCAAGACAATGGGGATGATCAAACAAACACAAAAGACATCCTGAGTAATGCGTCCAGCAGTGGACCAGATGAAGTGGACAAAGACAGATCCTTCAGGACTAGTTTATTTTGTGCTGACATTCAAGAGGTAAATACACAATTATACACATATCACGCGTCTTACCTTTGGATAAATACCCTTTCCATTCATTGAAAATATTTCACATCATATTTTCATTTATAACCTGTAGAATGAGGAAGACCTGTCAGATTCCGAAAGGAACATGCTTGATTCTGAAGATGAAAATTATGTGGACAGAGAAGACTTGATGGAGGGCAGTACTAGTGGAGAAAACGCATCTGAATTATCAGTGGTAGATAATACTGATAGCAAATCCACAGAAATGGTTCTGTGACACAGTGTTTTTGTTAGTGTAATAGTTCACATAGACCTGTTTTGCCAAAATACAGAAGTGAATTGACAGACACCAATAGAGTATTCTGCATTAACCCATGAAAGCACAAATAAAAACTAATGAGAATATTGAGACCATTACGACATATCATTCCTGGGCAATTCTAAAATTCAAGAATGGTTTGCAGCTAGGATATGATAAAGTGATTTAAAGTGAAGCTATTTTGTGATTGTGGCGGAGGGGGCGTGGTTCTGCGAAGTCTGTAGCGGGAGCGAGGAACTGCGGAGACGAGCGATGAGTAAGTAGGTCAAGTGCAGATCACTAACACCTGTGTCTCGTTCCAGTGATTGGCGTGGAGAGAACATAAAAGCAGCTGTCTGGAGAGAGAGGGGAGAGAGAGCTTTGGACTGGGACGTCGCGAGTGCCTGCCTGCAGGAGTGAAGCAGAGAAATATTGAGTGATTAAGCTGAGAGAAATTGAGTATATTGTTGCCTTTGATGCGCCTGAGCGCCTGTTTTGTTGTTTACAAAAGTTCTGAATAATAAAGCGACCGTCCCAGTCACGCCGACCCCACCTTCTTCCTTCTCCACACACGAACATACATCACACTGGTGCCAAAAACCCGGGAAGGAAGAAGAGTGCCGCCACCATGCAGACCCCTCCAAAGACGCCGCTTGCGGACCTGGTGTCATCGCTCGCCGGTCTTCACCAACAGACTCATGAAGATCTGCTGGCCGTGAGGGCCGAACAGGATAAACGTTTTGAGGCCCTCATTCGCGCCCAGCATGAAGACCACGAGCTGTTCCGGAGCTGGATGGTCCGGGAGATTCCGGCCACCCCCCCGTCTACCACCGACTCGGCCGCCACCATCCACCTCTCGAAGATGGGCTCCGAGGATGATCCGGAGGCATTCATCGACCTCTTCGAGAGGTCCGCCGAGTCCCGGGGGTGGCCCCGGTCGGACTGGCCAATGCGGCTCCTGCCGCTGTTGTCAGGAGAAGCGCAGGTAGCCGCACACCAACTGCCAGTCCAGAATCTCCTGGACTATGAAGACCTGATGCGCGCCATCCTGCAGCGGGTCGGCCGGAGCCCAGAGCAACAGCGACAGCGCTTCCGGAGCCTGACCCTCGGCGAATCCGGTCGACCCTTCACCTTCGCGCACCAGCTCCGGGACTCGTGCCGCAAGTGGCTGATGGCCGCTGGAGGCGACGTCGAGGGAATCATCGACCATGTGGTACTGGAGCAGTTCATCGCACGGCTTCCCCAGAAGACCGCGCAGTGGGTCCAGTGCCACCGCCCGACGTTGCTAACCCAGGCCATCCAGTTGGCGGAGGACCACATGGTGGCGTGCCACGGGGTCGGCGAGCCCTTACCATCTGCGTCTCTCTCTCTCTCTCTCTCCCCCTCTGTTTCTTCCCCTTCTCTCCCCAAGCCTGTTCCCCTTCCCAGGTCGCGTGGGCTGTTGCCGCCCAGACCGGCCCCACGGTGGAGGACGGAAGGCCCCATCGATCCGCAAGCATCAGCCCGCCCGCTCCAGAGGGGAGGGGCGACAGTCGCGGAACCCTACGCCTCCCCATCTGCCTCAGCGTTCTCTCCACGTCAATCACAAGACCTACTTCCAGCCACTAGGGCGGCGGGGAAGTCTGGGCCGGCTTGCTGGCGCTGCGGGGATCCGGGGCATTTCATCGACCGCTGTCCCGTTATGGAGATCGGGACACTGGTCCGGGTCCCCGACGCTCCACAAGCCGCCCCCGATCAAGCTGGGCTGTACCTAATTCCTGTGAGTATCAAGGGGGGTACGTATCAGGCCTTGGTCGATTCAGGTTGTGACCAGACCTCTATCCACCAAAGCCTGATTCGCCCTGAGGCATTGGGTACCGGCCGCACGGTTACGGTGAGGTGTGTGCACGGGGAGGTGGTGAAATATCCGTTGCTGGCCGTGGATATTCTATTTAGGGGTCAAAAGCATAGTGTGGAGGTGGCAGTTAATCTGCACCTCCGGCATCCGCTAATTTTGGGGACCAATTGGACAGCCTTTAATGAATTGTTGGGACATTTGTGTGCAGGTGCTTCTTGGGATAAACAGGTAAACCGGAAAGAGTCGGTTGCTCAGGTGGGAGAGGTGGATTCGGGACCTCTGGGAGCTGTTCCGGGGGAACAGAGCGCTCGTGAGATGCCCATTCTCACAGACCGCGATGACTTTCCCCTGGAACAATCCCAGGATGAGTCGCTTAAAAATGCGTTCACGCAGGTCCGTTCCATCGACGGCCACCTCCTCCACCCTGACCAGCCGCTCTCTTATCCGTATTTTTGTGTGTTAAAAGATAGGCTGTATCAGGTGACCCAAGACGCCCAGACAAAACAGAATACAACCCAGTTGTTAGTACCTAGAAGCCGCCGGGAAATGCTTTTCCAGGCGGCTCATTCTAATCCGATGGCCGGGCATTTAGGACAAACGGCCACGCTTAACCGTCTAATGGCCCGCTTCTTCTGGCCGGGCATTCACGAGAATGTACGCAGGTGGTGTGCGTCTTGTCGTGAATGTCAGTTGGTAAACCCACCGGCCACCCCAAAAGCACCATTGTGCCCACTCCCGCTAGTGCAGGTCCCCTTCGAGAGAATTGGTATGGACCTCATCGGGCCATTAGAACGGTCAGCACGCGGGCATCGCTTTGCATTGGTCTTGGTAGACTATGCAACGCGATACCCGGAAGCAGTCCCGCTCCGCACTATTTCGGCGAAAAGTGTTGCGAGCGCTCTGTTTTCCTTAATCTCCCGGGTGGGAATTCCGAAAGAGATTCTCACCGATCAAGGCACGGCGTTCATGTCACGAAGGATTCGCGAACTGTACGAGTTGTTGGGCATTAAATCAATTCGCACCAGCGTCTATCACCCACAAACAGATGGTTTGGTGGAACGATTTAATCGCACGTTGAAATCCATGATTCGTAAGTTCGTTCACGAGGACGCCAAAAATTGGGATAGGTGGCTAGAACCTCTGTTGTTTGCTGTTCGCGAGGTCCCGCAAGCCTCCACGGGGTTTTCCCCCTTCGAGCTTCTTTATGGGCACCAGCCTCGGGGGATGCTGGATGTCCTTAAGGAGGCTTGGGAGGACGGACCTTCCGCGAGTAAGAACGAAATTCAGTATGTCCTGGACCTGAGAACAAAACTCCACACTTTGGGGCGGCTATCAATGGAGAATTTGTTACAGGCTCAGGACAGACAACGACAGCTTTACAACAGAGGGGCTAGGCTTCGTCAATTTGCACCGGGAGAGAAGGTACTTGTATTACTCCCTACTTCCACTTCTAAATTACTCGCAAAGTGGCAAGGACCCTTTGTGGTCACACGGCGAGTCTGGGATCTCAACTATGAGGTAGTGCGCTCAGATAGGGACGGGGCACGTCAAATATACCACCTCAACCTTTTAAAAAAATGGTCGGAGGCGGAGTCAGTGTTGCTTGCGACGGTGGTGAGCGGAGAGGATGATCTCGGGCCAGAGGCGGTTCAAAAGCCTCAATCACTCGCTCTGGCCCCGGGGGGGGATCATCTCTCGCCGTCGCAACTCACTGACGTTAAAACATTACAAGCAGAGTTTGCTGACGTGTTCTCGCCCCTCCCTGGTCGCACGGACCTCATTCAACACCATGTTGAGACAGAGCCGGGCGTGGTGGTTCGCAGTCGGCCCTACTGGTTACCTGAACACAAGAAAAAGGTCGTTCAGGCGGAATTAGAGGCTATGCTGGATATGGGCGTAATAGAAGAGTCCAGCAGCGACTGGGTGAGCCCGATAGTTTTGGTCCCAAAACCTGACGGCTCGGCTCGGTTCTGCGTGGACTATAGAAAAGTGAACGCGATGTCGAAATTTGATGCGTACTGCGTACCTTGATCGGCTAGGGACCGCTCGCTTTTATTCGACACTGGACTTGACCAAGGGATATTGGCAGATCCCCTTGTCACCAATGTCCAAAGAAAAGACCGCTTTCACCACGCCGTTTGGATTACACCAATTTGTCACCCACCCTTACCAACCCAAGAAAAGGAAAGAAAATAAGCTGGACTGATATTCCTGATCATTCTGCTGCTGCTCACATTTTTAAATATTTTTTCTCTCTCTCCCTGTAGGGAATTGAAGATATAGCCGTTACTGGTGACAAGCCCTTGTATCCTGGTGCACCTCTTTCAAATGGAGAAAGTGTATTAATGCTGATGTCCTATCTGTTACGGCACAATTTAACAGGCAAAGCACTTACTCACTTACTGGAAATTTTTAACATAATGTTTCCAGGTCTAATCCCATATTCACATTACCTTTTCCACAAAGATTTTGGAAGTTCATCTGAATTTGAGGTTCACTTTTATTGTAAAAGTTGTTTAAAATACCTAGGCGTCAGAGGAGACTGTCCCTCTCAGTGTGACACTTGCAATTCAGAATTTGATGCCAATGCAAACCTTAAGAATGGATTCTATTTTCTTGTGTTGCCCCTGTATGCACAGATTCAGCAGCTTTTGCAAGAATATGGTGTCAATCTTAATGAAAAAACTAGAACCTGTGGGGTTCTCTCTGACATACAGTCTGGTGAAGAGTATCAAATGTTATGTGACAGTGGAGTTCTTGGAAAAGATGATTTGACGCTAATTTGGAATTGTGATGGCGCACCAGTGTTCAAAAGTTCTAAATGCAGCATTTGGCCAATTCAGTGTCAGGTAATTGAACTGGAACCAGAATTGAGAAAAAATCACATTTTGATGTCAGCGTTATGGTTTGGGCCAAGTAAACCATCCATGCTAACATTACTAACACCATTTGTTAAAGAAGCCTTATTATTAGAGACTGAAGGCATTGACTGGCAAGACACACAGGGAAACCGGCATGTTTCTAAAGTGTTTGTGGTGGTTTGTAGCTCTGATTCAAGGGCTTGTCCAATGCTTCGTGACACAAAGCAGTTTAATGGTTTTTATGGTTGTGACTTCTGCTATCACAAAGGTGGTAAATCCTATCCATACGATCAACCTGAACCCGCACTTCGAAATGAAAGAGATCATTTTAGTCATGCAATGTCAGCTTCAGATAATGAGCCAGTATTTGGAGTCAAAGGGCCATCTCCTTTAATAAAGCTTAGTCATTTCCTAATGAAAAATGGTTTCATTCCTGAATATCAACACAACGTATGTCTTGGAGTCACTCGGCAACTGTCCACATTGTGGTTTGATACAGCAAACAGTGAAGCCCCCTGGTACATTGGCAAACAGACGGAAGAGGTTGATATGCGACTTTTAAAAATAAAACCTCCTGTTGAGATAACTAGGACACCAAGATCAGTGAATGAAAGGAAGTTCTGGAAAGCTTCAGAATGGTGAGCATTTCTCCTATTCTATGCCCTCCCTGTACTGAAAGGCATACTCCCTGCCAGATTTTGGAATCATTTGTTTCTATTGGTGTTTGGCATATATACATTACTCCAGGATAAGATCAAGACTAGAAGCGTATTGTTGTCAGAACTGGCACTTAAAAAATTTGTAATAGAATTTCAAAGAATATATGGGAAAGACCACATGACTTTTAACATACACTTGCTCACACATATTGCACAAAGTGTGAAACAGTGGGGACCATTATGGGCTACGTCAGCCTTTGAATCCAATATGGGTACTCTATTAAAGTATTTTAATGGAACACAGAATGTCCCTTCACAAATAGTAAGAAAATTTATGTTGTGGAAAGAATTGCCAGAAAAGGCTAAACATACGAGTGCAAAGGTCCAGTCATTTGTTAAAGAACTTTATTTTAATAAGCGAAGAACAGATAAATGTGAAAAATTAAATGATAGTGTCCAGGTTATTGGGCATCCCCCATTTCAGGAAAACATCACAACTTCATCCAGGCTTGCTATTTCTAAGTTATGTGGAAATCTAGGTAACTGCTTCTGGTCTTACAGCCGTTTCTTGGTTAATGGAGTTCTGTATCACACTCAAAAATATGATCGACTGAAGAAAAGATATAACAGTGCTGCATACTTGAAAGATGGTACATTCTGTTTAATTAATGACTTAGTCATTTTTAAACAAATGTGTGCCCATCAAAGCCCTACATATTGTGCATGTACCAAACATTGCTGTGCTTTAGTTGAGGTACTTGTTAAATCTAGCAGGCCTTTATGTAAAGATTCACAAATAAATGTAGAGAGTACTTTTGTACACGAGGTTAGGAAGAATGGAAAGATCAGTGCCATCTGGCCTGATATGATCAAAATGAAATGTGTTGTTGTTGAAACAGTTGACAATTTGTACATTGCACCTTTGCCAAATCCATTTGAAAGAGACTAAAAAAGCAGTCATTAGTCATATTATACATAGTCCTAAAGTGTTGTATTGGCAATAATTTATGTTTCATAAAAAGGCTTACCTCTTTTCCTATTTGGCTTGATGATTTGTAATGAGATCTAAAATGTATCTGCTTGTATAGCTATCCATATGATTATTATAAAAGCCAGTATGAGTAAATTCTGTTACAATACTCTTACACCTTGGAAGAATTGCCAATAAAATCATAAAAAATGTATCTGTTTCTGTGTGGGTTAGTATCACTGTGTCAATTTCATGTTCAGTTACATGTTTATTTTATTTACTCTATGCTATTCCACCCGGAATCTTGTTACTATATAAACTTGAACATGTTAGTCTAAAAGACAGTGTGTAATATTATGTTAAAACGTATTAAGTAATAAAGTAATAAGTATACAAGCAATAAGCTACTCAATCAAAATAGTAAACATAAGTACAAGCCAAGAATACTTAGAATACTTAATTATACTTTTAAGTATATCTCGAATAGCAAGCATAGGCCAAATATACTTAGACTTGTCTGTCAGTATAAGTCAAGTATACTTAAGTGCAATTTGAAGTATATTTCTGAGAAGTATATCTGAGTAGTACATACAAAGTAGACTGGAAGTAAACTTTCTTATTTTTAGTTTAAAAGAAGTATACTGATAGCACACTTGAATAAACTTCTTTTTCGTAAGGGTATACAGTTAAGGGTAACTAGAAAAGTCAGCGCTTTTCACCCTGTAAAGTTACACATAAGTTTAGCACGTGCAATCGAGCGTATTACGTGAAACGTCAGCACATTTCAACAATGAAAATCAAAATAAGGAACACCACTCGTAGCTGGTTTTGCGCTGTGAGGCTTATCACTCAGTTTATTAAGAGTGAGATTAAACTTTACAGTTACAGTTCAATGTTACAGTTTTGCGCTGTAAATAGAACACTAGTGATCTCGGCGGATCCATGTGCATATAAAACATTAGGGTTTCTTTTACTGTTGATTCTTTCAATGTCAGCCTTTACGAGTTTTACAAGATGGATATACAAACCAGCAAGCTTAACTGTTTAGCACAGGGAAGATATAGCTTCGAATTACAGTGGAACACGCACTGAATTAATAGCTATAAATACATATAAGGCCTTAATAAATTGATCAAGGAACACGCTTGATCTGTCTGAGCATATCAAACAACAGGGTTTCTTTTACTGTTCATTCGTTCAATGTCAGCTTTACTTGGGTTCAAATCATTCTCCTTTAAATCACACTGGGACACGCAGTGTTTTACGAGATGGACATACAAACCGGCAAGCTTTTAACTGTTTAGCACAGGGAAGATATAGTTTCGAATTACAGTGGAACACGCACTGAATTAATAGCTATAAATACTAGGGATGCAACAATACAGTTAGTCCACGGTTCAATAAATACCTCGGTTTTTAACCACGGTTTTCGGTTCGGTTCGGTTTTTTGTTATTCTATTCTTAGGCGACAGGAACAGCAAGAGGTTAAGGAGAAAAGACTATTTTTTTATTGCAATACTCTTTCTTTATTTTACTTAAAAGAATTGAAAAACCTTACTTAAACTTTAGACTTTACTTTAAAAAAAAACCTTGTACACATTCCTAGTGTATTATATAATATAAAATAAATATATATAAAGATTTACATTGGCAGCTCAGAGCTGTACAGCAGCATTTAAGTATGAAATTGAATGAATAAATGTAAAAATAAAACACTACATAGACTTCACTATAAAATATACACTGATTCTAATTAACCCTTAATCGTCCCTTGGGGTCCAGCTGACCCCACTGGACTTTTCCTCCATTTTTTAAAAGTGTTCCCTTCATCTCAGGGCCATGAGACTCGGTGACTTTTCCTAGATAATCTATCTAAACATGCACAAAAAATCTGGGCTTGATTTGGTTGTTCTAAAGGTGTGTAAAAAAAAAAATTACCGTTTAAGTCCCTCTGGGTCAGATTGACCCCACATTGAAAATGAATGGGAAAGTGTAAAAAATACATTTTTTTCACTTTTTTTGTAATTTTTTTTTTACTAAATCCAGTATAAATCTCAAAATTTCCACATTTGTATCAAGGTCTGGTCCTAGAGCATAAACACAAAGTAGAACAAACTTTCTGTCTCATACACACACGCACACACACACACACACACACAAACACACACATGTGTGTGACTGCAACAGAGAGCATTTTTATAGAAACTGGCAAATAAAATCAACAAAACTGGCATAAATCTGAAAGATTTTCATACATAAATGAAGTACTACTACTAGAGCACAAATGCAATATGGAACAAGCATGTTCACTCACACGCACACACACACACACACACAGGTGTCTGGAGCATTTTTTTGGATTTTGGCAATGAATGGGAAAATGTAAAAAATGCTTTTTTTTTCACTTTGTTTGTAAAAAAAAATCAACTAAATCCAGTATAAATCTGAAAATGTCTACATTTATATCAAGATCTGGTCCTAGAGCATAAACACAAAGTGGAACGAACTTTCTGTCTCATACACACACGCACACACACGCACACAAACACACACATGTGTGACTGCAACAGAGAGCATTTTTATAGAAACTGGCAAATAAAATCAACAAAACTGGCATAAATCTGAAAAAAATCCATACATAAATGAAGGACAAATACTAGAGCACAAATGCAACATGGAACAATCATGAGAAAGAGAGGGAAAAGGGCAAATAAAAGAAAGATGAAAGGCAGCTTAACTTTTGCATAACTTCCCTATGGAGCTCTATTGGATAATGTGGTCATTGCACTCTCTTTCTCTTTAACTATAATTCCTAAAGTTTTTCCACAAACCTACAGATGGCGGTATTCTATCCCTAACACATAGAGCAATGTCCAAAAACTATTTATATTGATTTAAGATCATCATTCAAGTGATTTTTTCATAAAAAAATAATTTTTAATGAGCCAATTTATGACATAGTTAAGTATTTGTGCAGTAAATAAATAAAAAACTACCAAATACCCACAAAAACACAGCATAAATGTATAGTTGAGAAGTAAATAAAAAAAATGATATATAGTTTTCCATGTAAAAAAATTATATTTCCTTATACAATTGCTCTGTAAAAGTTTGGGGTCTATCTGACCCCAAGGGACTCAAACGTAAACCCTACTTGAGGGGCGATTAAGGGTTAAAGCTACTGTATTAGTTTTTCAGTCAAGAGCAGTGAGTGATTTTCTCTTTGTCTTTTGTTGTTTTATTAACATTAAAGGGATAGTTCGTTCAAAAATGAAAATTCTGTCATCTAGAAATGAATAAAGGTTTGGAACAATATTAGAGTGAGTAAATAATGACATCATTTTAGAGGTGAACTGTCCCTTTAAGGACCGCATGTTCACTAGGCTGCTAATGTCAATGTAAGACCTCCGTGCATCACAGACACGCGCCGATTTTACTTTCACTTTAGACATAACCGACTGTGTTTATGTAAACCTTGTGTGTATTTGACAGTATTAGCGCAGTTAGACGACTACTTAGTTCAGTAATCACGTGTTTGACAGGCGTTTAGTGCGCGCGCTCGGAAAAGCGCATGTTAAAACCGCGCACGCGAATGAACCGGCAAGGCTTTAAAACGCATGCAAATAATTAACGTTCGTGATTGTGAATAACTATAGTTTTCCGTGAGTATAACTCTATCAATAACATGTGATGTGAATGTATGTCACGTTGTTCAGTATTGGGATGGAGGAAAATGATAGAATTTGCAGAAAAATAATTAATTCAATGCAAAACCGAAAAACCGCAATTCACAAGCGCATATTGAACCGTGAGTGCTGTACCGAACGGTTCAATATTATATTGAGAATTGTGGCATCCCTAATAAATACATATAAGGCCTTAATAAATCGATCAAGGAACACGCTTGATCTGACCGCGCTGTGAGGAGATTATTCCTCGCAGGGTATTTCACTTTATGCAGTTTAAGTTTGTTCAGTTCTCTGGCTGACTGATATACGTATAGCTATTTAATGACACTGGAACACGCAATGATATCAATTCGGCTATAAACGAGGCATTCTAGAAATTAAGGAACACGCTTAATTCTTATCTTATCGTATAGTGTGAGATCTCAGATCTTAAATTACTTTAATACAGTCTTAGAACAGGGGCAGACTTGGGTTACTCAGCATTCTGCATTCATTCAACAGAGCTTTCACACAGACGCGTCTAGCGGGTCTGATCTCTCAAAATATAATTCAAAGATAAATTCTCTATATATATGCTTACAATTTAGGTTAAAATACCCCGCATTCTCCACCAATAAAATGTAGCGACTATGAGTCAGACTCGCACATTCACACACGTTGCAGAAAGGAAGAAGGTGAGGAAAAGAATAAGTTTTAAGAGAGAGAAATTATGAAAAGAATAAGTTTTAAGTAGGGTTGGGTACCGAAATCCGGTTCCAATATGGCACCGGTACTTATATAACCGGTATGTACCGGACCGAATCAGAACGCAGATTTCGGTTCCTCATTTCGGTGCCAAAATTCAAACGTGCTTTCGCGCTTTGGCTGAGCCAGAGACAGACGCTCAGCGCTCGTCACATCACAACTCATAACAACTATTCAGTGTTTTCAACGACATCATGTTTATTTCAGGTTTCAGACATTTAAATGCTCATAAGTAGGCTACTAGCAAAAAACACACCCTGATGTCTATGAAAGCGGCTATGACAATCCTTTCAGACGATTATAATTTGACTAACGTTACATGTTTTATTCACATCAGATACATGCACATTATATAGTAACTATAGCGTTTACATTACTCTGTTCTTCTTCCAGTTCACTGGTCACTTACTTTCATGTATTTCGTGAGACGAGAATGCTCTCAAGTGTTGTAGATCCGACAGATCCGATTCTGAGGCGCAAACTAACATGGCGCCGCCCATTGCGCTTTATAGATCAACTAACACACATTCACTCACATTTGAACATCAGATAGTTCGTGACACAGTTAAGTAGTTTGTGAATATTTTGAATAAAAAGAAAAAACGAAATAAACCCGATACAGCTGAGCTGTCAGCGCTATTGCGGCTGCTGTGTCATCATGTGAGAAACATGACGCGTCGCCATGGAAACATTAAGACGATGCGTTCTAAAATATTTAGCCAGAGAATATGATCATATTTCAAAAAAGAGCTGAAGCTCGAAGCTGGTTAGTAGCATACCAAGAATACAGACTACTGCTGTTATTATTGTAATTAAGAGTTATATTAGGCTTGTTGTAGTTGGGTTAGGTGGCTTAGGTTTTACTGTGAATTTGTAAATAAGTCAATTATAATTTGTAAATAAGTAAATTGTGTTTTGTATTTATTTATATTCATACATTTAAGTATACATTAAACTTTTAATAAATGGTTCAATTTAAATAAAAAATAAATAAATAAAAAGCCATTTAATGTCATCCACCTCGTTTTGTGGCCTTTTTTTTAAAAAAAAAGTATCGGTTCAGGCACCGTTTAGGCACCGGAACCGTTTTAAAAGTATCGGTTTGGCACCGGAATCGAAAAAAACCCAAACGATTCCCAACCCTAGTTTTAAGAGAGAGAAATTATGAAATCCCAAGCAATATATGCATTTATGACACATGACCTGAAGAAACCATTGATCAGTAATTTAACCTCCTATCGTTTAGGCAGGGTTATTAAATTTGATCTAATGCACCAGTTCCCCGCTGGAGAGGGGTTTTCCCGGGTCTTTGATTCGCTGAAGGTCTGGTTGTGTCTTTTGATCGACGTCTTGGGAAGCCAATCAAGTGCCGTGTTGGCGGCTGGATGGAAGTCTTGTGGGCGTTGTTTGAAGTTGAAGCGCGCTGTTGGAGACTCGTTGATAAACCTTGCGGCGAAACTTAACAGAACCCGAGACTTAACGGAAAGAAAATAAACTTTAAGTAAAAGAAAGGAAAGTGAGAGAAGAGCAGATGGCCTGAATGAAATCGTTGTTTAACCCATTTTCTCTGATCTTGGTCTGCCACGATCGTCTGATCGTCTCCTGGGAGCTCTCCGTTCAGAACTCAAATCTGGTCAAACTGCTAGGACTCAACACATATCTGAACTGCGTCCACTCATCCACTCATTCAATAGTTACATAATTGCATGAATTGGGAGTGATATACATGCATAATAGTCACGTGTATCAGTTGTAAACACACTAACAAGCTATGTCGAAGGCTATTTGAATGCAAGTCCAATAATCAGCGATTTTATGCACTTCATATGTAACAGTTTCTGTGAGTTTGCTTGGAGTTTTAGCTGTGTCACGTGGAGTTCATTTACCGGTCATTGAAAAGACAGAGATCTGGTTTGTTTCTTTGTCTTGTGATCACAACGAGTCTTTTGTCCTCTTTGTCTAAGTTTTGGTCAAAAGTCCATAGGCAATCGAGTTATCATTATTTAAAAGTAGTAGCTCCGGGCAGAATGGAGCCTCCGTCTCTCTGGTGATAGATGGTCGATTTCCTGGGGTCTGGAGCTGAATTGGGCTTTGTAAAGGGGTCATTTCTGATCGAATCATTTGGAAGATTCATTAAACTATGTTTCTGCGTCCACAATTCCTACAGACGCTACACACTTCACCTCTCCATGACACCCTGAAGGACCTACCTGAGAGATTAGACATGAACCACTGGAGAGCAGTTCCTGAGATGCCCATCTTCATGAGAGTTGACAGGAGGATCTGGTGGTTAACTGTGTCAAAAGCAGCAGACAAATCCAGTAAGATAAGTACTGTGGATTTGGAAGCTGCTCTTGCCTGTCTCAGTGCCTCCGTAACCGAGAGCAGGGCAGTCTCAGTTGAGTGGCCGCTTTTGAAGCCGGATTGGTTGTTGTCCAGGAGGTTGTTCTGTTCATGAAACATAGAGAGCTGGTTGAACACAACTCGCTCAAGTGTCTTTGCATAAGGGATACTGGTCGGTAGTTTTCTAAAAGTGCTGGGTTCAGAGAGGGTTTCTTTAGCAGTGGGGTTACCCTAGCCTGCTTAAATGCTGTGGGGAAGGTCCCGGTGTGAAGAGAGGTGTTGACAAAGGTGAGTGAGTGCAGGAGTAACTGAGGAAGAAATGGCCTGAAGGAGGTGCGTGGGGATAGGATCAAGCGGACAGGTAGTGGGGTGGTTGGAAAGGATGAGTTTGGAGACTTCAGCTTCCGAGAGCAGAGAGAAAGAGGATAATGTGTGTGTGATGGTTGTTGAGATGTGCGTGTCGGTTTGTGGTGTGGAAAATTGGCTGCTGATGGAGGAGGTTTTGTTTGTGAAGAATGATGCAAAGTTGTCAGCTGTAAGAGCTGATGAAGGAGGAGGAGGAGGAGGAGGAGGACAAAGGAGCGAAGAGAAAGTTTTGAAAAGTGCACGTGAGTCAGAGGAATTGTTGGTTTTGTTGTGATAGTATGTAGTCTTAGCAGTGGAAACATTTGCAGAGAAAGAAGCGAGAAGAGACTGATAAAGGGTAAGGTCAGTTACGTTATTAGTTTTGCGCCACTTCCTCTCTGCCGCCCGCAATGCAGAGTGATGTTCACAGAGAACATCAGACAGCCAGGGGGCAGAGGGGGTGGTGCGGGCTCGCCTGGATGAAACGGGACAGAAGTTGTCTAAGCAAGATGTTAGAGTGGAGAAAAGTGTGTCAGTAGCACTGTTAGTGTCCAGTGCTGAGAACTGAGAGGGTGGAGGGAGTGAGGAAGAAACCAAAGTGGACAGGCAAGAGGGAGAGAGTGAGCGTAGATTACGCCGAAAGGTGATCTGGGGAGGAGTGTGCTTCAAGAGTGATGAGAAAGTGATCTGAGGTGTGCAAGCTCTTTTAGCGTGTGTAGATAAGGTCCAGATTTTTACCTGATTTGTGAGTAACTGTAGTATATACTCGCTTAAGGTCAAATGAGGTCAGAAGAGTGGTGAAGTCTGCAGCCTGGGGTTTATCAAGGTGGATGTTGAAGTCACCGAGCAGTACCAGAGGAGTGCCATCCTCAGGGAAGTGAGAGAGTAACATATCCAATTCCTCCAAGAAGTTACCCAGTTGACCTGGAGGGCGTAAAATAACTACAACATGGATTTTAGCAGGGTGAGTGATAGTGATTGAGTGTGATTCAAATGAACTGTTGCCAGATAGAGAAGGAATGGGTTCAAATTTCCAATCATTTGAGATGAGCAAACCAGTACCTCCACCCCTCCCAATCAGGTGAGGGGTGTGTGAAAAAGTGAAATAAGTATAGAGGGCCACATGAGTGGCAGTATCCTCTGGTTTTATCCAGGTTTCAGTTAGGGCCATGAGACTGAGATGAGAATGAGTGGAGATAGATGAAATAAAGTCTGCTTTGTTTACAGCTGACTGGCAATTCCAGAGACCAATTGGAATGGACATTAATGAAGCAGAGGAAATAGGTAAACAATGCAGATTATTAGGATTACGTCGTCTTGAATGTACAGAGCATGATTTATGGGTGTGTGTAGTAATAGTAGGGATTTGGAAGCACATAGCGAATACGGGTCAGAAAAATAGATGTAAAAACAACAAGCTAAACACAAAAGTGTCAGAGAGAAGTGAAAGCTATACTCAAGTGCCTTGTCGGTATCCTTGCTCGAGTTCAGACGATGAGGGCTGCCGCTTCCGCTGCCATGGAGTACCACTCAATTTATACTCACGTTAAGTGTCGTTATTGAATACAGCTGGCTACTCCTAGTGAAACGTCTTTACGTGGTCAGCACGTTAACAAACAAGACTACAAACAAATAGCCCACTACACCACACAGACAATGTTCTAAATAACAGCTGAACTAAAGATCAAATGAGAAAATGGATACAGTACTCACACCGTAGTTGTTCTCCCTGTTGGTCGATTGCTTCTCACTAACACAATGTAAACAATGCACGCTCATATACCACGCTGGCTTAAGGCCACGCCCAGTGAAACGTCTTTACTCGCGCAATGTCAAGTGGTCAGCACGTTAACAAATGAGACTACAAACAAATAGCCCACTACACCACACAAACAATGTTCAAAATAACAGCTGAACTAAAGATCAAATGAGAAAATGGATACAGTACTCACACAGTAGTTGTTCTCCCCGTTGGTCGATTGCTTCTCACCATATTAGCCCAGTTCTGTCAACACTGCACTGGCGCCCTATTAAACATCGCATACATTTTAAAATCTTGCTTATTACTTACAAAGCACTAAATGGTTTAGCTCCCCAGTACTTGAGCGGACTTTTAACACATTATACTCAATCACGTCTACTGCGGTCTCAAAATTCTGGCCAGTTGATAATACCGAGAATATCGCAATCAACTGCAGGCGGTCGATCCTTTTCCTAGTTAGCACCTAAACTCTGGAACAGTCTTCCTAGCATTGTTCGGGAAGCAGACACACTCTATCAGTTTAAATCTAGAAGAAAAACACATCTCTTTACTATGGCATACACATAAAACAATTTTTTCAATTAAATGATTGTTAGGCTGCATTAACTAGGTCAGCCAGAACCTGGAACACTTCCCATAACACCTGATGTACTCGTTACATCATCAGAAGAATGGCATCTACGCTAATGTTAGTCTCTCTGTTTTATCCCGAGGTTTACTGCAGTCAGCCAGATCCGGGCCATATCCAGATCAGATGGTGGACCTGCACCCAGACATGACCAACGCATGACCCTGAAGTGTCTGCAGAGACTGTGTCAATTAGACCTCCCCTGAAATTACCTCATCGACACGGCATCCTCAATAAACCTGTCTCCGGCCTGACGGCTCTGATCTTTTGAATATTGCCCTTTAATAATTGTGTAATCAATACGGCATCCTCAATAAACCCGTCTCTGGCGTGATGACTCAGATCTTTCGAATATTGCAATTTAATAATTGTTTAATCAATACGGCATCCACAATAAACCCGTCTCCGGCGTGATGACTCAGATTTTTTGAATATTGCAATTTAATAATTGTTTAATCACTCCAGCATCCTCAATAAACCCGTCTCTGCCGTGTTGCCGCAGATCTTTTGAATATTCCGATCTAATATGACCGATTAATCTAATATGAATCGATCTATCGATCATCCTATCTAATATGACCCCTGTCCTGTAAAGTTGCCAGAATAATAATCATACGCTATTTGTTAATTGGCCAGAGGAGAACTGGCACCCCGACTGAGTCTGGTTTCTCCCAAGGTTTATTTTTCTCCATTAAGTCACCTGATGGGGTTTTGGTTTCCTTGCCACTGTTGCCTTTGGCTTGCTCAGTTGGGGACACTACATTTTTCACTAAATATCCAAATAAAACTAATTAGTAAACTAAATTAACCATATAAACTAAATTACTGATCTAATTACTAATCTAATACCCACATTGTCACTGTATGATAATTGAAATTAGCTAGATGACATCACCATTTTCTCAGGAGCGGCTGTACAGCCGGATAAAATTCTGTTGCATTATTTTCCTGTTTAACACTGAGAAGCTGCTTTGAAACAATCTGCATTGTAAAAAGCACTATATAAATAAAGTTGACTAAAGTACAGCACTGACATCAGTGCATTGATCTGTTTTCATTAAATGCTGCTAGATTCATCTTTGTAAGCACCATGAGTTCGTCACATACAACATGTAATTGAAACTGACACAACATAGTTTCAAGCTTAGAAGTATTTTGGGCCTGTCCAGCAGAGTATACGTTTTGCTCAAACTTACGGGGCACCCAGTGTTGAAATGACTTCCTTTCGTGATTTGACATGGCTTCCTTTCTTATGAGGAAGAACCGTAGCGTTCTGTGCTCCTATAAAGGTGCCGCTGCATATTGCATTATAAATATGCGCTATCTATTCATAATAAATAAATAAACTAGTTAATTAAAGCAGCACTAGGTAGGTTTTGCTCTCGGGGTCCCCCTACAGTTGGGAAACAGTATTGTCCTCTACTACTGTCGTAAACTGTCATTCTACATCAGGGGATGCATCGCACGTGCATTTGTTGACCTGACAACTATGATAGCCCTGAACACTACAGGAGGAGTTCACATGTCTATGAAGTTCACATGCGTGTTCTGCTTGCGTCGCGTGTGAAATGTCTTCATCCCAGGTACAGTGGCATATGTTTCAGCATGTCATATGAATATCATTTCATGGGTTTTATTTTTTTTCAAACTAATGATCGCGATGCTCACGTTTACAAGCCAGCGTCATTATAGTAGCCTAGTCTATTGGTTCCCATTCTACGGAATCTATATGATACTTCAATTATGAATTATGAGAACAAATGTTTGAGTGGTAGATAATAACCATATATCGTCAATATTATAATATCAAGCTACCATAGATGAATCTGCAAATTTGAAAAATCGATTTGCATTATAGCTTGAGGAAAGACAAATAAACCAATATCACAGACATGTTAGGTATCCTAAAATATGATTTTGGACATCTTACGTATTTACTTGCAAGAATGTAGCCCCTCCTCCTTCAGCTCACGCCAACGAGCAAACGCTGGCCCAATGTTGATCCTCGTCCTGCCTTTAATCCGATCACTTTCTCGTTTCCTCTTTTGGCTTTCCTCCGAGAAAACCTTTGCTTTCTTATTTTTCTGTGCTGCTTCGGCCATGACTATAACATTCGGCAAACAAATGATAGTTTTTCTCGCACGTCCGAATTTAAGGAAGTGGTGGAAGTGACGTATATGCCGTAAAGCAGTCGAATTTTGTAGTTCTTTTTTTTCTCGGGTTACTACCCGAAACCCGAAGTTTAAAAGTACGATTAAAAACGATACAGACCCCGTCAGGCTATGGCAGACGTGTCATTCAACCTATTGTAAGACGATGTATCATCACAAGAGGTTTGAAAATATATTATAAAGGTTGAAAAGTTACCTAGTGCTGCTTTAATAAAAACAAACACGCCATAATCCATACATAGTAAAAACATACATAGTAATTGTGCGCTTTTGTCTTCGCGTTACTCCAGTTAATTTGACTCTATCTGTGTTGTCATTCAGCTACTGCTATCTGGATGCCTCTGTCTATTTTTGGGAACTTTAGAATATAGTGTTACGTCTCACTTGGTCCTTCTGTGCTAGGACGTCATGGCTACAATTATGAATAAAACATAAATGTGTATTCTCGTATATTCTCACAGCACCATACAGTATGTCGGGTAAGGTTTGCATACAAAACAAGGTTCGGCTTGATATTCGATAGCAGCACTAATTTAATTCCGTACTCAATCCGACCCGTTTTACATAAAGATTGCATCCTGTATAGCAACTAAATCGCAGCATGGAACATAATTATTCAAATCTTTTATGAATACAGTAAGTGAGCAGATTGCGCTCCCTTTATAAACGCATGAAACTGTCAAATGCTTCAGTTCAGCTAAACTACTACACTCTAGCGGAAACTGTTGTGGTCAATCTGAATACACTGAATCATGAATCTATTGCATGTTCTACTCTTCGTTGGTCGAACGTATTTACTAGCAGGCAGAATTAGCCAGTGAACAAGCGCTGAACCATTCAATCTTGATTGCTTGCATTCTGTGTTATGTTAACTCCTCCAATTAGTCATTGCATTCAAACTCAACAGACATGTCTGTGATTGGCTATGCTCAACACTGCAACTCGCATCATAAACGCCAACATTTGACAGTCTATCGAGACTAACACAATATAATACAGTGGAGCAAATCTAGCGTTGACTATTTGACAGTCTGCACATGCGTATTGATTCCTGGCAACACCGCAAATGACAAGGGCTCTCTCGCAGTGAGCTTTTTTCTCTTCACTAAAGCTGGCACTCACGGTGCGGCTTATAATCATTGTGATTCATTGCTTTTCAGACTGTGCAAAAATGATCCTGATGTCACACTGTGGGAACTCAGCTGCATTAATGTCATACTGCATGATAATCAGACGCACAAGAGAATTTGTCCAGAGTTTACATCAACCCATTCACATTTACATGTCAAACTTACTGTCAAAGACAACAGATTTTAGCCTAGGGTCAAAATAATTTTTAGGATTGCGATATTTGTCTCGTACAGTATTAACTTAGGTTATCAAAAGATGACTCTCGCATTGATTATCTTTTTTCATAGGTTCGGTAGCTTTTGCAGGGTTCTTTAGCCAGCTATGGTTTATTAGCTAGTAAAGCATCTTCTTATAAAACATTCTTATCCTTCTGCAAGGGCATTGTCTGAGGTTCTCAATCGTATGTGTCTGTTATTTGTCATGCTGTTCTGGTTTATTTTCTTTTGGGGGATTCTCTCGACAGGTTCTGATGGTTACATGGTGTTCTATCAAGCTGTGAGCGGGCGTCACGTCCAATGGTTTAGAATCCTCCAACTGCAGATTCAAAGAACTCTGGTTCTCCAACTCATCCATGCATAGGAAATTCCTCGGATTGGTGCTGCTACGAACACTCAATTTGTGGAGTCGCATCCTCTATCAAGGTGCTGTGTACATGGTCATCCTCAGCATTATAGTACAAGCAAGATCTGACTCAAAATATCTCAAACGCTCAGCAATTTCAAGTAATAATTTTATGCAAATACTGGTGGTGGTATGTTTTCTAATTTATTACTACTCAACTACTCATCGATCCTGTTTTCGTTAGTCTTTATAGCCTTTCATGAATTTGTCTGTGGCCTAACGTGGTCTCTGTCCAGGTGGCCTATCGTAACCTTCATCTCTATGTGGCCATTGTCTCCATGTGGCCTACTGTGGCTTTGTCTGTGTGGCCTTCGTCTCTGTAAAAGAAAATATCTCTAAGCACATCCCTGCACTCCTAATCATTCTGCACTTTTCATACTCCCCAACAGGTCTCCCATATCAAGAAGGTGGTTTAAAACTCACCTAGCGACCAACCTACAGAATTGCAGACCATCTCATCAGTATACCGGACATTCATTCAGGTTTATGTGCTGCTACTGAATGCAGGATTTTATGATGGTCAAGATGGTCTTCAGCATTCCAATCCTATAGGATGCTCAAACCTTCAGGCAATACTAAGATTACCTATGTGTCTTAAGCATCAGATAAGTTAAAGTTTATCATTTAACTCCTAATACTTAAATCTTATGTGGTAAGTATACTATCTACACAAACTTCTGGTCATGGTGGCAGTTCCTATATCTATTATTTTATAGATTTATATGGCTCACTTTTTCATTTGGTCTATCGAGGCCAACTCATGCACCCACGCTGTCTTCTCCTCACTAAGGGCTATCACGGCCTTCCCCACACACTGGCTTATCGGAGGCAGTATACAAGGCCTAACGTGGCAGTCCATACAGCCTATACAGCTTTTTTCGTACCCTGGCCTATCGAGGCAGTATACAAGCCCTAACGTGGCAGTCCATACAGCCTACACTGTTTTTCGTACCCCGGCCTATCGAGGCAGTATACAAGGCCTAACGTGGCAGTCCATACAGCCTATGCAGCTTTTTGTACCCCGGCCTATAGAGGCAATATACACGGCCTAATGTGGCAGTCCATACAGGCTATGCTGCGTTTCATACCCCGGCCTATCAAGGTGGTTTACACGGCCTAACGTGGCAGTCCATACAGCCTATGCAGCTTTTTTTGTACCCCGGCCTATCGAGGTAGTATACACAGCCTAACATGTCAGTTCATACAGCCTACTCGGCTTTTTGTACCCCGGCTTATAGAGGCAATATACACGGCCTAATGTGGCAGTCCATACAGTCTACGCAGCATTTCATACCCCAGCCTATCGAGGCAGTTTACACGGCCTAACGTGGCAGTCCATACAGCCTATGCTGCTTTTTTTGTACCCTGGCCTATAGAGGCAATATACACGGCCTAATGTGGCAGTCCATACAGGCTACGCTGCGTTTCATACCCCGGCCTATCGAGGCAGTTTACACGGCCTAACGTGGTAGTCCATACAGCCTATGCGGCTTTTTTCGGACCCCGGCCTATCGAGGTAGTATACACGGCCTAACATGGCAGTCCATACAGCCTATGCAACTTTTCGTACCCTGGCCTATCAAGGCAGTATACACGGCCTAACATGGCAGTTCATATGATGAAGTTTGAAGTCAATCGGGTGAAAAGAAGACAGTGATTTAAAGCATTTTTAAAAAGTGACACACTTCCTGCTGCCAGTTGGTGGCTCCATAACATACATGAGCAATATATCCGGCCGGATCCGGCCCGCAAAGTGCTTCAATCCGGCCCCCGCGATGCGCTCGATGTGCTGGCAATTTGGATGAAAGTTGAATTTTTGTATTCATGATTACAAATGAAATGTTTAAGCTTTTGATCGCTATGGTCGCATATATGGGATTTTTACTTCTGTGCCCCTGAGAGTACGGTCCCACATGGTATTTGAATGTTCAGTGACGTCGCATGACTGCCGGATTCAAACTGTGCTGTTGCGCGTTGGTTGGCGCTGAGCCAGAGACGGACGAGCTCAGCCTCAGCGCTGTCATATACCACAACTATGCAGTTTTTGTTCAACCTCATAATGTTTATTTTAGGTTTCAGACATTTCAATACACATAAGCACGAGTAAAACAATACATTTGGAGTTTGTAAAATACACACTGATGGCTGTGGAAGCAGCAATAACAATCTATTCAAATATAATTTTTCCGAAGTGATATTATACCAGACAAACATAGTAGAAGTAACTATTAAGTTTACTCTATTCTTGTCACAGTTCACCGGCCACTTTCTTGCACGTATTTCGGGAGAAACTGATGACCCTGATTCTCTGGGAATAAAAGCGATGCATCTGTAATACAGTGTTATTGTGGGTGCGGTGTCACATGACAAATATGACGCATCACCATGGAAACATTAAGGGGGAACAATCTAAAATAGGAATCGCCTTGAAAAAACTCACTGGGGAGTCAGTTAGAATATTAAAATTAAGCGTGAAACAAGGGTTAATATATGCATAATAAATGACGCTGGCTTATCTTTTTATTAAGCTAGTTATCAGTGTGTATTGATCATTGATGGTATAACGCAATTTCACGTGCCCCATTTCATACTGCATGCATGTCCTGTAGATGGTGATGATGATACAGCTAAATCAAATTTAAATTCTGTGAGACGCATTGGACTATTCCATGTTGTTCTTTATCTTTCAAGCAAACATTCGTGTGATGAAGTTGATCTGCACTTAAATTGTGTTCTATTTTATAAAAGATTTAAACAACATATGTTAAAAAAGAAATTACAAAAAAATCAATAATAACAAGTGAAATAAGCTGAATATGTTTTTCATTTAGTGATGAAGGTATCCCCAATTCAATTTTATAATTCCAAGCCAGATTGCCTGAAGTCTGTATGTTAATGTAACCTGCACACATACATTTGCAGTTTTGTTAATAGTTTTC
This sequence comes from Gobio gobio, assembly GCF_949357685.1. Taxonomy (NCBI): domain Eukaryota; kingdom Metazoa; phylum Chordata; class Actinopteri; order Cypriniformes; family Gobionidae; genus Gobio; species Gobio gobio. The sequence continues at coordinate 19,930,468 of NC_137112.1, read as the reverse complement.
GATATTGAATAGCTACAGCGGGCATGAATGACAGTTGAACAATATGCAGGGTAGTGTAGTAAATGAATCCTTGAAAGTAAATCCAGTTATTGTAACCTTAGAGTAGCCTATGTCAGACAGGCCGCACAAATATATATATTAGGCCTTGAAATAGGCTGGCAAAAGTCAAAGTAACTGTAGCCTTATACATATCTGCATTTAATTAATTTGTATGATTTAATCATGTAACTATGTTTAATTGCAATTGTCCAAAGTGTGGCCCTCCGTTTACTTTGCCAAAGTAACTGTGGCCCTCAGACTAAAACTGTTGCCCACCCCTGCTCTATAACTTTGACTCACAAAAGTCATATCCATGCGATCGGCTTCCTACAACAAACACACAGCTGAAGTTTCATCCAGATCAGTCAATGTTTGCAGAAGTTATAACACACGTCCTGTTTCCCTTTTCTCGCCATAAATGTGTTGCTTCTCCACAGCCAAACCGTTTGAGATATCAAAAATCTGCTCGCAATTTAGCATCCTCAATATGTTAATTTCATGCTGACCGAGTTTGGCAATGATCGGAACAATGGCCTTGGAGGAGTATATTCAATTCCAGAGCATGCGTTTTCAGAAGAAATCCAAAATAGCTCACTTCCTGTTGGGCAAAGTTTATGACTATGAGTGCAGAAGTTGTTCGGCCCGATGAGATCTATATGTGTACAGAGTTTCATACTAATACATGCAAGTGTGTTTGATATATATTTGATATATAGACCAAGTTTGTCTTGGGGGCTCTGTTAAGCCCCCCTACCACGCCCGGGTACCAGCTTGAGCCCGACTCTGATGGCCGCAGATTCCGACGTATCTGCAAAGTTTCAAGAGTTTCATGTCAGATGATGTCAAAGGTCAAATTGTAATCAGTTCAGAATACTTTTCGAATGCTGATGTTGTATTATTCTAACACTTCTCTTCATGTGTTTTTGATCTACCTTAGCTACCGTTTGTGCACCAATCTTATGCACCATAAAGCGTGCTTTAATTTCAATATGGGTGGTCCAATAAAAAAAATGAATTACAAAATGTATTAAATCTGCGAGCAGCGATGACGGGCCCAAGCCGGTGGCACTGCCACGCCGGTGGCATCAGCTTAACTGTGCACGGCAGGCAATAGGCATTTAAAATGGGAAAACATAAAAGGATTATGTCAAAGTCATCTGAATTCACTACATTAACTGCAGCAGTTGGTGCTGCCATGACCACAAACCACAACAGCCACATCTATGAGATCAATTACATTTAAATTAATTTCATGTCAGATGATGTCAAAGGTCAAATCGTAATGAGTTCAGAAAACCATTCGAATGCTGATGTTGTTTTATTCTAACACTTCTCTTCATGTGTTTTTTGAGCTACCTTAGCTATTGTTTGTGCACCAATCTTATGCACCATAAAGCATGCTTTTATTTCAATATGGGTGGTCCAATAAAAAAATGTTAATAAAGAAATTAAAAAATGGAGCCAAATCACAGAAACTGCAAAGATGATTTTTATATCAGTGTCAGGTAAGAGTAAGATGCGTGTGTACATTTTATGGAAGTTTATTATAAACAGCAACTTTTAGAAAACCATGTGAAATTTACTTTTACTACATTTAAATTATATCAGTAAATAATTAATTTAAAGACATATGCATCATACGTGATCTTGGCAAACACAGCACATGACGTTTTTATTTCAAGTGATAGTTATTTGTGATAGCCTATATTAAAGGGTTAAATTATCATCACCAAGAGAGAAAGTCACACACACACACACACACACACACACACACACACACACACACACACACACAGAGTGAGAGAGTAACAGTGAGGGGGAGGGGAAGGACAGACAGAGTGAGATTTTGATTGAACAAAAAAAATATTCTAATCTAAACGGTGGGAGAGAGTTGTTATTTCATTGTCTGAAACATTATTTTACTATTATAATAATAGTATTATCTTCAAAATAGATTCTGCATTTACATTTTTATTAAATTATTGTTTAGTCTGTTTTTTTTGGACACAAGAAATGTCCTCATAAACCATGTAATATCAGTGTAATACCCATGTCATTATACAAATGTGTGTCCTCATAAATCACATAAACAAGCACACACACACACACACAGAGAGAGAGAGAGAGAGAGAGAGAGAGAGAGAGAGAGAGAGAGAGAGAGAGAGAGAGAGAGAGAGAGGAGGATGAGGCAAAGAGACAGAGAGGCAGGTTATATCTCTATTTAAAACTCAATGCTGCCGGCTTTAGGTGAATGAGGGGAGTGCAGACTGAGAGAGAGGCAGAGGTGGACAGTAACTAAGTACATTTACTTGAGTACTGTACTTAAGTACCCTTTTTGAGTATTTGTACTTTCCTTGAGTAGTATTGTTTCTGGAAACTTATGACTTTTACTTCACTACATTTGAAAGACAAATATCGTACTTTTTACTACACTACATTTCTATCAAGGCCCTCGAAGTAGAAAGTCGTAGCCGCTTTGAAAGTCAGTGGATGATTTGTTTTCTTCTTTAAAACAGGATTTGTTTTTTTTGCAGACAGCCTATCAGTAATCACTCTTGTAGGATCAAATGAAGTTCAATGATTTCCAAGTATTTTTTGAACACCAATCAATTGATGGCAAAATAGAAGGTGGCAGTTCCCAGATGCAGTGCGCGCAAGCATGGCCATACTTAAAAGTTAAAATTCAGAAGAGCAGACGTTGATAAGTCTGAAAAAGTGCGACGACACGAAAGTGCACACAGAAAGCTGTGTCTAAGACACCAGACCACAAGTACTGAAAGTCTATTGAATCTACTAAAATCTTATTATATTCAATTAAAACTATATTAAAACTAAAAATGGCTTAAACCACCATGATGGAACAGCGTGCATTCATACAACAATGCAACGATAATAAAATAATGCGTTTACTTTTACTTTTGATACTTAAGTACTTTTAAAAGCAAGTACTTCTGTACTTTTACTTAAGTAAAAATCTTTCTTTACAACTTTCACTTGTAATGGAGTAATATTTAACGAATAGTACTTTTACTTTTACTCAAGTAATGGAGTTGTGTACTTTGTCCACCTCTGAGGGGAGATTCAAAATAAATATTTTAAAGAAATAAATATATTGATCTGAAAAAACATTGTTTAGCATGTTTTTAAAGCTATTTTTATTACGTGGACACATTAAATGTCCTCATAAACCACGTTTACGTTGTAATACCCAACCTGGTCTCATTGCGAAAATGTACCTCTGGCAACGTTTTTGCAAACCGCCAAAATACGTACCAATAAGTACATATCTCTGCAGTTTCAAAGTGAAATGAACACTAGAGGCAGTAAAACAGCAAGCACTTTTTATCGTTTTTTTTGTACCATGTAAATGAATACATTTTGGAGTTTGCGTCACTTAATCTGCTCCATATGCTCGGCTTTTTTTATATAACAAGCTTGCTCAGTAGCTCAGCTGGTACAGATTTGTACTTGTAATAATGAAAGCTCAGGTACGAATCCCATGAAAGACAAGTCATGATAAAAGAGCTCAAAGATGAGTTCACACAAGCTAAAAAGACATGGTTACTATTGTATTTTTGTCACATTTGCTTTTGTTAACACTATCAGTTAGGTTTAGGGTTTAGTGTAGGTGTACGTTAAAAAAACAATGTCACAAAACGTCAGATTGACGCTCATCTGTTCCGGGAAAAAACGAAGCTTTTGGCGCCACCCAGTGGACATTTCACTTTGAAACTGCAGTGATATGTACATATTGGTACGTATTTTGGGGTTTGCAAAAACGTTGCCAGAGGTACATTTTCACAATGAGACCAGGCTGGTAATACCAGTGTAATACCCATGTCATTATACAAATTTGTGTCCCTACGAAATCACATAAACAAGCACACACACACACACACACACACACACACAGAGAAAGAGAGTTTCAAAAATAACACAACACTGCCACCTTTTGGTGAGGGGAGGGCAGACAGAGAATAAATATTCAGAAGATTCAGAAGAAATATATTAAATAAAATAAATATATTGATCTGAAAAATATTATGATTATTTTAAATTCATCCAGGTTCAATTACCCAACATACAATCTTAATTTAATTTAAATAAATTAAATTAACCCTCTCGAGGGTTTTTCAAAGCAGCTTTACAGTGTTAAACAGGAAAATAATGCAACATAAATTTATTGAGCCGTATAGCCATTCTGGAGAAAACTGTGATGTCATCAGTTCATTTCAATTATTATACAGTGGGGTTAAGATCAGTAATTAGAACAGTAATTTAGTTTATATGGTTAATTTAGTTTAATAATTAGATTTATTTGGATATTTAGTTGAAAAATTTAGAAAAATTTTGTGTCCCCAACTGAGCACGCCAAGCCAGAGGCAACAGTGGCAAGGAAACCAAAACCCCATCAGGTGACCTAATGGAGAAAAATAAACCTTGGGAGAAACCAGGCTCAGTCGGGGTGCCAGTTCTCCTCTGGCCAATTAACAAACAGCGTATGATTATTATTCTGGCAACTTTACAGGTCAGAGGTCATAATAGATTGGAATATTCGAAGGATCGGAGGCAACACGCCGGAGACAGGTTTATTGAGGATGATGTGTTGATTAAATAATTATTAAAGTGCAATATTCGAAAGATCGGAGGCAACACGCTGGAGACGGGTTTATTGAGGATGCCGTGTCGACGATGCAATTCCAGGGGGAGTCTGATTGACACGGTCTCTGCAGACACTTCAGGGTCCTACGTTGGTCTTCTCTGAGTGCAGGTCCACCATCTGATCTGGATACGGCCCGGATCCGGCTGACTGCAGTAAACCTCGGGATAAAACAGAGAGACTATCATTAGCGTAGATGCCATTCTTCTGATGATGTAACGAGTACATCAGGTGCTATGGGAAGTGTTCCCGGTTCCGGCTGACCTAGTTAATGCAGCCTAACAATCATTTAATTGAAAAAGTGTTTTATGTGTATGCCAAAGAAAAGAGATGTGTTTTTAGTCTAGATTTAAACTGACAGAGTGTGTCTGCTTCCCGTACAATGTTAGGAAAACTGTTCCAGAGTTTAGGTGCTAAATAGGAAAAGGATCGACCGCCTACAGTTGATTTGGATATTCTCGGTATTATCAACTGGCCAGAATTTTGAGACCGCAGTAGATGTGATGGAGTATAATATGTTAAGAGCTCGCTCAAGTATTGGGGAGCTAAACCATTTAGTGCTTTGTAAGTAATAAGCAAGATTTTAAAATGTATGCGATGTTTAATAGGCAGCCAGTGCAGTGTTGACAGAACTGGGCTAATATGGTCATACTTCCTGGTTCTAGTAAGAACTCGAGCTGCTCCGTTTTGGACCAGGTGGAGTTTATTTATTAATCGAGCAGGGCAACCACCCAGTAGAGCATTACAGTAATCTAACCTTGAGGTCATGAATGCATGAACTAACTGTTCAGCATTTTGCATTGAGAGCATGTGCCGTAATTTATATATATTTTTAAGATGGTTGAATGCAATTTTACAGATGCTAGAAACATGGCTTTCAAACAAAAGATTGGTATCAAAGAGCACATCCAGGTTCCTCACTGACGACGAGGACTTGACAGAGCAGCCATCAAGTGTTAGACAGTATTCTTGTCACGATCCCAGGTCTGGGTCTTTTGTTTTGTATGGACTTTTATGTTGAAGTGCTTTCTATTTTCATTGTTTCCATGTTCTTTTCCTGTTTGGTTTCTGTATATTCATGTTGTCTTATCAGTTGTTATGGTTACCTTCATTGTACACACCTGCAGTCTATTATCTACTCATTGTTTTGTGTATTTAAGGTCTTGGTTTTTCATGTATGGTGGCTAGTCGTTAATTGTAAGTCTGGATGTTCTGATCTGCTTTTACTGGTCTCTTGTATGGATCATGTTTGTGTTCTGGTTCTGATGTCCCTGTATTGTTCTGAGGAGTCTTGGAATTAAATGTGTGCGTGCAAATGGATTCTCTTTCAGCTTCTTCTCTCAGTGATCCGTGACAGAACGACTAGCCAAACATGAATCCAGCCGCGCTGGTTTTCACCCTTCGTCAAGGAGATCGGAGGATAAAGGACCATGTCAAGGAGTGTTATGAAGTGGCACAATTATCTGGATTAGACTCACATTGCCTTATGATTTTTTTTCGAGGGGGACTATCTGAGCCACTGAAGTTGCTCATGCCCTGGCATCAACCTAATTGGACGTTGGAGGAATATGTGGGAATCGCATTGCGGCTGAGTGGCTCCACATATACTGTGGGTGTTGTAGAGGAACGCGGCACTCCCGCGGTACCCGCCAGTTCAGACCGGACCCAAGTTCGGACACGGCCTGGAGGGCTGTGATGGGATGTTTTGTGGTGGCAGTCCTGCGTGCTTGGGAGGAGCACAGGGCTTTCTCCAAAGCTCCGGAGGTGGTCCCAGTTCCGGTGGATCGTGTTCCGGTGGTCCCAGCTCCGGTGGACTCCGTTCCGGTGGTCACAGTTCCGGTGGCCCCAGTTCCGGTGGTCCCTGTTCCGGTGGTCCCAGTTCCGTTGGATCATGTACCGGTGGTCCCAGTTCCGGTGGATCGTGTTTCAGGGGTCCCCGCTCTGCCCGCGCCGCCCTGGCCACCTGAACTCTGCGGACCGCCCTGGCACCCTGCTCTGCCTGCGCCGCCCTGACCACCTGAACTCTGCGGGCCGCCCTGGCACCCTGCTTTGCCTGCGCCGCCCTGGCCACCTGAACTCTGCGGGCCGCCTAAATGCTGCGGGCCGCCCTGGCCGCCTGAACTTTTTGTTTCCCCCGTCCCTCCCTGGTCTGTTCCTCCTGTCCCGCCTGGCCTGCCATCCCGCCCCCGGGTCCGCCTCCACTTTACCTCCCTCCTGGACCTTTAGGACGGTCTGGTAGCCGCTCCATTGAGGGGAGGTTATGTCACGATCCCAGGTCTGGGTCTTTTGTTTTGTATGGACTTTTATGTTGAAGTGCTTTCTATTTTCATTGTTTCCATGTTCTTTTCCTGTTTGGTTTCTGTATCTTCATGTTGTCTTATCAGTTGTTATGGTTACCTTCATTGTACACACCTGCAGTCTATTATCTACTCATTGTTTTGTGTATTTAAGGTCTTGGTTTTTCATGTATGGTGGCTAGTCGTTAATTGTAAGTCTGGATGTTCTGATCTGCTTTTACTGGTCTCTTGTATGGATCACGTTTGTCTTCTGGTTCTGATGTCCCTGTATTGTTCTGAGGAGTCTTGGAATTAAATGTGTGCGTGCAAATGGATTCTCTTTGAGCTTCTTCTCTCAGTGATCCGTGACAATTCTAGGTTACTACTTGTGGAGCTTTTTTGTCCAATAATTAAAAATATTTTTTTTTTCTGAATTGAGTTGCATGAAATTACTGGTCATCCAATTTTTTATCAGCTATGCATTCCGTTAATCTTGTGAATTGGTAATCAGTGCCAAAGAGACTCAAATAACTCTGTCGTTTTTTTATCATTCAGGCAAGTGTTATACATCATTATAATCTGTTAAGTTTCTATTTTTTTGTGTACAGTCACAATAAAAACAAATTGTTGTGCTTTTTGCAAAATAAGGGAAACAAACATGATTCGCGATCTTCAGCCTCTCTCTCTCAATGCTGTCTAATCTGATTCTCTTCAGAAAATGACCTCTAGCTTAGTGAGAACTTGACACACAAACATGAGACAAATGTCTAAAGAAACGTTCAAATGTCAGGTTTTAAATCATGTAAATCAAAACAAAAACAAATATTCTGTGTTTATGTAATCTGTGTGAAAAGTTGGAGATATCAGTCAACTCATTACTGCCTCATTACCCGCTAATGCGGCCACGCCCACGGACCGCGCGCTCATTCAGATTCAAATACAGGCAATCCATGTGTCGACGCCCTTACACACATCAGCTCATGCAAACACAACTAGTGAAGCTATGGTTCAGATACATCGCTTTGAGTAATAATCCTGGAATAATTCTCCTCATGGAAAGCTGATTCAGAGCTGATTGTGTATGTATAGTAAGTTAGTTTTCAGGACTCTTGGGCCAAAAATATGTTCAGTTGGTCAGATATGGACCAACAGCCATACAGCCATAACATGTATGGCTTCCCTTCTTATTCCAAATACTAGCGAAAAACTGAACATATTTGTGACCCAAGAGTCCTGAAAACGAACTTTCTATACATACACATTGACTTCCCTTCTGATTCCAAATACTAGCGAAAAGTTCCACAAAATGTTTTTTTTTATTTTTTTATTTATTATATATATGTTATGTGTGTACAGAAGTCCATATTTGACCTACTGAAAATATTTTTGGCCCAAGATTCCTTAAATACTAACTTACTATACATACTCTTTGAATTCTCTTCTGATTCAGATTACTAGCCAAAAGTTCCACAAAAGGTTTTTTAATGTAATTTTTTTTTTTACATGTTATGGCTGTACAGAAGTCCATATTTGACCAACTGAATATATTTTAGGCCCAAGAGTCCTTAAACACTAACTTACTATACATACTCGTTGACTTCTCTTGATTCCAATTACTAGCGAAAAAGTTCAACAAAAGGTTTGTAATTTATGATTTTTTTTTTTTTAAATGTATGGCTGTACAGAGTCCATATATGAATAACTGAACATATTTGTGGCCAAAGAGTCCTGAAAACTAACTTACCTTACATACTCATTTTCTTCCCTTCTGATTCCAGATACTAGCTAAAATTTCCACAAAATGTTTTTTTTAATTTTTTTATTCATTATATATATGTTATGTTATATGTTATAATTATTTTACATATTATGGCTGTACAGAAGTCCATATTTGACCAGCTGAACATATTTTTGACCCAAGAGTCCTTAAACACAAACTTACTAAACATACCCATTGATTTCCCTTCTGATTCCAATTACAAGCGAAAAGTTTCACAAAAGGTTTTTTTTATTTTATTTATTCATTTATTTATTTGTTTGTTTGTTTGTTTGTTTGTTTGTTTGTTTATTTATTTATTTATTTTACATGTTATGGCTGTATAGAAGTCCATATCTTATCTTCTGAACATATTTTTGGGCCCAAGAGTCCTTAAACACTAACTTACTATACATACTCATTGACTTCCCTTCTGATTCCAAATATTAGCAAAAATTTCCACAAAATGTTTTTAAAAAAATTTGTATTCATTATATATATGTTATGTGTATACAGAAGTCCATATTTGACCTACTGAACATATTTTTGGCCCAAGCTTCCTTAAATACTAACTTCCTAACTTCCTACTTCCTTGTTTGACTTCTGAAAAAGTCAAACAAGTCGGTCACAGGCGTGCCGGGAGTATGGCAAAGCGACGCAGCGTCTTGTTCCCTCCCAGGGAACCATGGTTACATACGTAACCTGAGACGTTCCCTTTCAAGGGAACTCGCGCTGCGTCAAGCGCTGCGGGAACACAATACCAACGCCGCCATGACTCTCAAATGCCTGCATTTGTGAAATTCATAGCGCACATTAAGCCACAAGCACCTGAGAACCTGGAGTAGAGGCTACATCAAGGTTGTAAAACCTCACAAAGGTGTGCGGAGAGGACCACCCTGCCGCATCACATACCTCCTGCAGGGAGACTCCTGACAGAAGAGCCAAAGAGGCCGCCATACTCCTAGTAGAGTGGGCTCGGACCTTTAGTGGTGAAGGTTGGCCGGCCGACTCATATGCGAGTGAGATAGCCTCGACTATCCACTTACTTAATGTCTGCTTAGATGCAGGTTTCTCTTTGTTTGGGGACCCGAGACAGATGAACAGTTGCTCAGATTTTCTCCACAGGGCAGCTCTGTGGACATAAGCATCTAGTGCCCTCACTGGGCAGAGCAGATTTAACTTCTCCTGGTCTGGATTCTCAAAGGGAGATGGAGAGAAGGCCTGCAGCATTATAGGACCTGCCACGTTGGTAGGAACTTTCGGGACATATCCTTCTTTTGGAAATAAAAAAGCTTTCACCATTCATGGCGCAAACTCAAGACAGGAGGGGGCAACAGATAGCGCTTGCAAATCCCCCACTCTCTTTAGAGAAGAAATAGCCAAGAGAAACACAGTTTTCAACGTGAGGAACTTCTCTGACACCTCCTCAAATAGGCTCAAATGGGGCCAAAGCTAGACCTTCCAGCACCACGGCCAGATCCCAGGTCGGCACCCTTGAGCGTGCCGCAGGCCTTAGCCTCAGAGTACCACGAAGGAAGCGAGAAACCCATGAGTGTTTCCCCACCGATGCACCATCCAGATGGACGTGATAGGCCGATATTGCCGTCACTTATACCTTCAAGGTGGACGGGGATAACCCTGCAGAGAACTTTTCTTGTGGAAATTCCAGTACTGAGTTGACTTGGCAGTTGACTGGATTTAGAGAATGGTTAGAACACCATGCGACAAAGACTCTCCATTTAAGGGCATACAGCCTCCTCGTTGAAGGGGCTCTGGAGTGCAACATGGTCTCAACTACCTCAGCAGAGAGACCTGAGTCTACGAGCTGGGCCCCCTCAGGGGCCAAGCCCACAGTTTCCACAGCTCCGGCCTCGGATGCAGGATTGACCCCGACGCCTGGGAGAGAAGGTCCCTCCTGATCGGAATCTCCCACAGGGGACCTTCGAGGAGAGAGATGATGTCTGACAGCCAAACTTGTGTCGGCCAAAACGGGGCTATTAGCAACAGACGGACCCCGTTCCGTCTCCAGCACTCCTGGTATCAATGCCAGAGGGGGAAAGGCGTACAGACGCAGCCTCGGCCACGTCTGCACCATGGCATCCTACCCCAGCAGGGCTGGATGTGTGAGGGAGTAAAATAGGGGACAGTGCGTTGTCTCTTGAGACGCAAACAGATCCACCTGAGCCTGACCAAACCGGTTCCATATGAGCTCCACCACCTCGGGGTGGAGTCTCCAACTCCCCGGCACCACTCCCTGCCTCGACAGGGAGTCTGCCGTTGTATTCAGGTACCCCGGGATGTACACTGCTCGGACCGATAGCATCTTGCCCTGGGCCCAAACTAAGACTCGATGTGCCAGCTTCCATAGCCGGCGCGAGCGTAACCCCCCCAGGCGATTTATGTATGAGACCACCAATGTGTTGTCCGTGCGAACCAACACATGATGGCCCCTCAGGTCTGGGAGAAAGTGCCTGAGTGCCAGGAACACTGCCATCAGCTCTAACTGGTTTATGTGCCAGGACAGCTGCTGGTCGCTCCACAGACCCTGAGCTGAGCGACCACTCATGGTCGCCCCCCAGCCGGTGAGGGATGCATCCGTCGTTAGCGTTAAGCGACGACAAGGAGTCCCCAGCACCGGACCCTGGGACAGGAACCGAGGATCCTTCCACATGACTAAAGCACGTAGACATCGCTGCGTGACCTTTGTCATGCGAAAAGGATTTCCCTTCGGGGAGAATCCCTTGGTCTTGAGCCACCACTGTAGGGGTCTCATGCACAGCAGGCCAAAAGGTAACAGCTTGGATGCTGCTGCCATCAAACCCAGCAGTCTCTGGAATTGCTTTACAGTGAGTGACTGGCCTAGCTTTATCCTGGTCACGGAGTCTAGGATCGATTTCACCCTGGTGGGCGCCAGCCACTCCCTCATGGTGTTTGTGTCCCAACCTACGCCGAGAAAAGTGGTACTCTGTTGTGGAGATAGCACACTTTTCTTTGCGTTTAACCTTTAACGATGCTGAGCCGCTAGATGTTCCGACTCTGCTAGAATCAGCCAGTCGTCTATGTAGTTCATCACCCTAAAAAAACAATTTATTCCCATTAAACACGAGATAAGGCATCAGCGATGACAGTATCTCGATCCCGAATGTAACGGATGTCCAATTCAAAAGTCTGTAAAAACAGACTCCAACGCATCAGACGTTGATTGTTGTTTTTCATTCGGTTCAAGAACACTAAGGGGTTGTGATCTGTGTATACGATCAACGGACACGAAACAGAACCAATATACACATCAAAGTGATGAATGGCAAGGACAAGGGCGAGTGCCTCCTTCTCAATAGTGGAGTAACCACACTGATGTTTATTAAATTTGCGTGAAAAATAGCAAACGGGATGCTCAACACCAGCCTGATCTCGTTGAAGTAGTATGGCTCCCGCACCTGTGTCACTTGCATCAACAGCAAGAAAGAACGGAGTAGAGAAATCAGGAGCAGACAGAATAGGGGAATTAATCAGAAGCGCCTTAATCTGCTCAAAACTCATGTGACACGACTCGGACCATTTAAATGGCACCTTTGGGCTCAGGAGTTCAGTTAAAGGAGTGGCAACAACAGAAAAATTGCTACAAAAATTCCTGTAGTACCCAACCATACCCAAGAACCGTCGAAGGTCGCGTCTCGTTTTCGGCAAGGGAAATTTAGTAATAGCCTCTACCTTAGACTCAACAGGTCGAACTTGCCCCCCACCAACAATCTTTCCCAGATACGTTACCGTAGCTCGACCAAATTCGCACTTGGCCAAATTAACCGTAAGGTTAGCACTAGACAGACGACTGAACAGTTCCTCCAGCTGTTTTACGTGTTCTGACCAAGAAGCGCTGTAAATAACCAGGTCATCCAAATACGCCTCAACGTTACGCATGCCCTCAAGGACACGATTTACCAACCTCTGGAATGTTGCTGGAGCGTTTCGTAAACCGAAAGCCATTACGGTGTAATGTAGGAAATGGTCCGGTGTAACGAATGCCGAAATCTCTTTGGCACGATCCAACAAAGGCACCTGCCAGTAACCTTTAAGCAGATCGATTTTGGTAACGAAGGCAGCATTTCCGACATGATCCACGCAATCCTCCATCCGAGGCAATGGATAACTGCTGATAATCTGGTTTTGTCACAGCATTAACGCGTCTAAAATCAGTACAAAAACGAAACGTATTATCAGACTTTTTAACCAGCAAACAAGGTGAGCTCCAAGGACTAAAACTCTGTTCTGAAATGTTGTTTTCAAGCATGAAAGTCACCTCTTGCTGCAACTGAGTTCGTTTCTCAGGACTTACCCGATACGCATGCTGTTTAATCGTCAATGAGTCGCCAACGTCAATATCGTGTTCAATCAGCGAAGTACGAGAGGGAACATCAGAGAACAGATTACTGTACGTACGAATAATGTCAGTCATGTCAGCGCATTTGGTAACAGTTAAATGGGAAAGGTACAATTCAAGGTTTTGGATTATCTCAGAATTTTTCAACCTTCCCGTCACCAGTTCTGGAGGAGGAAACGCAACGTCACCATCATCCTCAGAAATGGACAGAACATCAGCACGTTCATAACCAGAACACAATGGGCGGGTCCGAAGTTCAGCACCGGTCAGTGCCCCAGCATCAGGTAACTCAGCACTGGACAGCGCCTGCTCTTTGGTCACCAGAGAATCTGTGGGTGAAACAAGTAACACAGCCGACTTCTTTTCAGACGAATCTGGCAATCTCTCAAAATACGGCTTAAGCATGTTAATGTGACATAGACAAGTTTTTTTTCGTTTGTCAGAAGTTTCTATCACATAACCAAGCTCACTCACCTTCTCTTTCACCTGTTAAGGACCATAGTAGCGAGCCTGCAAGGCAGACCCTGGTACAGGCATCAGCACCAACACCTTATCACCAGTAGCAAAACTACGAAGTTTAGCACTACAATCAAAGCGGTTTTTCATCCGTCGTTGTGACATCTGCAAATTCTCTTTGGCTAATTCACATGCACGATGCAATTTTAAAACGGAAGTCTGAAACATATTCAAGAATGTTCTTAGGACTCATGTCATTAGTCCAATGATCTTTAATCAGCTTCAGTGGGCAACGGACCGTATGCCCGAACACCAACTCGGCCGGACTAAAGGCCAACGACTCCTGCAATACCTCTCTAACTGCAAACATAACCATAGGCACTCCTTCATCCCAGTCTTTCTGGAACTCCAGACAAAATGCACGTAGCATCGATTTTAACGTCTGGTGGAACCTTTCGAGTGCTCCCTGGCTTTCTGGGTGGTAACAACGCAATTTTGCATGCAGTGTTGGATATGCAACTGATCCAGAGCCTGTTTAAACAAACGGGACATGAAATTCGTACCTTGGTCCGATTGAATGATACGAGGAAGGCCAAACAATGAGAAGAATTTAACAAGCGATTTCACAATCACTGGTGCAGTGATTTTCCGCAGAGGAATTGCCTCTGGAAACCGTGTTGACGCACACATAATAGAGAGCAAATACTGATTACCCGCCTTCGTGCGAGGCAAAGGGCCAACACAGTCGATCATCACACGCTCGAATGGTTCACCAACAGCTTGAATCGGATGTAATGGTGCTGGTGAAATATTCTGGTTCGGTTTGCCAATCTTTTGACACACATGACAGCTTCGGCAATAGAACATAATAAAATGCTACATCATTTTTCAAGCCAGGCCAAAAAAAATGCCTGAGAACATGATCAAATGTCTTATTCACACCTAAATGACCAGCAAACGGACTATCATGCGCTAGACTCAGCATTTCGGAGCGATATGAGGAGGGAACTACTACCTGTTTAACGATTCGCCACTCATCATCAACAGATGCAGTTGGTGGTCTCCACTTCCTCATCAACACACCATCTTCAACAAAGTATCCTTGTGATACATGTTCGAGTTGCTCACTAGGAACAACGGCTTCAAAGAGGGATGATATTTTCTCATCTTTCCTCTGCTCAACAATTAGCTGTTTGCGGGACAGAGACAATTTATCCAACCCTACAGAATGTTCATCTCGACTCTTAACGGCGATGTCTGAACCGTCAACAGAGTTTGAACACTTAAGCTCACCAAAATCTGAATTAGAAAGAAACGTATCGTTCAAATCAAAGTTCCACTCACCTTCTGATTTACCACGGTTTTGATTTTTCAGTCTCTGTATCATAGCACGAGTGACAGCACACGAAGGAAATACCTCTGGGTATTTCTGAGCCAACTTGTCAGGAGTAGAACAGGAAAGATGAACATTAGTTACCTCAGGGCTAGCAGAAACTTTTCCTCCCGCCAAGTCATTCCCTAAAATAAATTATCTTCTCGAACGGGAAGACACGGTCGCACTCCAACAACAACGCGGCCAACAACAAGGGAGGACTCAATTTCAATTTCGTGCAAAGGCACGTTCACAAAGCCCATTTCGAATCCCTGTACTAAGACGCTCGAGCCAATAGAACTCTCATCAGACAACGGTAATATTCCTTCCAGAATAAAACTCTGAGCGGCGTCTGTATCACGAAGCATTTTAACTGGTTTACTCGACCCAGCATTACCTGCCAAAGACACAAATCCATCCATTATAGATGGCACATACCCCTGATCTTCACACATGTCAGCTTGAGATACTAACAACTCCAGTCCTTCCAGATGCGGCGAGGACGTCATCAATAAACCTACTGGTTTAGGTTTTTTTCTTCTTGAGCACATTGCACTCAGAAATAATGTGTCCACGTTTTTTGCAATAAAAACAAACAGGTGAGGACAGCTTGTCAGAACCCTCTGCCACATTATCAGCAGGCAGAGTACGTTCAAGAAATTGCGTTGAAACAAGTGAACACGTTCTTATGCGTAAGTACATATTCATCAGCTAGCGCAGCAGCAGCTGAACATTTCAGAACTTTTTGCTCATTTAAATAAGTTACAACTTAAGTTACAGTTTTTAAATTCCTCTAAAAGAATCAGTTCACGGAGCTCTTCAAACGTGCTCACTTTCATGGAAGAACACCAGCGATCAAACATTGACTCTTTCTCACGAAAAAATTCAACATAAGCCTCATCATTTTTCCGAAGATTACGAAATTTTTGTCGATATGCCTCAGGAACCAGTTCATAGACCCTAAGTACGGCTCTCTTTACTTGCTCATAATCAAGAGACTCTTCAACTGACAAAGAAGAATAAGCTTCCTGGGCTTTACCAGAAAACACACACTGCAACAGCATAGGCCAAAATGTTTTCGGCCATTTCATGTTGGTGGCAATATGTTCAAAAAGAGCAAAAAACTTGTCTACCTCTTGTTCTCGAAAAGGAGGAACAATACGAATATTTCGACTTACGTCAAAATCAGGAGCATCAGTTACACCCCTCTCACGAGTTTTCAGCTCCATTTCCTTAAGGCGACAAGCTTGTTCCATTTCAAGCTTTTTCAGCTCAAGTTCATGTCTCTCACGCTCTCTCCGTCTCTCTCTCTCACACTCCCATTCCTCTCTCTCCCTCAACAAAGCTGTTTCGTGCTCTTTAACTTGCAACTCCATTTTCTTCACCTGCATTGCAAGATCCTCCGAGCTACCCTCAGCTGATTCAGGATAATCTGTCAGCTTTTCCTCTTCACCAAAAACACCCTGCTTATGTAACGATTCTACAAACAAAATCTGAAGTTCACGTTTAGATGAAGTATTACGAAAACTGACCTTATAATGAGCAGCGATTTTCATAAGATCTACTCTATTTACTTGAAGCAGCTCCGCTTGCGTCGGATTGGCAATAGAAGCAGTTAATTCAAACATAGTTAGAATTAAACGTCCTACAAGGTTACAGAGAAAGAAGCGTGCACAACACGAGCCAAAGGCGGCGTCGAGATCGTAAACAAAGGCGGGGGAAACGCGGAGGACTGAGAGCTAAGCTAAGGCTAAAGCTAAGGCTAACCCCACATCGGCTCTCTTTACCCAGTATTTTCCTTGCCAATGTACGGTCGCAAGTGAACAAAATGGAGGAGATTCGACTCAGCATCACACACAGCAAGAAACTTTTGAACTGTAACGTCCTAATCTTCACGGAAACCTGGTTAAACAGCGGAATACCGGACACCGCTATTGAGCTAGCGGGATGCCACACGCTCCGGGCGGATAGAACATTAGATGGCTCCGGTAAGACAAAGCTTGGTGCTTTTAACATCAGCTTTTAAAGCTTTTAACAAAGCTTGGTGCACAAACTCTGCTATTGTTGGGAGTCATTGTTCAGCTTATCTCGAGTTTCTCATGGTTGAATGTAGACCGTTTTATCTACCGCGGGAGTTCACTTCCACCATTATAACTGCAGCCTATTTTCCCCCGGATGCTGATGCCAAGCTTGCTATGAAAGAACTTCACGCAGCCATCAGTAAACAACAGACTGATCACCCGGAAGCTGCTTTTATTGTTGCAGGTGACTTTAATAATTCAAACTTAAAGTCAGTGCTACCCAAGTTTCCTGCCACACCAGATGAAACAAAACGATACTCGGTTACTTAACGTAACCTCGGTTCTCTCTAGAAGAGGGAACGAGTATTGCGTAAGTTCCTTACGCTACGGGAAAGTATTCTTTCTTCGAGATTTCTGAAAAACCCAAAATTATCCTTAATTTTGTAACATTGTCAACGCAGTGCGGCAGCCTGGCAGACCATAGCAGGCTATTCCAGCGTGCTATTGGCTGCTCTGCTGGCAACTGCAGCAGCCTATCGGTGAGCCCGCGTGACGTGGCGACCAATGAGGGCGCTTCGCGCCCACCTGGCTTCATTTGCCTACAGGTGGGGCGTGGCCACGTGTATATAAGCAGGGCTCACGGGCTGCATATTCGGTTTTCTTAGTTCTGAAGCGTAAAAGCCAGCGGGGCGCACGGCAAGGAACGCAATACTCGTTCCCTCTTCTAGAGAGAACCGAGGTTACGTTAAGTAACCGAGTATCGTTCTCTTACGAGAGGTTCTCTCGTATTGCGTAAGTTCCTTACGCTACGGGAACATATTGTCAACACCGTGCGCGCCTCGCATACAGCATATGTATCCCAGGGAACCGGGGACCATAACACTGCTCGGGCAGGGTGGCCGGTAAAGAAAAAACGGGCCACCACATATACAGACACTTCATTCGAACTGACGGGTGGTTTACGACGGGTGGTTACAACACCCTGTCCCATGAATGAGGGAACGGCACCTGCCGGTCTCCTTCAAATTCACCACACCTTGTCTCATGAATGAGGGAGCGGCAACGCCGGTCGCCTTCAAATTCACAATATCTTGTTATATGAGTGAGGTAACGGCACCGCCGGTCACCTTCAAACTCACAACAGCTCGTCTCGTAAATGAGGGAACGGCACCGCCGGTCTCCTTCAAATTCACATGAGCCTAGTACCGAACTTACTACCAGTATGTGAGCTATGTCTGCGCAGAATCACTGGGCAGAACCAACGGCCCTATTGAACTGATAACACTTTCGCCTGTAAGGCAGGAACTTCCAGATTGTAAAATCTCACGAACGTAGACGGGGAGGCCCAGCCTGCCGCCATACAGATATCGTGGATGGAAATCCCTCTGGCCCAAGCCCACGAAGAGGCCATGCCTCTGGTGGAGTGTGCTCTGACACCTAGCGGGCACTGCAGGTGTTTGGAAGCGTATGCAGTTGCAATCGCGTCCACTATCCACCTGGACAGGGTCTGTTTCGAGGAGGCGAGACCTTTAGTGCGCCCACCAAACGAAACAAATAGCTGCTCAGAACGCCTGAAGGCGGCGGAGCGTGTGACATAAACCCTCAATGCCCTGACAGGGCAGAGGAAATTGCCACCGTCCCCCTCATCGGATGCTGGCAGAGCCGAGAGGGAGATAATCTGCGCCCTGAAGGGAGTGCCGATCGCTTTGGGGACATAACCATGCCTCGGTCTGAGAATGACCTTAGAGTCATTAGGACCGAACTCCATACACGTCGGGCTCACTGAGAGCGCGTGTAGATCCCCCACGCGTTTCACTGAAGCCAGAGCTATCAGAAACGTGGTTTTCAGCGAAAGGAACCTTGGTTCCACAGTCTCGAGCGGTTCAAAGGGATGAGCCTTCAGGGCCTCTAGGACCAAGGCCAGATCCCATATAGGAACCGACGGGGGCCGCGGGGGATTCATCCGTCTGGCTCCTCTGAGGAAACGGACGATGAGCTCGTTCCTTCCTAGCGTGCTACCTAGCGTCGTCTGAGCGAACGCTGCTATAGCCGCCACATACACTTTGAGCGTGGAAGGGGACCTGCCCAATTCCAAAAGCTCTTGGAGGAAGGAGAGCACCCG
Source organism: Gobio gobio (assembly GCF_949357685.1). NCBI lineage: Eukaryota > Metazoa > Chordata > Actinopteri > Cypriniformes > Gobionidae > Gobio > Gobio gobio. Next base: position 19,911,388 of record NC_137112.1, on the reverse strand, counting down.
CTGGACCCCACATTGCTGTGGGTCCAATCCCTTGGAAACACACCACTCAGTGAACACCGACCACTTAGAACTATATAACCGCCTCGTCGAGGGGGCTCTAGAGTGTGAAATCGTGTTCATAACCCCTTCGGGCAGGTCAACGGGTATCCGTTGGTCACCCATACATGCAGAGACCATCGCTCTGGATGGGGATGCCAAACTGAGCCTCCTGCTTGAGTGAGAAGGTCTGCTCTCAGCGGAACTGGCCAGGGGGGTGAGTGCGACAGCTTCACCAGCTCTGGGTACCAAATCTGGTTCTCCCAGCGCGGTGCTATAAGGAGCACCGGACGGCGCGTTTCCCTGATTTTCGCTATGACCTGGGGCAATAGGGAGATCGGCGGGAAAGCATACAGCGGGAGGCTGGGCCAAGTTTGGGACAGCGCATCCTCGCTTTTGGACAGAAACGTCGGGCAGCGGGCGTTCTCTTTTGTTGCAAAGAGGTCGAGCTCCGCTCTGCCGAACAGGCGCCATACCAGCTGGACTGTCTGGGGGTGCAGGGACCATTCTCCTGGGAGAATGAGGCCCCTGGACAGCTTGTCCGGGCCCACATTGAGGTGGCCCGGCACGTGCGCAGCTCTCAACGAGCGCAGCGAGCTGTGTGCCCACACGAGCAGGCGTTCTGTCAGATTGCCCAGACCTCTGGACCTGACACCGCCCTGCCGGTTCACGTAGGACACCACTGTGGTGTTGTCCGACCGGACTAACACATGGTGTCCTCGTATAAGCGGGAGAAACTGCTTGAGCGCGTTCTCTACCGCTATCATCTCCAAACAGTTTATGTGTAGGAGTTTTTCCTCGCTCGACCAAAGGCCCGAGGCTGATCTGCCCTCGAAAACGGCGCCCCAACCCGTGGTGGAGGCGTCCGTCGAGATGACCTTGCGGTGTGAGATGGCTCCCATCGTCACTCCCCTCTGGTACCAGTCGGCTACTAACCAGGGCTCTAGGGCTGACACGCAGCCCTGAGTCACTCTGATCCTGAAGCCACCGGACGCCCAGGCCCTGTGAGGCACTCGGGCGTTTAACCAGCATTGCAGCGGGCGCATGCGCATTAAGCCCAGCTGGAGCACAGCTGCAGCTGAGGCCATACGTCCCAGCATCCTCTGAAACAGCTTGAGAGGTGCGATTTTGCCTGGCCGAAAGTACGCAGCCATGCGCCGAACTTGGCGCGCGCGATGGGGTGACAGGCGGGCTGACATTGCCACAGTGTCCAGATTCAAACCCAGAAATGAGGTTGATTGCGTGGGCACTAATGAGCTCTTGGTCCAATTGACCGTGAGCCCTAGGCTGTCCAGATGGCTGAGCAGCATTGCCCTGTGGGCGAGGAGCTCGGCCTCCGACTGCGCCAGGATGAGCCAATCGTCCAGATAGTTCAATACTCGCATCCCTTGATTTCTCAGAGGAGCGAGGGCCGCGTCCATGCACTTCGTAAATGTACGGGGTGCTAGTGACCGGCCGAACGGAAGGACGGTGTATTGATAAGCCTGGCCGTCGAAGGCGAATCGTAAGAATGGCCTGTGACGCGGCGTTATCTTGATTTGAAAATATGCATCTTTCAAATCTAGGGAGATTAGCCAGTCTCTCGGGCGAATATGCGCGAGGATCTGCTTGGTCGTGAGCATCTTGAACGATCTTTTCATAAGAGCTTTGTTCAGACGCCTCAGATCCAGAATCGGTCTGAGCGACCCATCCCTTTTTGGCACGAGAAAATACCGGCTGTAAAAGCCTGACTCGCTCATAGAGTGGGGAACCGGTTCTATAGCCCCTTTGCACAGCAGCGTGGCTATTTCTGCTCGAAGTAGATGTGCTACTTCCTCGCTCACTCTCGTCTCTGTACGCGCACAGAAGCGCGGAGGGCGGCGAGCGAACTGCAGAGTGTAGCCGTGCTTCACTGTTTTCAGCACCCATTCTGATACACCTGGAATGGCTTCCCACGCTCTCGCGTGCGCCACACGGGATAGAACGGCCTCCGGGCTCGAAACGCCGCGCTTCGCGGGTTTGACGGCCCGTATAGGAGGGGCGGGCGCAGTGCGCGCGCTCTCTGTGCTGTGGGCCAGCCGATCGCTCGCGATGGCTGGCCGCCCTACACACTGCATCTCTGCCGCTTCGAGCGGGGAGTGGCTTGTGTGCGGCCCTACACTCATCGCTCCGGCCACCCTGGGCGGAAAATAAATGGTGTGTGGCGTCCAGATCCAGCGATGCGAAGGGCTTCGCTGAAGAAAAGAAAATCGAATATGCAGCCCGTGAGCCCTGCTTATATACACGTGGCCACGCCCCACCTGTAGGCAAATGAAGCCAGGTGGGCGCGAAGCGCCCTCATTGGTCGCCACGTCACGCGGGCTCACCGATAGGCTGCTGCAGTTGCCAGCAGAGCAGCCATTAGCACGCTGGAATAGCCTGCTATGGTCTGCCAGGCTGCCGCACTGCGTTGACAATGTTACAAAATTAAGGATAATTTTGGGTTTTTCAGAAATCTCGAAGAAAGAATACTTTCCCGTAGCGTAAGGAACTTACGCAATACGAGAGAACCTCTCGTAAGAGAACCTTAGACCATGTTTACACAAACATGGCTGGCGCTTACGTTGCGACACCCCTCCCCCACCTGGGACAGTCAGATCACCTGTCTTTGTTCCTCACCCCCAAATATGCACCCCTCATCAACCGTGTGAAGCCATCAGTGAAGACCATCAAGTTGTGGCCTGCGGGGGTTGATTCCACACTCCAGGAAAGGTTTCTACACACAGACTTTTTGTGTTTGCTTCTCAAGCCACCAGTGGCGCTCACACAGACATTGACTTCTACACCTCCTCTGTATTGGATCATATCAATACCACCATTGAAAGTGAAACAGATCACAACATACCCAAATCAGAAGCCATGGATGAACAGGGAAGTGCGACTCCTGCTGAAGTCACGCAATACTGCCTTCAGATCAGGAGATGCACAAGCCTACAGTACATCCAGAGCAAACCTGAAGAGGGGGATCAAACAGGCCAAGCACTGCTACAAGCTAAAGATAGAGGGTCACTTTTCCAACTCTGACCCTCGACGCATGTGGCAGGGCATTCAGGCCATGAGTGACTACAAACCCACCCACTCCACCCCCTCAGCCACTGATGTCTACTTCCTGAACGAGCTAAATTACTTTTATGCTCGCTTTGAAAGAGACAACAGAGAAACTGCCACCAAGCTTAAACCCTCAGCTGACCCCCCAATCACACTCTCCTCCACAGATGTCTGCAAGGCACTGAGCCGGATCAGCGTGCACAAGGCTGCTGGACCAGACAACATCCCTGGTCGTGTTCTCAGGGCATGTGCGGAGCAGCTCGCTTGGGTTTTTACAGACATTTTCAACCTGTCTCTTGCCCAAGCAGCTGTACCATCATGCTTTAAACGCACTTCCATTGTGCCAGTGCCAAAACACTCTAACCCCAGGTGCCCTAATGCCCTGTAGCACTCACACCCATCATTATGAAGTGCTTTGAGTGGCTGGTCCTGGAACACCTAAAAGACTCTCTACCATCCACATTGGACTCACACCAGTTTGCCTACCGCAGCAATAGGAGCACAGAGGATGCCGTTTCCATGGCACTGCACTCTGTGCTCACTTACCTGGACAATAAAAACACTTATGCACGCATGCTGTTTGTTGACTTCAGCTCAGCATTCAACACTGTCATCCCAACCAAGTTAATAGCTAAACTTGGAGACCTGGGCATCAACACTTCAATGTGTAACTGGATTTTGGACTTCCTAACTGACAGACCCCAGAATGTTCGATCAGGACTCACCTGCTCCACATCCATCACTCTTAACACTGGTACCACAGGGCTGTGTGCTAAGCCCGTTTCTCTACTCCCTCTTCACCGCAGACTGCAAGCCTGTTTATGGATCTAATTCTATCGTCAAGTTTGCGGACGACACTATGGTGATTGGTCTCATCAGCAACAACGATGAGACTGCCTATAGGGAGGAGATCCAGCACCTGGCCACATGGTGCACTGAAAATAACCTGCTCCTCAACACCACCAAAACGAAGGAGTTCATCGTGGACTTCAGGAAGGAGTCAAGAGGCACACACGACACCATCCAAATCAATGGAATGGCTGTTGAACGTGTCTCCAGTTTCAAGTTCCTGGGGATCCACATCTCGGCGGACATGTCGTGGAAAACCAACACCTCCAGCCTGGTCAAGAAGGCTCACCAGCACCTCTTCTTCCTGAGTACACTGAGGAAGAATCAGCTTTCCTCTGCCATCCTGGTGAACTTCTATCGCTGCGCAATAGAAAGCATCCTGACCAACTGTGTCGCAGTGTGGTATGGGTGCGGCTCTGTTGCGGAGCGCAAGGCACTGCAGCAGGTGGTGAAAACTGCCCAGCGCATCACAGGGACTCCACTACCTGCCATCGAGCACAGACTTAAACATGTTATGGCTGTACAGAAGTCCATATTTGACCAACTGAACATATTTTTGGCCCAAGAGTCCTTAAACACTAACTTACTATACATACTTGTTGACTTCTCTTGATTCCAATTACTAGCCAAAAGTTCCACAAAAGGTTTATTATTATTTTATTTTTTTACATGTTACGGCTGTAGAGGACCATATTTAATCTACTGAACGTAATTTTGTCCCAAGAGTCATTAAAAACAAACTTACTAAACATACCCATTGATTTCCCCTCTGAATCCCATTACTAGGGAAAAGTTCAACAAAAGGTTTTTAATTTATGATTTTATTTATTTATTTATTTATTTATTTTTACATGTTATGGCTGTACAGAAGTCCATATCTTACCTACTGAACATATTCTTTGGCCCAAAAGTCCTGAAAAATAAATTACTATACATACTCATTGACTCCCCTTTTGATTCCAAATACTAGCGAAAAGTTCCACAAAATGTTTTTTTTTTTTTTTTTTTTTTGCTTTATGTTATTTTTTTATTTTATACATGTTCTGTCTGTACAGAAGTCCATATTTGACCTACTGAACATATTTTTGGCCCAAGAGTCCTTTAACACAAACTTACTAAACATACCCATTGACTTCCCTTCTGATTCCAATTACAGCGAAAAGTTCCACAAAAGGTTTTTAATTTATTTATTTATTTATTTATTTATTTATTTATTTATTTATTTATTTATTTATTTATTTATTTATTTATTTATTTATTTATTTATTTATTTTACATGTTATGGCTGTACAGAAGTCCATATTTGACCAGCTGAACGTATTTTTGGCCCAAGAGTCCTTTAACACAAACTTACTAAACATACCCATTGACTTCCCTTCTGATTCCAATTACAGCGAAAAGTTCCACAAAAGGTTTTTAATTCATGATTTTATTTATTTATTTATTTATTTATTTTACATGTTATGGCTGTATAGAAGTCCATATCTTACCTACTGAACATATTTCTTGGCCCAAGAGTCCTTAGACACTAACTTACTATACATACTCGTTGACTGCCCTTCTGATTCCAATTGCTAGCCAAATATTCCACAAAATGTTTTTTTTTTTTTTTTTTTTACATTTTATGGCTGTACAGAAGTCCATATTTGACCTACTAAACATATTTTTGGCCCAAGAGTCCTTAAACACTAACTTACTATACATACTCTTTGAATTCTCTTCTGATTCCCATTACTAGCCAAAAGCTTCACTTAAGGTTTTTTAATGTAATTTTTTTTACATGTTATGGCTGTAGAGGTTTATATTTAATCTACTGAACTTTATTTTGTCAAAAGAGTCCTTAAACACAAACTTACTATACATACTCTTTGAATTCTCTTCTGATTCCCATTACTAGCCAAAAGTTCCACTAAAGGTTTTTTAATGTAATTTTTTTTTTACATGTTATGGCTGTACAGAAGTCCATATCTTACCTACTGAACATATTCTTTGGCCCAAGAGCCTTGAACACTAACTTACTATACATAATCATTGACTTCCCTTCTGATTCTAAATACTATCGAAAAGTTCCACAAACTGTTTTTTTTTTTGTTTTTTTATATATGTTATGGCTGTACAGAAGTCCATATTTGACGAACTGAACATATTTTTGGCCCAAGAGTCCTTGAACACTAACTTACATACTCGTTGACTTCTCTTGATTCCAATTCCTATCCAAAAGTTCCACAAAAGGGTTTATTATTATTATTTTTTTACATGTTATGGCTGTAGAGGTCCATATTTAATCTGCTGAACATATTTTTTGGCCCAAGAGTCCTGAAAAGTAACTTACTATACATACTCATTGACTTCCCTTCTGATTCCAAATAATAGCGAAAAGTTCAAAAAAATGTTTATTTTTTACATGTTATGGCTGTACAGAAGTCCATATTTGACCTACTAAACATATTTTTGGCCCAAGAGTCCTTAAAGACTAACTTACTGTACACATTGATTGACTACCCTTCTGATTCCCATTACTAGCGAAAAGTTCAACAAAAGGTTTTTAATTTATGATTTTATTTATTTATTTATTTATAAATATCTTACCTACTGAACATATTCTTTGGCCCAAAAGTCCTGAAAAATAAATTACTATACATACTCATTGACTTCCCTTTTGATTCCAAATACTAGCGAAAAGTTCCACAAAATGTTTTTTTTTATTTATTTTTTTTGCTTTATGTTATTTTTTTATTTTATACATGTTATGTCTGTACAGAAGTCCATATTTGACCTACTGAACATATTTTTGGCCCAAGAGTCCTTAAACACTAACTTACTATACATACTCTTTGAATTCTCTTCTGATTCCCATTATTAGCCAAAAGCTCCACTTAAGGTTTTTTAATGTATTTTTTTTTTTACATGTTATGGCTGTAGAGGTTTATATTTAATCTACTGAACTTCATTTTGTCAAAAGAGTCCTTAAACACAAACTTACTATACATACTCTTTGAATTCTCTTCTGATTCCCATTACTAGCCAAAAGTTCCACTAAAGGTTTTTTAATGTCATTTTTTTATTTTACATGTTATGGCTGTACAGAAGTCCATATCTTACCTACTGAACATATTCTTTGGCCCAAGAGCCTTGAAAACTAACTTACTATACATACTCATTGACTTCCCTTCTGATTCGAAATACTATCGAAAAGTTCCACAAAATGTTTTTTTTTATTTTTTTTTTTATATATGTTATGGCTGTACAGAAGTCCATATTTGACGAACTGAACATATTTTTGGCCCAAGAGTCCTTGAACACTAACTTACATACTCGTTGACTTCTCTTGATTCCAATTCCTATCCAAAAGTTCCACAAAAGGGTTTATTATTATTATTTTTTTACATGTTATGGCTGTAGAGGTCCATATTTAATCTACTGAACATATTCTTCGGCCCAAGAGTCCTGAAAAGTAACTTACTATACATACTCATTGACTTCCCTTCTTATTACAAATACTAGCGAAAAGTTGACTAACTGAACATATTTGTGGCCCAAGAGTCCTGAAAACTAACTTACTGTACATACTCATTGACTTCCCTTCTGATTCCAAATACTAGCAAAAAGTTCAACAAAATGTTTATTTTTTACATGTTATGGCTGTACAGAAGTCCATATTTGACCTAATAAACATATTTTTGGCCCAAGAGTCCTTAAAGACTAACTTACTATACACACTGATTGACTACCCTTCTGATTCCCATTACTAGCGAAAAGTTCAACAAAAGGTTTTTAATTTATGATTTTATTTATTTATTTATTTTTACATGTTATGGCTGTACAGAAGTCCATATCTTACCTACTGAACATATTCTTTGGCCCAAAAGTCCTGAAAAATAAATTACTATACATACTCATTGACTTCCCTTTTGATTCCAAATACTAGCGAAAAGTTCCACAAAATAGTTTTTTTTATTTATTTTTTTTGCTTTATGTTTTTTTTTTTTTTATATACATGTTATGTCTGTACAGAAGTCCATATTTGACCTACTAAACATATTTTTGGCCCAAGAGTCCTTAAAGACTAACTTACTATACACACTGATTGACTACCCTTCTGATTCCCATTACTAGCGAAAAGTTCAACAAAAGGTTTTTAATTTATGATTTTATTTATTTATTTATTTTATACATGTTATGTCTGTACAGAAGTCCATATTTGACCTACTGAACATATTTTTGGCCCAAGAGTCCTTAAACACTAACTTACTATACATACTCTTTGAATTCTCTTCTGATTCCCATTATTAGCCAAAAGCTCCACTTAAGGTTTTTTAATGTATTTTTTTTTTTACATGTTATGGCTGTAGAGGTTTATATTTAATCTACTGAACTTCATTTTGTCAAAAGAGTCCTTAAACACAAACTTACTATACATACTCTTTGAATTCTCTTCTGATTCCCATTACTAGCCAAAAGTTCCACTAAAGGTTTTTTAATGTCATTTTTTTATTTTACATGTTATGGCTGTACAGAAGTCCATATCTTACCTACTGAACATATTCTTTGGCCCAAGAGCCTTGAAAACTAACTTACTATACATACTCATTGACTTCCCTTCTGATTCGAAATACTATCGAAAAGTTCCACAAAATGTTTTTTTTTATTATTTTTTTTATATATGTTATGGCTGTACAGAAGTCCATATTTGACGAACTGAACATATTTTTGGCCCAAGAGTCCTTGAACACTAACTTACATACTCGTTGACTTCTCTTGATTCCAATTCCTATCCAAAAGTTCCACAAAAGGGTTTATTATTATTATTTTTTTACATGTTATGGCTGTAGAGGTCCATATTTAATCTACTGAACATATTCTTCGGCCCAAGAGTCCTGAAAAGTAACTTACTATACATACTCATTGACTTCCCTTCTTATTACAAATACTAGCGAAAAGTTGACTAACTGAACATATTTGTGGCCCAAGAGTCCTGAAAACTAACTTACTGTACATACTCATTGACTTCCCTTCTGATTCCAAATACTAGCAAAAAGTTCAACAAAATGTTTATTTTTTACATGTTATGGCTGTACAGAAGTCCATATTTGACCTAATAAACATATTTTTGGCCCAAGAGTCCTTAAAGACTAACTTACTATACACACTGATTGACTACCCTTCTGATTCCCATTACTAGCGAAAAGTTCAACAAAAGGTTTTTAATTTATGATTTTATTTATTTATTTATTTTTACATGTTATGGCTGTACAGAAGTCCATATCTTACCTACTGAACATATTCTTTGGCCCAAAAGTCCTGAAAAATAAATTACTATACATACTCATTGACAGTGTTGCCACAGTTACTTTGAAAAAGTAACTTAGTTACTTTACAGATTACTTGATTTTAAAAGTAACTAAGTTACTTTACAGATTACTTGATTTTAAAAGTAACTAAGTTAGATTACAAGTTACTTTATTAGTTACATTCATCAGTTGCCGACAACACCTCTGCAGCCTCAACATAAAAATGACAACCGTTTTTGCCAACACTAAACATAAAACATGTTACACTATACTAAACATAAAACACTAAACATAAAACCCTAAACATGTTAATGAAAAGGTACAAATTACTTTGTTTTTATTAAATACATTTATGAAAAACAATTTATATTTAATTTTTAATTTATATTTATATATGAATGTAAATAATTATATGGGCCTACACAAATAATATAAAATTACAAGATTCATATTTTATTGTAAACGTAATGTGCAGCTCTGTAAAGGGACAACAAATATATGATCGATCCGTGAGAACAATATATTTTTTAATAATCTTTAAGTGCACAAAACTATGAAAATATATGAAACGCTTCAAAACAGAGCGGCAACAAAGCGCTTATGCGCATCCCGGGTGCAGAATGATGCGCTTAAAGCAACATGGAATCAGAGTGTGCAGTGCAGCGCGAGTGCACATTGAAAAGTCCACGGCATAAAGAGAAGATGAGCGTCGAGCCCACAAATCCTAGTCTACTATGTAGCCTATCGGTCCAAACATTCACTGATTATTTGTTTCTTCACAGTTTTTAATTCTGGTTATTGTGCGTGTGATGCTAATTAATAATCCGTGTTGTCACCTGAGTAGCGAGCACAACATCTTTCAGAAACCGCAAGATAAACTCCAGGAAGATAAATTATTTTATCAACATATCAAGTATTATAACGGGAATATATCATATGGAGTGAGCTTTACCGTGCTGCTGCTGACTGGAACCGAACGACGCGCAGTTTGAATGCTGAACGGAGAATGACAGAGCAGCGGAGGAAAGACATTCAGCTATGGCTTTAGATGACTTTGTAGGCTACTAGCAAATAATAATATACTAATAATGATTGCTGAAGGATAATGTGACAATATATATTTCTGATGATTATTTAATTATCACGACATGCCTAATCTGAGCAAGTGACTGCCTGTCTTGAGTTTTGTCGACAGACGGAGGCGGCCGCCTCGTAATTCTCTATGCAGGAAAAACCCTGCTGAGACTAAACAAGAAAGCAAAAATATATATTTTTACTAAGGAAAAGGAAAAAAAAAAGTAACTCACAGTGACTTGGATAAGTTACTTTAATCTGATTACTGGTTTGGAAATAGTAACGCGTTAGATTACTCGTTACTGGAAAAAGTGGTCAAATTAGAGGAACGCGTTACTAAGTAACGCGTTACTGGCATCACTGCTCATTGACTTCCCTTTTGATTCCAAATACTAGCGAAAAGTTCCACAAAATAGTTTTATTTTTTTATTTTTTTTGCTTTATGTTTTTTTTTTTTTTATATATACATGTTATGTCTGTACAGAAGTCCATATTTGACCTACTAAACATATTTTTGGCCCAAGAGTCCTTAAAGACTAACTTACTATACATACTGATTGACTACCCTTCTGATTCCCATTACTAGCGAAAAGTTCAACAAAAGGTTTTTAATTTATGATTTTATTTATTTATTTATTTTATACATGTTATGTCTGTACAGAAGTCCATATTTGACCTACTGAACATATTTTTGGCCCAAGAGTCCTTAAACACTAACTTACTATACATACTCTTTGAATTCTCTTCTGATTCCCATTATTAGCCAAAAGCTCCACTTAAGGTTTTTTAATGTATTTTTTTTTTTTTACATGTTATGGCTGTAGAGGTTTATATTTAATCTACTGAACTTCATTTTGTCAAAAGAGTCCTTAAACACAAACTTACTATACATACTCTTTGAATTCTCTTCTGATTCCCATTACTAGCCAAAAGTTCCACTAAAGGTTTTTTAATGTCATTTTTTTATTTTACATGTTATGGCTGTACAGAAGTCCATATCTTACCTACTGAACATATTCTTTGGCCCAAGAGCCTTGAAAACTAACTTACTATACATACTCATTGACTTCCCTTCTGATTCGAAATACTATCGAAAAGTTCCACAAAATGTTTTTTTTTATTATTTTTTTTATATATGTTATGGCTGTACAGAAGTCCATATTTGACGAACTGAACATATTTTTGGCCCAAGAGTCCTTGAACACTAACTTACATACTCGTTGACTTCTCTTGATTCCAATTCCTATCCAAAAGTTCCACAAAAGGGTTTATTATTATTATTTTTTTACATGTTATGGCTGTAGAGGTCCATATTTAATCTACTGAACATATTCTTCGGCCCAAGAGTCCTGAAAAGTAACTTACTATACATACTCATTGACTTCCCTTCTTATTACAAATACTAGCGAAAAGTTGACTAACTGAACATATTTGTGGCCCAAGAGTCCTGAAAACTAACTTACTGTACATACTCATTGACTTCCCTTCTGATTCCAAATACTAGCAAAAAGTTCAACAAAATGTTTATTTTTTACATGTTATGGCTGTACAGAAGTCCATATTTGACCTAATAAACATATTTTTGGCCCAAGAGTCCTTAAAGACTAACTTACTATACACACTGATTGACTACCCTTCTGATTCCCATTACTAGCGAAAAGTTCAACAAAACGTTTTTAATTTATGATTTTATTTATTTATTTATTTTTACATGTTATGGCTGTACAGAAGTCCATATCTTACCTACTGAACATATTCTTTGGCCCAAAAGTCCTGAAAAATAAATTACTATACATACTCATTGACTTCCCTTTTGATTCCAAATACTAGCAAAAAGTTCCACAAAATAGTTTTTTTTATTTATTTTTTTTGCTTTATGTTTTTTTTTTTTTTATATATATACATGTTATGTCTGTACAGAAGTCCATATTTGACCTACTAAACATATTTTTGGCCCAAGAGTCCTTAAAGACTAACTTACTATACACACTGATTGACTACCCTTCTGATTCCCATTACTAGCGAAAAGTTCAACAAAAGGTTTTTAATTTATGATTTTATTTATTTATTTATTTTTACATGTTATGTCTGTAGAGAAGTCCATATTTGACCTACTGAACATATTTTTGGCCCAAGATTCCTTAAATACTAACTTACTATACATACTCTTTGACTTCCCTTCTGATTCCCATTACTAGCGAAAAGTTCCATAAAAGTTTTTAATTTATGATTTTTAGTTCTGTCAAACGATTAAAATATTTAATCGCGATTAATCGCATTAATGTCATAGTTAACTCACAATTAATCACAATTAATCGCACATTTTTATTTATTCTAAATGTCCCTTGATTTCTTTTTGTCCCATTATTTTTTCTTATTTTAATGCTCTTATCAACATAGAAAAGTGGATCGGCTTGCTTTGTTCAAATGTTTGTTTTATTGAAAACAACATTGGCATACTTTAGTGTTCGATTTCACACCAACATTCTCACTTGGAGCAAATAATCGCTCACACAATGTAACACTGCCCATCAATAAAAGGGTGAAACAAATACTTTGTTGCACAAACAGCCCCTTCAACAGCCCTTTCTAAGGGATCAAAACAGGGTGATACAAAATAAAATTACAAAGTGCACATGCAAGGTAAACTAGGACTCCGCCTATAGTGCAGTTAAACCAGGGGTCGCCAACTAGCGGACTCCGGTCCAAATCCGGACCGCGAAGCCTTTTGACGTAATGAAACAGTTAACGTTGCAATGCTCAGTTACTACGTTCAGACCCAGACGCGCGGTCAAGCATGCAGTGAAGAAGAGACTGATGGTGCGTTCACACCGGACGCGAATGACGCGACATGCACGCCGCTTAATCCGCGCCGCAGAATGTCTATTTGCGTCTTTGCACTGACTTAAATCACTCGCGCAAAACGCTTCATTCGCGTCTGGTGTCAGAGCAGAAAGCAGCGCTCAAGACAAGCACTTTTAGTTGAAGACCCCTGAGTTAAACCATGGCTTAATACGTTTCTCATTTCGGCGTCTCACGCTTGCCATCCACGTCTACTCTTTTAATGGCCCAAACGAGTGCGGGCAGCCGCAGCGTGCCTGATGTTTTGTTTCCGGTCTAGCTACATCCGGAGTGGTGTTGTAGTTTTTCTAACGTTACTAGTTGTTGCAACAGCATGTGAAAAAACTACAAAGTTTGTTAGACCAAAAAGAACGTTAATCTCGCGATAAAAAAATTGACGCCGTTAAAATAGGTTTGCGTTAACGTCGTTAATAACGCGTTTAACTGACAGCACTAATGATTTTATTTATTTATTTATTTATTTTACATGTTATGGCTGTATAGAAGTCCATATCTTACCTACTGAACATATTTTTTGGCCCAAGAGTCCTTAAACACTAACTTACTATACATACTCATTGACTTCCCTTCTGATTCCAATTACTAACCAAATGTTCCACAAAATGTTTTTTTTTTTTTTTTTTTACATTTTATGGCTGTACACAGTGCATATCTGACTAACTGAACATATTTGTAGCCCAAGAGTCCTGAAAACTAACTTACTGTACATACTCATTGACTTCCCTTCTGATTCCAAATACTAGCGAAAGTTCAAAAAAATGTTTATTTTTTACATGTTATGGCTGTACAGAAGTCCATATTTGACCTACTAAACATATTTTTGGCCCAAGAGTCCTTAAAGACTAACTTACTATACACACTGATTTACTACCCTTCTGTTTCCCATTACTAGGGAAAAGTTCAACAAAAGGTTTTTAATTTATGATTTTATTTATTTATTTATTTATTTATTTATTTATTTATTTATTTATTTTTTTTTTTTTTTTTTTTTTTTTTTTTTTTTTTTTTTTTTTTTTTTTTACATCTTATGGCTGTACAGAAGTCCATATCTTACCTACTGAACATATTTTTGGCCCAAGAGTCCTTAAAGACTAACTTACTATACACACTGATTGACTACCCTTCTGATTCCCATTACTAGCGAAAAGTTCAACAAAAGGTTTTTAATTTATGATTTTATTTATTTATTTATTTTTACATGTTATGTCTGTAGAGAAGTCCATATTTGACCTACTGAACATATTTTTGGCCCAAGATTCCTTAAATACTAACTTACTATACATACTCTTTGACTTCCCTTCTGATTCCCATTACTAGCGAAAAGTTCCATAAAAGTTTTTAATTTATGATTTTTAGTTCTGTCAAACGATTAAAATATTTAATCGCGATTAATCGCATTAATGTCATAGTTAACTCACAATTAATCACAATTAATCGCACATTTTTATTTATTCTAAATGTCCCTTGATTTCTTTTTGTCCCATTATTTTTTCTTATTTTAATGCTCTTATCAACATAGAAAAGTGGATCGGCTTGCTTTGTTCAAATGTTTGTTTTATTGAAAACAACATTGGCATACTTTAGTGTTCGATTTCACACCAACATTCTCACTTGGAGCAAATAATCGCTCACACAATGTAACACTGCCCATCAATAAAAGGGTGAAACAAATACTTTGTTGCACAAACAGCCCCTTCAACAGCCCTTTCTAAGGGATCAAAACAGGGTGATACAAAATAAAATTACAAAGTGCACATGCAAGGTAAACTAGGACTCCGCCTATAGTGCAGTTAAACCAGGGGTCGCCAACTAGCGGACTCCGGTCCAAATCCGGACCGCGAAGCCTTTTGACGTAATGAAACAGTTAACGTTGCAATGCTCAGTTACTACGTTCAGACCCAGACGCGCGGTCAAGCATGCAGTGAAGAAGAGACTGATGGTGCGTTCACACCGGACGCGAATGACGCGACATGCACGCCGCTTAATCCGCGCCGCAGAATGTCTATTTGCGTCTTTGCACTGACTTAAATCACTCGCGCAAAACGCTTCATTCGCGTCTGGTGTCAGAGCAGAAAGCAGCGCTCAAGACAAGCACTTTTAGTTGAAGACCCCTGAGTTAAACCATGGCTTAATACGTTTCTCATTTCGGCGTCTCACGCTTGCCATCCACGTCTACTCTTTTAATGGCCCAAACGAGTGCGGGCAGCCGCAGCGTGCCTGATGTTTTGTTTCCGGTCTAGCTACATCCGGAGTGGTGTTGTAGTTTTTCTAACGTTACTAGTTGTTGCAACAGCATGTGAAAAAACTACAAAGTTTGTTAGACCAAAAAGAACGTTAATCTCGCGATAAAAAAATTGACGCCGTTAAAATAGGTTTGCGTTAACGTCGTTAATAACGCGTTTAACTGACAGCACTAATGATTTTATTTATTTATTTATTTATTTTACATGTTATGGCTGTATAGAAGTCCATATCTTACCTACTGAACATATTTTTTGGCCCAAGAGTCCTTAAACACTAACTTACTATACATACTCATTGACTTCCCTTCTGATTCCAATTACTAACCAAATGTTCCACAAAATGTTTTTTTTTTTTTTTTTTTACATTTTATGGCTGTACACAGTGCATATCTGACTAACTGAACATATTTGTAGCCCAAGAGTCCTGAAAACTAACTTACTGTACATACTCATTGACTTCCCTTCTGATTCCAAATACTAGCGAAAGTTCAAAAAAATGTTTATTTTTTACATGTTATGGCTGTACAGAAGTCCATATTTGACCTACTAAACATATTTTTGGCCCAAGAGTCCTTAAAGACTAACTTACTATACACACTGATTTACTACCCTTCTGTTTCCCATTACTAGGGAAAAGTTCAACAAAAGGTTTTTAATTTATGATTTTATTTATTTATTTATTTATTTATTTATTTATTTATTTATTTATTTTTTTTTTTTTTTTTTTTTTTTTTTTTTTTTTTTTTTTTTTTTTTTTTTTTTTTTTTACATCTTATGGCTGTACAGAAGTCCATATCTTACCTACTGAACATATTCTTTGGCCCAAAAGTCCTGAAAAATAAATTACTATACATACTCATTGACTTCCCTTTTGATTCCAAATACTAGCGAAAAGTTCCACAAAATAGTTTTTTTTATTTATTTTTTTTGCTTTATGTTTTTTTTTTTTTTATATATACATGTTATGTCTGTACAGAAGTCCATATTTGACCTACTAAACATATTTTTGGCCCAAGAGTCCTTAAAGACTAACTTACTATACATACTCTTTGACTTCCCTTCTGATTCCCATTACTAGCGAAAAGTTCCACAAAAGTTTTTAATTTATGATTTTATTTATTTATTTATTTATTTTACATGTTATGGCTGTACAGAAGTCCATATTTGACCTACTGAACATATTTTTGGCCCAAGATTCCTTAAATACTAACTTACTATACATACTCTTTGACTTCCCTTCTGATTCCCATTACTAGCGAAAAGTTCCACAAAAGTTTTTAATTAATTAATTTATTTATTTATTTATTTATTTATTTATTTATTTATTTATTTATTTATTTATTTATTTATTTATTTATTTATTTTTTTTTTTTTTTTTTTTTTTTTACATGTTATGGCTGTACAGAAGTCCATATCTTACCTACTGAACATATTCTTTGGCCCAAAAGTCCTGAAAAATAAATTACAATACATACTCATTGACTTCCCTTTTGATTCCAAATACTAGCAAAAAGTTCCACAAAATGGTTTTTTTTTTTTTTTTTTTTTGCTTTATGTTATTTTTTATTTTATACATGTTATGTCTGTACAGAAGTCCATATTTGACCTATTGAACATATTTTTGGCCCAAGAGTCCTTAAACGCTAACTTACTATACATACTCTTTGAATTCTCTTCTGATTCCCATTACTAGCCAAAAGCTCCACTTAAGGTTTTTTAATGTATTTTTTTTTTACATGTTATGGCTGTAGAGGTTTATATTTAATCTACTGAACTTTATTTTGTCAAAAGAGTCCTTAAACACAAACTTACTATACATACTCTTTGAATTCTCTTCTGATTCCCATTACTAGCCAAAAGTTCCACTAAAGGTTTTTTAATGTCATTTTTTTTTACATGTTATGGCTGTACAGAAGTCCATATCTTACCTACTGAACATATTCTTTGGCCCAAGAGCCTTGAAAACTAACTTACTATACATACTCATTGACTTCCCTTCTGATTCGAAATACTATCGAAAAGTTCCACAAAATGTTTTTTTTTATATATATATATATATATATATATATATATATATATGTTATGGCTGTACAGAAGTCCATATTTGACGAACTGAACATATTTTTGGCCCAAGAGTCCTTGAACACTAACTTACAGACACCGAAGTGTCTGCAGAGACCGTGATTAGACTCCCCCTGCAACTGCCTCATCGACACGGCATCTCAATAAACCCGTCTCCGGCATGTTGACTCAGATTGTTCGAATATTACAATTAAATAATACTTAAATCGATATGTCATCCTCAATAAACCCGTCTCCAGCGTGTTGCCTCCGATCATTCGAATATTGCACTTTAATAATTATTTAATCAACATCATCCTCAATAAACCCGTCTCCAGCATGTTGCCCCCGGTCCCTCGAATATTCCGATCTATTATGACCTCTGAGCTGTAAAGCTGCCAGAATAATAATAATAATAATACGCTGTTTGTTAATTGGCCAGAGGAGAACTGGCACCCCGACTGAGCCTGGTTTCTCCCAAGGTTTATTTTTCTCCATTAGGTCACCTGATGGGGTTTTGGTTTCCTTGTCACTGATGCCTCTGGCTTGGCGTGCTCAGTTGGGGACACTCAATTTTTCAACTAAACATTGAAATAAATCTAATTAATAAACTAAATTAACCATTTAAACTAAATTACTGATCAAATTATTGATCTAAAGCCCACACTGTCACTGTATGATAATTGAAATGAACTGATGACATCAGCGTTTTTTCCAGAATGGCTATACAGCTGAATAAAATTATGCTGCATTATTTTCCTGTTTAACACTGTAAAGCTGCTTTGAAACAATCTACATTGTTAAAAGCGCTATATAAATAAAGTTGACTTGACTTGACTTGACATACTCGTTGACTTCTCTTGATTCCAATTCCTATCCAAAAGTTCCACAAAAGGGTTTATTATTATCATTATTATTTTACATGTTATGGCTGTAGAGGTCCATATTTAATCTACTGAACATATTCTTTGGCCCAAGAGTCCTGAAAAGTAACTTACTATACATACTCATTGACTTCCCTTCTTATTACAAATACTAGCGAAAAGTTGATTAACTGAACATATTTGTGGCCCAAGAGTCCTGAAAACTAACTTACTGTACATACTCATTGACTTCCCTTCTGATTCCAAATACTAGCAAAAAGTTCAACAAAATGTTTATTTTTTACATGTTATGGCTGTACAGAAGTCCATATTTGACCTACTAAACATATTTTTGGCCCAAGAGTCCTTAAAGACTAACTTACTATACACACTGATTGACTACCCTTCTTATTCCCATTACTAGCGAAAAGTAAAACAAAAGGTTTTTAATTTATGATCTTATTTATTTATTTATTTATTTTTACATGTTATGGCTGTACAGAAGTCCATATCTTACCTACTGAACATATTCTTTGGGCCAAAAGTCCTGAAAAATAAATTACTATACATTCTCATTGACTTCCCTTTTGATTCCAAATACTAGCGAAAAGTTCCACAAAATTGTTTTTTTTATTTTTTTTTTTTGCTTTATGTTATTTTTTTTATTTTATACATGTTATGTCTGTACAGAAGTCCATATTTGACCTACTGAACGTCTCGGTTTACGTATGGTAACCCTCGTTCCCTGAAGGAGGGAACGGAGACGTACGTCGGACGTACCGACGAATTGGGATCACTTCTGGGAGCCCCTATCAGCTTCGAGCTATCTAGAACCGGCCAATGAACAATTGGCGTGCGAGATTTGCATCTCGCGCTCCGCCCCGCGCCGCGGGTATAAACAGGAAGCGAGAGCGAATGCACGCTGTTTTTCACTGAGGGCCCACACGTAGTGGCTCGACCTGCAGTGATGGTACAGCAACTGTGGCGACGGGACGTACGTCTCCGTTCCCTCCTTCAGGGAACGAGGGTTACCATACGTAACCGAGACGTTCCCATTCAGTCGGTCACGTTCGACGTACGTCGGACGTACCGACGAATTGGGATCCCCTATGGAAAACGCCATAGTTACTACCACTTCCAGCGCCCAGCGATGAGCCCCACAGACCCCGATCTGATGCGGGCGGGTAGGTTCACGCAGGGAGAGCCAAAGCTGCTGTTCCGCAAGACCCACTCAGCTGACTGTATTGGATAACGCTGGGAAAGCGTGCCTGTGAAGGCAGCTGCGGAAGCCACATCATGCCCAAAGGGAGTTAACATGTGGAGAATACACGTATGGGCTGGCCGTGGGCAGCACAACATACGGAAGTCCCAGGGGTGGCCCCGGCCAATTAGGAGGGAGACAACACGTACCTGGGACGGCAGAGGAGCTCTGCCGAGGGAAAGACACGGGCTCGCCGTAGGGAGCCGTACCGTGGAAGAATACACATATGGGACCGCCGTGGGGGTCACTACATACGGAACCCAGCCTAACACAAGTTCCACCAATGCATACGAGTGTTAGACCTGGCGTCGAACGCTCCGCCACGTCCGACTGCCGCGGGTTGCGGAGGACTCAACAGGGTTCGCCGTTCCGGGGAACTCGACTGGAGCAGAATAAGCGCACGCATCCGTCTACCATAGGGGAGGGAATGGCGCAGCAAGCCGACACTAGAACGGGTACTTCGGTGTTACTGACTATGGGAAGTGAGCACACAGGAAGACACCGGCTCTACACGGAGGCTATAGAATCTAGCGAACGTGTTAGGTGTCGCCCAGCCCGCAGCTCTACAAATATCTGTCAGCGAGGCGCCACGAGCCAGCGCCCAGGAAGAGGCAACACCCAGAGTGGAGTGGGCTCTTAACCCGAGCGGGCAGGGCACGTCTTGGGACTGATAAGCCAAGACGATGGCATCCACTATCCAGTGGGCCATCCTCTGCTTGGAGACAGCCTTTCCCTTCTGCTGTCCTCCGTAACAGACGAAGAGCTGCTCTGAGGTCCTGAAGCTTTGCGTTCTGTCCACGTAAGTCCGGAGAGCACGGACGGGACAGAGAAAAGCTAGGGCTGGGTCTGCCTCCTCCGAAGGCAGCGCTTGCAGGCTCACCACTTGATCCCGGAAGGGAGTAGTGGGAACCTTGGGCACATATCCAGGCCGGGGTCTCATGATCACATGAGAGTTACCGGGCCCGAATTCCAGGCACGATTCGTCGACCGAAAATGCCTGCAGGTCCCCTACCCTCTTGATGGAGGCCAACGCAGTCAGGAGTATTGTCTTTAACGACAGAACTTTCAACTCAGCTGACTGCAGAGGCTCAAAAGGTTCTCTCTGAAGTGCAGTTAGCACCAGAGTTAAGTCCCAAGAGGGTATGGAGGGAGGACGAGGTGGATTTAGTCTCCTCGCTCCCCTAAGGAACCTGACGATCAGATCGTGCTTACCTAGAGATTTTGCATCTACGAGCTCATGATTAGCGGCGATAGCGGCGACATAGACTTTGAGGGTGGAGGGAGACAGCCTTCGCTCCAACCCATCCTGTAGAAAGGTAAGCACAGATGCGACCGAACATCTTCGGGGGTCTTCTCGGCGAGAAGAGCACCAGTCGACGAACAGGTTCCACTTCAACGCATAGAGGCGCCTCGTAGAGGGGGCTCTAGCGGAAGTGATGGTGTCAACTACCGCTTGCGGCAGGTCACCTAGAACCTCCGCGTCCCGTCCAGGGACCAAACATGGAGTTTCCAGAGGTCCGGACGCGGGTGCCATAGGGTGCCCCGTCTCTGAGTCAGGAGGTCCTGTCTCAGAGGAATGGGCCAGGGAGGTGCTGTTGCAAGGAGCACTAGTTCCGGGAACCAAGTCCGGTTGGGCCAATACGGAGCGACCAACAGGACCTGCTCCTCGTCCTCCCTGACTTTGCACAGAGTCTGCGCAAGAAGGCTCACTGGGGGAAACGCATACTTGCGTTCTTCCCGGGGCCAGCTGTGGGCCAGGGCATCCGACCCGAGGGTCCCCTCGGTCAAGGAATAAAACCACTGACAGTGGGTCGTCTCTGGGGAGGCAAACAGGTCTACCTGTGCTCCAGATTAGCTGGACCGCCTGGGGATGGAGTCGCCATTCTCCCGGAAGTACTTGCTGACGTGACAGCTCGTCGGCCGCACGATTGAGCAGGCCCGGAATGTGAACGGCACGAAGCGACCTCAGATGCTTCTGACTCCATAAGAGGAGATGGCGGGCGAATGCGACATGCGACGGGAGCGTAGACCACCCTGTTTGTTGATGTACGCTACGGCCGCAGTGTTGTCCGTCCGGACCAGAACGTGCTTGCCTCTGAGCGGAACTTTGAAGCGGCTGAGTGCAAGACGAACTGCTAACAACTCGAGGCAATTGATATGCCATTGCAGTTGAGGCCCCGTCCACAGACCCGAAACTGCAAGCCCGTTGTACGTGGCACCCCAACCCGTGGATGAGGCATCCGTGGAGACAACGGAGTGCCTGGACACTTGTTCTAGGGGAACTCCCGCCCGGAGAAACATAGGGTCCGACCACGGGCCGAAGGTTTGGCGGCACCTCGGAGTCACTTGGACGCGGAGGGAACCGCTGTGCCACGCCCATCTCGGGACTCGATCGTGTAGCCAGCGTTGAAGCGGTCTCATATGAAGCAATCCGAGCGGCGTTACTGCGGCTGCGGATGCCATATGCCCCAGGAGCCTCTGAAAATGTTTCAGTGGAACCGCTGTCCTGCCTTTGAACGAATTCAGGCAGTTCAACACCGACTGGACGCGCTCCTCGGTGAGGCGCGCAGTCATGGCGACCGAGTCTATCTCCATACCGAGAAAAGAGATCCTCTGTGTGGGGCAGAGTTTGCTCTTCTCCCAGTTGACCCGAAGTCCCAACTGGCTGAGGTGACTGAGCACCTTGTCCCTGTGTTCGCACAACTGCTCTCGCGACTGGGCAAGAATCAGCCAGTCGTCGAGGTAGTTGAGGATGCGAACGCCCTGCTCTCTCATGGGAGCAATGGCCGCCTCCGCAACCTTCGTAAAGACGCGGGGCGACAGGGACAGGCCGAAGGGTAAGACGCGGTACTGATACGCCCGTCCCTCGAACGCGAAGCGCAGAAAGGGCCGGTGTCGAGGGAGAATCGAGACATGAAAGTACGCGTCCTTCAGGTCGATCGCTGCAAACCAATCTCGGGGACGGATGCACCTGAATATGCGCTTCTGCGTTAACATCGTGAACGGCAGCCTGTGAAGGGACCGGTTCAGGAATCGCAGGTCCAAGATCGGTCGTAACCCGCCGCCTTTCTTGGGTACAATGAAGTACGGGCTGTAGAACCCGGACCTCATATCGGCTTGAGGGACCGGCTCTATCGCGTCCTTCGCCAGTAGGACAGCGATTTCCGCCCTGAGCACGGGGGCGTTCGCCTCCACTACAGTCGTGAAGTGAACGCCCCTGAACTTGGGGGGACGCCGGGCGAACTGAATCGCATAGCCGAGTCTGATGGTACGGATGAGCCACCGAGACGGGCTGGGAAGCGCTAGCCAGGCTCCCAGACTCCGAGCAAGGGGGACCATCGGCACCACAGACGTACCCGCAGCGGGGCAGCGAGGCGGAACGCAGGGATCCGGCTCGGACGGCATGGGAGCGGCCCGAAACGCGATCTGAGTGTGCTGTGCAACACTTACCTGCATCCGCGGAGGGGACGTGCGAGTGTGGGGAGGCCGCTTGTGTGCGTCCCGACAGCCGGCGTCCCCTGCTGGCGAAGGGAGAGGTACTTGAGGGTGGCGAGGCATGGGAGCGTCAACCACCGCCAAGCGCGCTCTCTTGGCACCCAGAGATATTGGAAACTGCTCTTTTATTGATGTATTGGGTGCCGCTGGCACTGGGACCAGCGGCGGAACAGACAAACAAAAGATTTTCCCCCGGCCCTCCTCCGGGGGAAGGAGTGGTGCTGCAGCCATCTCCCTCAGAGCAGTTTCCTCCATCTCTGGGCGGCCCGTCTCAGGGTCGCTTGCGACGACGCTTGCCACCTGGCTTGGCAGCGGCCTGAGCGGGCTGGACATCCTTCCCACGGCCGGCCCCACACCGTCGGCTGGTGGAAGGCTGCTGCGGTGCCTTGGCGGGGGCGGAGGCGGCGGCGGGTGGACGTCCTCGGCGACGAGTAGTCGGAGGCGCTGCCGCCGGCGGCGGGGTGGAGGCAGCAGCGGGCCGCCGGGGCAGGATGTGCTTGATCGCCTCCGTCTGCTTCTGGGCGGCCGAGAACTGTTGGGCGAAGCTCTCGACCGCGTCGCCGAATAACCCAGCTGACGAGATGGGGGAGTCCAGGAACTGATATTTATCGGTCTCCCTCATGTCAGCCAGGTTAAGCCAGAGATGACGCTCCTGGACCACAAGCGTGGACATCGCCTGACCGATGGAGCGGGCGGTGACTTTCGTCGCCCGGAGGGCGAGGTCCGTCGCCGTCCGGAGCTCCCGGAGGAGCTCTGGGTCAGGCCTACCCTCGTGCATGTCAAGGAGCGCCTGGGCCTGGTGGACCTGGAGCAGCGCCATGCCATGCAAGGCGGACGCAGCCTGCCCGCAGGCCTTGTAAGCCTTCCCAGTCAGACTGGAAGAGAACTTACAGGCCCGGGACGGGAGACGTGGGTCACCGCGCCAGTTAGAGGCGGTCGCCGGACACAGTTGCATCGCGACGGCGCGCTCCACTGGCGGGATCCCCACGTAACCCTTGGCTGGCCCGCCGTCGAGGGTAGTGAGGGGGGAGGAGTCACTCGGCCGGTTTCTGGCAGAAAAAGGTGCCGTCCACGACCTCGTGAGCTCCTCATGCACCTCCGGGAAGAAAGGTGTCGGGGCGGGACGCTGAGAACCAGCGCGACCCACCCCGAGGAACCAATCGTCCAACCTAGAGGGTTCGGGACACGGTGGAGGGTTCCACTCGAGCCCAACCCTTTCGGCGGCCCGGGCAAGCATAGCAGCCATCTCAGGGTCCTGCTGGAGCTCACTGGTCACCACTGGTCTCCCGTGGGAGGGTCCAGCGGGTTCTCTTGGAGGCTCTACCGGCTGCGGAGCTGAGGGATTAGGGGCCTGCGGAGGGTCACTCGGCGGGTTTGCCCTAAACGTAATCCTCAGATCACCCTGGCCATCCAAAGAAGCAGGTCCGCCCGGGTTAGGGGCAGCCCTGGTTCGTGGGATGGGTAAGGGGACTCCCCCAGCCCGGAGGTAGGAGAGTCTCGATCTAAGCTCCGAGATAGTCATGTTCCCGCAGTGGGAACACGAACCATCCACAAACGCCGCCTCAGCGTGCTGTGTGCCCAAACACGTGAGACAGCGATTGTGACCGTCAGCAGGGGACAGGGAACGACCGCATCCAGAAACGCACGGGTGGTAAGACATCCTGAAAAGGACGGCACGTCACCCGTGAACTCTTTTGTGAGGAAACGCTCTGTGCTGAAGCACTCAGGGGGAAACGCGACAGCGCACGGGATTGTGTGCAGCCCGTGCCTGTACTCAACAGGAAAAACGCCCAACCAGACCAACAGATTTTGCTGTTGCTGTTAAAACAGCAGTTTTTCTCTGCTTGCAGAGGCAGCGATGAGTCAGCGCGGATCCCTGCTGAAATGTGCCGTATCTCCAACACCCGTTTCCTCTGGATTCTCCGGTTCAGGAACAGTCTTGCTGATAGCAGCGATAAACTCAAGCGGTTTCGTTTGAGAGTCGTCTTCATCTGCCGTGTGGCTACGAAGTGAATGACAGCGTGCATTCGCTCTCGCTTCCTGTTTATACCCGCGGCGCGGGGCGGAGCGCGAGATGCAAATCTCGCACGCCAATTGTTCATTGGACGGTTCTAGATAGCTCGAAGCTGATAGGGGCTCCCAGAAGTGATCCCAATTCGTCGGTACGTCCGACGTACGTCGAACGTGACCGACTGAATGGGAACATATTTTTGGCCCAAGAGTCCTTAAACACAAACTTACTAAACATACCCATTGACTTCCCTTCTGATTCCAATTACTAGCGAAAAGTTCCACAAAAGGTTATTTATTTATTTATTTATTTTTTAATTATTTTACATGTTATGGCTGTACAGAAGTCCATATTTGACCAGCTGAACGTATTTTTGGCCCAAGAGTCCTTTAACACAAACTTACTAAACATACCCATTGACTTCCCTTCTGATTCCAATTACAGCGAAAAGTTCCACAAAAGGTTTTTTTTTATTTATTTATTTATTTATTTATTTATTTATTTATTTATTTATTTATTTATTTATTTATTTATTTATTTATTTATTTATTTATTTATTTATTTATTTATTTATTTATTTATTTTACATGTTATGGCTGTATAGAAGTCCATATCTTACCTACTGAACATATTTCTTGGCCCAAGAGTCCTTAAACACTAACTTACTATACATACTCATTGACTGCCCTTCTGATTCCAATTGCTAGCCAAATGTTGCACAAAATGTTATTATTTTTTATTTTTTTTTACATTTTATGGCTGTACAGAAGTCCATATTTGACCTATTGAACATAATTTTGGCCCAAGAGTCCTGAAAACTTACTTACTATATATACTCATTGACTTCCCTTCTGATTCCCATTACTAGCGAAAAGTTCAACAAAAGGTTTTTTTTTATTTATTTTATATATGCTATGTCTGTACAGAAGTCCATATTTGACCTACTGAACATATTTTTGGCCCAAGAGTCCTAAAAACTTACTTACAATACATACTCTTTAACTTCCCTGCTGATTCCAAATACTAGTGAAAAGTTCCACAAAATGGTTTTTTTTTTTTTTTTTGCTTTATTTTATTTTTTTATTTTATACATGTTATGTTGATACAGAAGTCCATATTTGACCTACTGAACATATTTTTGGCCCAAGAGTCCTTAAACACAAACTTACTAAACATACCCATTGACTTCCCTTCTGATTCCAATTACTAGCGAAAAGTTCCACAAAAGGTTATTTATTTATTTATTTATTTATTTATTTATTTATTTATTTATTTATTTATTTATTTATTTATTTATTTATTATTTTACATGTTATGGCTGTACAGAAGTCCATATTTGACCAGCTGAACGTATTTTTGGCCCAAGAGTCCTTTAACACAAACTTACTAAACATACCCATTGACTTCCCTTCTGATTCCAATTACAGCGAAAAGTTCCACAAAAGGTTTTTTATTTATTTATTTATTTATTTATTTATTTATTTATTTATTTATTTATTTATTTATTTATTTATTTATTTATTTATTTATTTATTTATTTATTTATTTATTTATTTATTTATTTTACATGTTATGGCTGTATAGAAGTCCATATCTTACCTACTGAACATATTTCTTGGCCCAAGAGTCCTTAAACACTAACTTACTCATTGACTGCCCTTCTGATTCCAATTGCTAACCAAATTTTCCACAAAATGTTATTTATTTATTTTTTTTTACATTTTATGGCTGTACAGAAGTCCATATTTGACCAGCTGAACGTATTTTTGGCCCAAGAGTCCTTTAACACAAACTTACTAAACATACCCATTGACTTCCCTTCTGATTCCAATTACAGCGAAAAGTTCCACAAAAGGTTTTTAATTTATTTATTTATTTATTTATTTATTTATTTATTTATTTATTTATTTATTTATTTATTTATTTATTTATTTATTTATTTATTTATTTATTTATTTATTTATTTATTTTACATGTTATGGCTGTATAGAAGTCCATATCTTACCTACTGAACATATTTCTTGGCCCAAGAGTCCTTAAACACTAACTTACTATACATACTCATTGACTGCCCTTCTGATTCCAATTGCTAGCCAAATGTTCCACAAAATGTTTTTTTTTTTTTTTTTTACATTTTATGGCTGTACAGAAGTCCATATTTGACCTATTGAACATAATTTTGGCCCAAGAGTCCTGAAAACTTACTTACTATATATACTCATTGACTTCCCTTCTGATTCCCATTACTAGCGAAAAGTTCAACAAAAGGTTTTTTTTTATTTATTTTATATATGCTATGTCTGTACAGAAGTCCATATTTGACCTACTGAACATATTTTTGGCCCAAGAGTCCTGAAAACTTACTTACAATACATACTCTTTGACTTCCCTTCTGATTCCAAATACGCCATCTCATACCATCTGCATCTAGCATCTGATTCCAATTGCTAGCCAAATGTTCCACAAAATGTTTTTTTTTTTTTTTACATTTTATGGCTGTACAGAAGTCCATATTTGACCTATTGAACATAATTTTGGCCCAAGAGTCCTGAAAACTTACTTACTATACATACTCATTGACTTCCCTTCTGATTCCCATTACTAGCGAAAAGTTCAACAAAAGTTTTTTTTTTATTTATTTTATATATGCTATGTCTGTACAGAAGTCCATATTTGACCTACTGAACATATTTTTGGCCCAAGAGTCCTGAAAACTTACTTACAATACATACTCTTTGACTTCCCTTCTGATTCCAAATACTAGTGAAAAGTTCCACAAAATGGGTTTTTTTATTTTTTTGCTTTATTTTATTTTTTTATTTTATACATGTTATGTTTATACAGAAGTCCATATTTGACCTACTTAACATATTTTTGCCCAAGAGTCTTTAAACACTAACTTGCTATACACACTGATTGACTGCCCTTCTGATTCCCAAAACTAGCGAAGAGTTCAATTAAAGGTTTTTAATTAATTAATTAATTAATTTATTTATTTATTTATTTATTTATTTATTTATTTATTTATTTATTTATTTATTTATTTATTTATTTATTTATTTATTTATTTATTTATTTATTTATTTATTTTACATGTTATGTCTGTACAGAAGTCCATATTTAACCTATTGAAAATATTTTTGGCCCAAGAGTCCTGAAAACTTACTTACTATACATACTCATTGACTTCCCTTCTGATTCCCATTACTAGCGAAAAGTTCAACAAAAGGTTTTTTTTTTATTTATTTTATATATGCTATGTCTGTACAGAAGTCCATATCTTACCAACTGAACATATTTTTGGCCAAAGAGTCCTGAAAACGTACTTACTATACATACTCATTGACTTCCCTTCTGATTCCCATTACTAGCTAAATGTTCCACACATGTTTTGTTTTTTTGTGCTTTATTTTTTTTATACATGTTATGTCTGTACAGAAGTCCATATTTGACCTACTGAACATAATTTTGGCCCAAGAGTCCTTAAAAACTAACTTACTATAAATACTCATTGACTTGCCTTCTGATTCCAATTACTAGCCAAATGTTCCACTCAATGTTTTTTTTTTTTTTTTTACGTTTTATGGCTGTACAGAATCCATATCTGACTAACTGAACATATTTTTGGCCCAAGAGTCCTGAAAACTTACTTATTATATAAACTCTTTGACTTCCCTTCTGATTCCAAATACTAGTGAAAAGTTACACAAAATGGGTTTTTTTATTTATTTTTTTGCTTTATTTTGTTTTTATTTTATTTTATACATGTTATGTCTGTACAGAAGTCCATATTTGACCTACTGAACATGTTTTTGGCCCAAGAGTCCTTAAACACTAACTTACTATACATACTCTTTGAATTCTCTTCTGATTCCCATTACTAGCCAAAAGTTCCACAAAAGGTTTTTTAATGTAATTTTTTTTTTACATGTTATGGCTGTACAGAAGTCCATATCTGACCAACTGAACATATTTTTGGCCCAAGAGTCCTGAAAACTTACTTACACACTCTTTGTCTTCCCTTCTGATTCCAAATACTAGTGAAAAGTTCCACAAAATTGTTTTTTTTATTTAATTTTTTTTGCTTTATTTTTATTTTTTTATTTTATACATGTTATGTTTATACAGAAGTCCATATTTGACCTACTTCACATATTTTTGCCCAAGAGTCTTTAAACACTAACTTGCTATACACACTGATTGACTGCCCTTCTGATTCCCAAAACTAGCGAAAAGTTCAACTAAAGGTTTTTAATTTATGATTTTATTTATTTATTTATTTTACATGTTATGTCTGTACAGAAGTCCATATTTGACCTATTGAACATAATTTTGGCCCAAGAGTCCTGAAAAATTACTTACTATACATACTCATTAACTTCCCTTCTGATTCCCATTAATAGCAAAAAGTTCAACAAAAGGTTTTTTTTTATTTATTTTATATATGCTATGTCTGTACAGAAGTCCATATTTGACCTACTTAACATATTTTTGCCCAAGAGTCTTTAAACACTTACTTGCTATACACACTGATTGACTGCCCTTCTGATTCCCAAAACTAGCGAAAAGTTCAACTAAAGGTTTTTAATTTATGATTTTATTTATTTATTTATTTATTTATTTTACATGTTATAGCTGTACAGAAGTCCATATCTGACCAACTGAAAAAAAATTTGGCCCACGAGTCCTTAAACACAAACTTACTAAACAGACCCATTGACTTCCTTTCTGAATAAAATTACTAGCGAAAAGTTCCACCAATTTATGATTTTATTTATTTAATCATTTATTTTACATGTTATGGCTGTATAGAAGTCCATGTCTTACCTACTGAAAATATTTTTTGGCCCAAGAGTCATTAAACACTAACTTGCTATACATACTCGTTGACTTCCCTTCTAATTCCAAATACTAGTGAAAAGTTCCACAAAATTATTTTTTTATTTTATTTTATACATGTTATGTTTATACAGAAGTCCATATTTGACCTACTGAACATATTTTTGGCCCAAGAGTCCTGAAAACGTACTTACTATACATACTCCTTGACTTCCCTTCTGATTCCCATTACTAGCCCAATGTTCCACACAATTTTTTTTTTTTGTGCTTAATTTTTTTATTTTTTTAGACATGTTTTGTCTGTACAGAAGTCCATATTTGACCTACTGAAGATAATTTTGTATAAATACTCATTGACTTGCCTTCTGATTCCAATTACTAGCCAAATGTTCCACAAAATGGGTTTTTTTATTTATTTTTTTTGCTTTATTTTGTTTTTTTTTATTTTATACATGTTATGTCTGTACAGAAGTCCATATTTGACCTACTGACCATATTTTTGGCCCACGAGTCCTTAAACACAAACTTACTAAACAGACCCCTTGACTTCCCTTCTGATTCCAATTACTAGCGAAAAGTTCCACCAATTTATTCATTTATTTATTTATTCATTTATTTTACATGTTATGGCTGTATAGAAGTCAAAAAAATTTTTTTTTTTTTTTTTTTTTTACATTTTATGGGTGTACAGAGTCCATATCTGACCAACTGAACATATTTTTGGCCCAAGAGTCCTGAAAACTAACTTACGATACATACTCATTGACTTCCCTTCTGATTCCAAATACTAGTGAAAAGTTCCACAAAAATATGTTTTTTTTGTTTTGTTTTTTATATACATATTATGGCTGTATAGAAGTCCATATCTGAACAACTGAACATATTTTTGGCCCAAGAGTCCTTAAACACTAACTTACTATACATACTGATTGACTGCCCTTCTGATTCCAATTACTAGCCAAAAGTTCAACCAAAGGGTTTATTATTTTTTTTTTTTTACATGTTATGGCTGTAGAGGTCCGTATTTAACCTACTGAACTTAATTTTGTCCCAAGAGTCCTTAAACACAAACTTACTAAACATACCCATTGACTTCCCTTCTGATTCCCATTACTAGACAAAAGTTCCACAAAAGGTTTTTAATTTATCATTATTTAATTTTTTTTTTTTTTTTTTTTTTTTACATTTTATGGCTGTACAGAAGTCCATATCTGACCAACTGAACATATTTTTGGCCCAAGAGTCCTGAAAACTAACTTACTATACATACTCATTGACTTCTTTTCTGACTCCAAATACTAGTGAAAAGTTCCCCAAAAAAAAGTTTTTTTTTTTTTTTTTTTTTTTTTACATATTATGGCTGTACAGAAGTCCATATTTGAACAACTGAACATATTTTTGGCCCAAGAGTCCTGAAAACTAACTTACTGTATATGCTCATTGACTTCCCTTCTGATTCCAAATACTAGTGAAAAGTTCCACAAAAATATGTTTTTTTTTTTTTTTTTTTTTTTATATACATATTATGGCTGTAAAGAAGTCCATATCTGAACAACTGAACATATTTTTGGCCCAAGAGTCCTTAAACACTAACTTACTATACATACTGATTGACTGCCCTTCTGATTCCAATTACTAGCCAAAAGTTCAACCAAAGGGTTTATTATTTTTTATTTTTTTACATGTTATGGCTGTAGAGGTCCGTATTTAACCTACTGAACTTAATTTTGTCCCAAGAGTCCTTAAACACAAACTTACTAAACATACCCATTGACTTCCCTTCTGATTCCCATTACTAGACAAAAGTTCCACAAAAGGTTTTTAATATATTATGATTTATTTTTTTATTTTTTTTACATATTATGGCTGTACAGAAGTCCATATCTGACCAGCTGAACATATTTTTGGCCCAAGATTCCTTAAAACTAACTTACTATACATACTCATTGACTTCCTTTCTGATTCCAAATACTATCGAAAAGTTCAACAAAAGGGTTTTTTTTTTATTTTTTTTTATGTATGCTATGTCTGTACAGAAGTCCATATTTGACCTACTGAACATATTTTT
Source organism: Gobio gobio (assembly GCF_949357685.1). Classification (NCBI taxonomy): domain Eukaryota; kingdom Metazoa; phylum Chordata; class Actinopteri; order Cypriniformes; family Gobionidae; genus Gobio; species Gobio gobio. The sequence goes on along the minus strand of NC_137112.1, from coordinate 19,879,369 downwards.
GGCCCAAGAGTCCTGAAAACTTACTTAATATACATACTCTTTGACTTCCCTTTTGATTCCAAATACTAGTGAAAAGTTCCACAAAATGGTTTTTTTTTTGGTTTTTTTTTGCTTTATTTTATTTTTTTATTTTATACATGTTCTGTTTATACAGAAGTCCATATTTTACCTACTTAACAAATTTTTGGCCCAAGAGTCCTTAAAGACTAACTTACTATACACACTGATTGACTACCCTTCTGATTCCCATTACTAGCGAAAAGTTCAACAAAAGGTTTTTAATTTATGATCTTATTTATTTATTTATTTATTTATTTTTACATGTTATGGCTGTACAGAAGTCCATATCTTACCTACTGAACATATTCTTTGGGCCAAAAGTCCTGAAAAATAAATTACTATACATTCTCATTGACTTCCCTTCTGATTCCTATTACTAGCGAAAAGTTCAACAAAAGGTTTTTTTTTTATTTATTTTATATATGCTATGTCTGTACAGAAGTCCATATTTGACCTACTGAACATATTTTGGCCCAAGAGTCCTGAAAACGTACTTATTATACATACTCTTTGACTTCCCTTCTGATTCCAAATACTAGTGGAAAGTTCCACAAAATGTTTTTTTTTTTTTTTTTTTTGCTTTATTTTTTTTTTTATTTTTATAAATGTTATGTTTATACAGAAGTCCATATTTGACCTACTAAACATATTTTTGGCCCAAGAGTCCTTAAAGACTAACTTACTATACACACTGATTGACTACCCTTCTGATTCCCATTACTAGCGAAAAGTTCAACAAAAGGTTTTTAATTTATGATCTTATTTATTTATTTATTTATTTATTTTTACATGTTATGGCTGTACAGAAGTCCATATCTTACCTACTGAACATATTCTTTGGGCCAAAAGTCCTGAAAAATAAATTACTATACATTCTCATTGACTTCCCTTTTGATTCCAAATACTAGCGAAAAGTTCCACAAAATTGTTTTTTTTATTTATTTTTTTTGCTTTATGTTATTTATTTTATTTTATACATGTTATGTCTGTACAGAAGTCCATATTTGACCTACTGAACATATTTTTGGCCCAAGAGTCCTTAAACACAAACTTACTAAACATACCCATTGACTTCCCTTCTGATTCCAATTACTAGCGAAAAGTTCCACAAAAGGTTATTTATTTATTTATTTATTTATTTATTTATTTATTTATTTATTTATTTATTTATTTATTTATTTATTTATTTATTTATTTATTTATTATTTTACATGTTATGGCTGTACAGAAGTCCATATTTGACCAGCTGAACGTATTTTTGGCCCAAGAGTCCTTTAACACAAACTTACTAAACATACCCATTGACTTCCCTTCTGATTCCAATTACAGCGAAAAGTTCCACAAAAGGTTTTTTATTTATTTATTTATTTATTTATTTATTTATTTATTTATTTATTTATTTATTTATTTATTTATTTATTTATTTATTTTACATGTTATGGCTGTATAGAAGTCCATATCTTACCTACTGAACATATTTCTTGGCCCAAGAGTCCTTAAACACTAACTTACTATACATACTCATTGACTGCCCTTCTGATTCCAATTGCTAGCCAAATTTTCCACAAAATGTTATTTATTTATTTTTTTTACATTTTATGGCTGTACAGAAGTCCATATTTGACCAGCTGAACGTATTTTTGGCCCAAGAGTCCTTTAACACAAACTTACTAAACATACCCATTGACTTCCCTTCTGATTCCAATTACAGCGAAAAGTTCCACAAAAGGTTTTTAATGTATTTATTTATTTATTTATTTATTTATTTATTTATTTATTTATTTATTTATTTATTTATTTATTTATTTATTTATTTTACATGTTATGGCTGTATAGAAGTCCATATCTTACCTACTGAACATATTTCTTGGCCCAAGAGTCCTTAAACACTAACTTACTATACATACTCATTGACTGCCCTTCTGATTCCAATTGCTAGCCAAATGTTCCACAAAATGTTTTTTTTTTTTTTTTTACATTTTATGGCTGTACAGAAGTCCATATTTGACCTATTGAACATAATTTTGGCCCAAGAGTCCTGAAAACTTACTTACTATACATACTCATTGACTTCCCTTCTGATTCCCATTACTAGCGAAAAGTTCAACAAAAGGTTTTTTTTTATTTATTTTATATATGCTATGTCTGTACAGAAGTCCATATTTGACCTACTGAACATATTTTTGGCCCAAGAGTCCTGAAAACTTACTTACAATACATACTCTTTGACTTCCCTTCTGATTCCAAATACTAGTGAAAAGTTCCACAAAATGGGTTCCCTTTCGAGGGAACTCGCACTGCATCGGGACGACGCTTTGGGGATGCTCCCTTAGCATCAGCGAATCTGAAACCAGAATGCCAACTAGGCCAATCCGATTGGCGTGCGTGATGACGTCATCGTGACGGCATACCCGGAAGTATAAAAGGGTTGCTGGAGCGTAATGGCGGTAGTTATTGCTCTTCAGCATAGCGCTATCTGTTACTGTCTGTCTATTTACTGTTGTTTGTCAGTGAAAGTGTGTGATTGAAATGAAGTGAGAGAGTTCAAGCAGTGTGTGCATCCTTGCCCTCGCTACATGTCGGGCTCGGATACACACCTGCTGTGTGTGCACTGCCTGGGCGTTCAGCATGCTCGAGCGGCTCTCGAGGGAGCCGCTTGTGAGCATTATGAAAGCTGACGCTCAGAGTGCTCCGCTCTCGGCGTGAGCCCCGTGGATCGGTCCCGCATCCGCCGAGGCGGTGCGGCGAGGCTGGTCATGGGGCTCACGGATGGACTGTCAGCGGGACTGGGACTGCTGAGGCATTTTCCCAGTCTTTATCTGACAGTTCAGATGTTCTCCTTCCCCGTGTGGAAGCCCGCGCTGCGGCTTCTTCCCCCGGGGCGGAGGACGCGATGTGTGAGAGGTCTGATTCTGAGGAATTAGACGTACTCAGCATCGAGGCAGTCAAAGTCATAAGCACTTCTTAAATATACAAGATTCCATCCAAAACGCGATTGCTGGAAAAAAAGAAAAAAAAAGGCAGCGCGCAGGTTATGAGTCTGCAATTAATGTGAACACACGCGATCGGTGTGCATGAGATACTGGTTGGCTTAACGGACGAGTCCGTATAGTAAAATAAATCAGTATTTGTCTGATATGGCTGCATTTAAGTCTGAGGATTTAAATGAGATATTATCTGACTCTGAGGAGTTAGATATTCAGTCATTTCAGACCATGTTTCACTGTATTGTGTGACACTGTTTGGCTTTTTTTCTCGAGGGATGAAAGCCAATTGTATTATGACGGCTTGAACCACGTTGCTGAGGCAACGCGGGGTCTATGAGTCCGTATAAATACAAATAAAACAGTGTCGTCTGATTAATTACGGCTACATTTAATTCTAAGGAATTAAAATTAAATATAATCTAACTTTGAGGAGTTAGATATTCAGCCTATCATTCAGACTATGTTTCACCTTATTGTGGCTGCATTTAATTCTGAGGAATTAAATTAAAATATTATCTGACTTTGAGGAGTTAGATATATTTTTTATTCAGCCTGTTATTCAGATCAGGTTTCACGGGTTTGGTGATTATGATGGCATTTAATTCCGAGGAATTGAGTGTCATGTTATCCTACTTTGATAAGTTGGATACTTTAAATTCTGTCACCCAAGCGTGTTTTACTTGTGAACTGGATATTCATCTAAGATGGAGCCCTCCTGAAGTTGATGTCGTTCTCGCCGCCTTGTGGCCTGCGGGACACATCAGTTTCAGGCAATTGCTAATCGCAGTGTCCGCTCTAGGGTTGTGGCCCTGTTGAGCTGCTCCCTTAGATGAGGCCCCCTGCTGGCCAGCCCCCTCTCCCGGGTAGGAGCGATCGAGGTCGCCTCCCCTGTGGAGTTTTCGGGAATCGACGCTGTGTTCCCGCCGTCTAGTACGCTTCGGGCCACATCGTTTCCCCGTGCACGCGTGCTGCACCAGCCGCCTCTAGCAAGACTTGCGGTGGTCCAGCAAACGCGTACGCACACCGAAAATCTTCCTCGATTTCGCCCTGCCGGTAAGCCGCTTCAGGGGGTCGGGGAGGAGGCTCGGTTGACACCCAAGACCGGCCTCGAGAGGCTGGTTCCCTTAGCAGATTATCTCGGCGCATGGTTATGCCTCCGAATATATCAGCTTGGGGCCTGCGACTGTAGGAAGGGGCATACAGACTGCAGTCCGGTTACCTTCCCCTGAAGTTCAGTGGGGTGGTCTGGACGGCAGTGGTCCCTGGGCAGGTTCGGGTAATGGAACAGGAAGTTCACTCCCTGTTGGTAAGGAGGCCACAGAATGTGCTCCTCCGCCAGACAGGGAGTCCGGGTTCTACAGCCAGTACTTCATAGTTCCTAAGAGGGATGGCGAGTTGCATCCAACTTTAGACCGGAGGTACTTGAATCGTTCTCTGAGGAGATTCAGATTCAAGATGCTTAGCATTTCCTCCATTGTGATTCAGATCCAGTCTGAGGACTGGTCTGTCACGATGGGTCTGAAGAGGACGCATACTTCCCTGTATCCATCCTTCTGTGTCACAGGAAGTTCCTGAGGTTCGCTTTTTGGGGCAAAGCGTACCAATATCGGGTTCTTCCAGGCGGCCTGGTCTCTAAAATGAAGCTAGGCCACAGCATCACTGTGAAGCAGTTTAAGGTCTGCTGGGGCTCATTGCGGCTGCGTCCAACAGAATATCTCTTGGCCTGCTGCATGAGACCCTTACAGTGGTAGCTGGGAATCAAGGGGTTTTCCTCTGGGGGAAAACCATTCTGTATGATCAGGGTAACGCGCAGATGCCTTCGTTCCCTAGTCATATGGAAGAAACCTTGGTTTCTGTCCCAGGGGCCAGTGTTGGGAGCGTTCTGTTGCCGGGAATCCGTTTCAACAGACGCCTCCCTCACTGGCTGGGACGTGGTTATGGGAAGTAAACCAGGTGGCTTTCCTTGAGGGGAAATCCATTCTGTATGATCAGGGTAACGCGCAGTGGCCTTCGTTCCCTAGTCATATGGAAGAAACCTTGGTTTCTGTCCCAAGGGCCAGTGTTGGGAGCGTTCTGTTGCCGGGAATCCGTTTCAACAGACGCCTCCCTCACTGGCTGGGACGTGGTCATGGCGGCCGCTTTGCGAGAGGTCTGTGGGAGACCAGGCATTTCTCCTGGCACATCTACTGCCTGGAAATGCTGGCGGTCTACAAAGCTCTGAGGAGCTTTTTCCCGGACCTCCGCAGCCACCATGTCCTGATATGGAAGTAAACCAGGTGGCTTTCCTTGAGGGGAAATCCATTCTGTATGATCAGGGTAACGCGCAGTGGCCTTCGTTCCCTAGTCATATGGAATAAACCTTGGTTTCTGTCCCAAGGGCCAGTGTTGGGAGCGTCCTGTTGCCGGAAATCCGTTTCAACAGACGCCTCCCTCACTGGCTGGGGCGCGGTCATGGACGGCCGCTTTGCGAGGGGCCCATGGGAGGGCCGTCATTCCTCCTGGCACATAAATTGCCTGGAGATGATGGCGGTCTACAAAGCTCTCAGGAGCTTTCTCCCGCACCTCCGCGGCCAGCATGTCCTGGTACGGACAGACAATACGTCTGTCGTAGCGTACATCAACCGCCAGGGGGGACTGAGGTCGCGCTTTCTGTACAGGATAGCACGCCGAGTCCTCCTGTGGACCCAAGGGAAACTGTTGTCCATCAGGGCAATGTATGTCCCGGGGGTCCAAAATCAGGGAGCAGACATCCTGTCGAGGCAGGGGCTGAGGCCCGGGGAGTGGCGACTCCACCCAGAGGTGGTGGAGGCCATATGCAAGAGGTTCGGCCCAGTGGAAGTGGATCTGTTTGCGTCTCGAGAGACGTCCCACTGTCCACTGTGGTTTTCCCTCACGCATCCAGCTCCGCTGGGGCTGGATGCCATGGTGCAGACGTGGCCGAGGCTGCGTCTGTACGCATTTCCCCCGATTGCTCTGCTCCCGGGAGTCCTGGAAAGGGTCCGTCGACAGGGGGTCAGTCTACTTCTGGTAGCACCCCGTTGGCCGACTCGAGTTTGGTTCTCGGATATCATAGCTCTGCTAGCAGGTCAGCCGTGGGAGATTCCTCTGAGGAGGGATCTCCTATCTCAGGCGGCGGGTACGATATTTTACCCCCGCCCGGAGATTTGGAACCTGTGGGTCTGGCCCCTGAGGGGACCAGGTTCATAGAGGCTGGCCTATCGGCAGACGTGATAGAGACCTTACTCAGCTCCAGGGCTCCGTCTACGAGGAGACTGTACAGCCTCAAGTGGAATGTATTTTCCACTTGGTGCAGAGAACGTGAGGTGGACCCAGTTAACTGCCCAGTGGCTTCAGTGCTGGGGTTCCTCCAAGATCGTTTCTCTGCAGGGCTTACCCCGTCCACACTCAAGGTGTACGTGGCTGCCATTGCGGCTTTCCACACTCCTTTGGGTGATGGGCCTCTGGGTAGGCACCAGCTGGTTGTACAATTCCTCCGTGGGGCTCGGAGGATGAGGCCTGCGGCTCGGTCCAGAGTTCCAACCTGGGACCTGGCAGTGGTTCTCGAAGGATTGGCTGAGGCCCCCTTCGAACCATTGGAGTCGGCTGGACCAAAGGATCGGACTCTTAAGGTGGCTTTTCTCCTTACCATTACCTCTCTCAGGAGAGTGGGAGATCTCCAGGCCTTGGCGGTAACGCCGACCTGCCTGGAGTTTGCCCTGGGAGGAGTAAAGGCCATCTTACACCCTAGGCCGGGCTACGTGCCTAAGGTGCCATCAAGGGTGGTCAGGTCATTGGTCCTGCAGGCATTTCATCCTCCGCCTCATGTGACGGCGGAAGAGGGGAGACTTCACCTACTCTGCCCGGTTAGGGCGCTCAGAGTTTATTTGGCGAAGTCTGCACAGTGGAGGAGATCACAACAACTGTTGGTGTGTTTTGGCTCACCTAAGAAGGGATTGCCTGCGTCTACTCAGACAATCAGTAATTGGATTGTCTAGGCGATTACCATGGCCTATCAGGTGCACAGTTTGCCTTCACCTGTGGCTGTGAGGGCTCATTCCACCAGAGGCATGGCCTCTTCGGTGGCCCTTCTTTCTGGGGTCCCCTTGCAGGATATCTGCGAGGCGGCCGGGTGGGCTACCCCACACACTTTTATCAGGTTTTATAGCCTGGATCTCCCTACGACGCCTGGTGCGAGGGTGCTCCAGTCCTAGCTGTGCCCGGTTTCCGGCTTCACACTAGGGCAGGCGCTACCCTTCGGTGTGGCCTAGTGGGTACTCGTTCCCCAAAGCGTCGTCCCGATGCAGTGCGAGTTCCCTCGAAAGGGAACTGCTCGGGTTATGTATATAACCCTTGTTCCCTGAGAAGGGGAACGAGCACTGCATCCCGACGCCACACCTTGGCGCGCCTGGAGCGCATGCTTCAGAGCAATTACTACCGCCATTACGCTCCAGCAACCCTTTTATACTTCCGGGTATGCCGTCACGATGACGTCATCACGCACGCCAATCGGATTGGCCTAGTTGGCATTCTGGTTTCAGATTCGCTGATGCTAAGGGAGCATCCCCAAAGCGTCGTCCCGATGCAGTGCTCGTTCCCCTTCTCAGGGAACAAGGGTTATATACATAACCCGAGCAGTTTTTTTATTTTTTTGCTTTATTTTATTTTTTTATTTTATACATGTTATGTTTATACAGAAGTCCATATTTGACCTACTTATCATATTTTTGCCCAAGAGTCTTTAAACACTAACTTGCTATACACACTGATTGACTGCCCTTCTGATTCCCAAAACTAGCGAAGAGTTCAATTAAAGGTTTTTAATTAATTAATTAATTAATTAATTTATTTATTTATTTATTTATTTTACATGTTATGTCTGTACAGAAGTCCATATTTAACCTATTGAAAATATTTTTGGCCCAAGAGTCCTGAAAACGTCTCGGTTACGTATGTAACCCTCGTTCCCTGAAGGAGGGAACGGAGACGTACGTCGGAACTGACCGACGAATCGGGATCTGTTTCAGAGACCAATCTACTTCGAGTGTATTAAAAACGAGCCAATGAAGATTGGCATGCGATCACGCATTCCACGCACCGCCCCGCAGCGCGGGTATAAATACGGAAGTGGAAGTGCCGCATACCGTTTTCAACTGAGGAGCCGAGAAGTGTGGCTCGGGCCTTCAGCTGAAGCACAGCACCTGGCGACGGGACGTACGTCTCCGTTCCCTCCTTCAGGGAACGAGGGTTACATACGTAACCGAGACCCTTTCGACGTACGTCGGAACTGACCGACGAATTTGGATCCCTACCAAAACGCCAGGGAGCTGGCCCTTCCAGCGCCCTGCCTGAGCTCGCTGAATCACTCCTCTATTGGAGTGGAAGTCAGGGCTCCGGGCAGGGAAGGACAGTCACTGCTGTTCCTGCAAGACCCACTCAGCGTGACTATTGGATAACGCTGGGAAAGCGTGCCCGTCTCGGGAGATGGTACGCTGCGGAGCCACATCCTTCAATGGAAGGAGAGGTGGAAATACGCATCAGGACTAACCTAACCTAGGGTAGTGCAACTATGGAAATCTCTGGGGTGGACCCAACCTGATCCCAGGGGGGGAAGAACACGCACAGAGATGACAGAGCGGGCTCTGTCGAGGGAAAGACACGGGGCTAACCGAGTAGGGTAGCAGATACCGTGGAGAATACACATATGGGGTAGCCGTGAGGGGACCGCAACATATGGAACCCAGCCTACACACACACGTTCCACAAGCATACGGGTGCAGGCCTGGCGTCAGACGGTCCGCAACGTCTGACACCGCAAGGGTGACGGAGGAACTCGACAGGGTTAGCCGTTTCCGGGGAACACAACTGGAGCAAGAATAGACGCACGTATCCGGCCCGGAGGCGGGAGTGGCGTTGCAAGCCGACACTAGAACGGGTACTTAGCGCTACTGGCCCCGGGGGGCGAGGATGCGGGAAGATACCGGCTCTACACGGAGGCTATAAAATCTAGCGAACGTGTTAGGTGTCGCCCAGCCCGCAGCTCTACAAATGTCTGTCAGCGAGGCACCTTGAGCCAGCGCCCAGGATGAAGCAACACTCCTTGTTGAGTGAGCCCGCACCCCGAACGGGCAAGGTACGTCTTGGGACTGGTAAGCCAAGACAATGGCATCCACTATCCAGTGGGCCAACCTCTGCTTGGAGACAGCCTTTCCCTTCTGCTGACCTCCGTAACAGACAAAGAGCTGCTGAGAGGATCTGAAGCTTTGTGTCCGGTCAACGTAAGCGCGAAGAGCGCGGACGGGACATAAAGCTAGGGCTGGGTCTGCCTCCTCCGAAGGCAGCGCTTGCAGGTTCACTACCTGGTCCCGGAAGGGAGTGGTAGGAACCTTGGGCACATATCCAGGCCGGGGTCTCAGGACAACGTGAGAGTTGGCCGGCCCGAATTCTAGGCATGATTCGTCGACCGAAAGCGCATGCAGGTCCCCTACCCTCTTGATTGAGGCCAATGCGGTCAGGAGGACTGTCTTCACGGACAGGATTTTTAGCTCGACTGACTGCAAAGGCTCAAATGGAGGACCCTGGAGTGCTCTAAGCACCAGGGCTAAGTCCCAAGAGGGTAACGAGGTAGAACGAGGAGGATTTTAGTCTCCTCGCACCTCTGAGGAACCTGACGATTAAGTCGTGCCTACCTACGGATTTACCGTCTACTGCATCGTGATACACCGCTATTGCAGCGACGTACACTTTGAGGGTGGAGGGAGACAGCCGCCGCTCCAACCCATCCTGCAGGAAGGAAAGCACGACGTAATCGAACACTTCCGGGGGTCTTCCTGGCGGGAAGAGCACCAACGACGAACAGGTTCCACTTCAGAGCATAGAGGCGCCTCGTAGAGGGGTTTCCAGAGGTCTGGACGCGGGTGCCATAGAGTGCCCCGTCCCTGAGAAAGAAGGTCCTTCCTCAGGGGAATCGGCCAGGGAGGGGCTGTCGCGAGGAGTGTGAGTTCGGGGAACCAGGTCCGGTTGGGCCAATAGGGCGCAACTAACAAGACCTGCTCCTCGTCCTCCCTGACCTTGCACAGGGTCTGTGCAAGAAGGCTCACTGGGGGAAACGCATATTTGCGTAGGTCCCGGGGCCAGCTGTGCGCCAGTGCATCTATGCCTAAGGTACCTCCGGTCAGGGAGTAGTACCACTGGCAATGGGTCGACTCCGGGGAAGCAAACAGGACTACCTGCGCAACCCCAAAGTGGTCCCATATCAGCTGGACGCTCCGGGGGTGGAGTCGCCATTCGTCCGGAGGTGTCGACTGGCCAGAGAGCTCGTCGGCTGTCTGGTTCAGCGCACCTGGAAAGTGAATAGCACGAAGTGACCTCACAAACTTCTGACTCCACAGGAGGAGATGGCGGGCGAGCCGGAGCATGCAACGGGAGCGTAGACCACCCTGACGGTTGATGTACGCAACGGCCGCAGTGCTGTCCGAACGGACCAGTACGTGTTTGCCCTGGAGCGGTTTCTTGAACCGGGCCAGGGCAAGACGTACCGCCAGAAGCTCTAGGCAATTGATATGCCAACGTAGTTGGGGTCCCGTCCACAGTCCCGAACCTACGTGCCCGTTGTACGTGGCCCCCCAACCCATGGATGAGGCATCCGTGAAGACCACAGCATGCCTCGTCACCTGTTCTAAGGACACACCGGCCCGGAGAAACGAGGGGTCAGACCACGTGTTGAAGGTTTGGCGACAGTAAGGAGTCACTGGGACCCGGTACTGACCGCTGTGCCACGCCCATCTCGGGACTCGGTCGTGTAACCAGCGTTGAAGCGGCCTCATATGAAGCCATCCGAGCGGCGTTACCGCGGCTGCGGATGCCATATGCCCCAGGAGCCTCTGAAAAAGTTTCAGTGGGGCCGCTGTCCTGCCATTGAACGTATTCAAGCAGTTCAACACTGACCGGAGGCGCTCCGGATGAGGCGCGCCGTCCGGCTGACCGAATCCAGCTCCATACCGAGACAAGAGATCCTCTGCGTGGGACAGAGTTTGCTCTTCTCTCGGTTGACCCGAAGTCCCAACAGGCTGAGGTGACTGAGCACCATGTCCCTGTGTTCGCACAACTGCTCCCGAGACTGGGCGAGAATAAGCCAGTCGTCAAGATAGTTGAGTAAGCGAACGCCGCGTTCTCTGAGCGGAACAATGGCTGCCTCTACGCCTTTCGTGGAGACGCGAGGCGACAGGGACAGCCCGAAGGGCTTCAGGTTGATCGCTGCGAACCAATCTTGGGGACGGATGCACTGAAAATTGCGTTTCTGCATTAACATCTTGAACGGGAGCTTGTGCAGGGCCCGATTCAAAATGCGCAGGTCCAAGATTGGTCTTAACCCACCACCTTTCTTGGGTACAATGAAGTAGGGACTGTAGAACCCCGACCTCATATCGGCTGGAGGAACCGGCTCGATCGCGCCCTTCGCCAGCAGGACATCGATCTCTGACCGCAAGACATGGGCATCCGAGCTCCACACTGAGGTGAAGAGGATGCCCCTGTACTGGGGAGGCCGGCGTGCGACGAATCGCATAGCCGAGTCTGATGGTACAGATGAGCCAGCATGACGGTCCGGGGAGGCCTTTTAGCCAGGCCCCCAGAGACCGAACAAGCGGGATCATCGGCACCACAGACGTACCCGGGGTGAGGCAGCGAGGTGGAGCACTCAGACCCGACTCGGGAGGCCCGGAGGCGGCCCGGAGTGTTGTCTGAGTACTCCAGGTGGGGCAGAGTGTGGGTGAGAAGGCCCGGGGGCGTCCTCGGTGCCCACACTGCTGCCCCCTGGCGAAGGGGGAGAGGGGAGGAAAGGAGTGGCAAGGCCCGGGGGCGTCGCACACTGCCAACCTGACTCTCTCAGAGCCCAGGGAGGGAGGAAACTGCTCTGAGAATGTGGGTACCGCTGGACTCCGGAGAGCCAGCGGCAGGACCGAACCGAAAAAATTCTCCCCCCGGTCCTCCTCCGGGGGAGGGAGGGGTGCGGACACCTTCTCCCCGAGCAGCTTGCCATCTCGCTGGGCTGCCCGTTCCAGGGCCGCTCGCCCATGTGCTTGCTAGCGGACTCGCGGTATCCTGGACGGGTTGGGCACATCCCCTGCGCCCGGCCACCTGCTGCCCGGGTGGAGGCTGCTGCTTGGCTTAGCAGGGGCGGAGGCGGACGCAGGGGGGGCACCCTCGGCGACAAGCAGATGGAGGTGCTGCAGCCGACGACTGGGTGGAGGCAGCAGCTAGTCGTCGGGGCAGGATGTTTTTTTTTTTTTTTTTTAAACCTCCATCCACTTCTGGGCCACCGAGAACTGCTGGGCGAGTTCTCGACAGCGTCGCCGAAGAGGCTAGCCTGACAGACAGGGGCGTTGAGGAACCGAACTCTGTCAGGCTCACGCATATCTGCCAGGTCTAGCCCCAGCTTCCTGGACCACTAACGTGGACATCGCCTGACCCAGGGAGCGTGCAGTGACTTCTGTCACCCGGAGAGCGAGGTCCATCACTGCACGCAGTTCCTGCATAACCCCTGAGTCAAGACTACCCTCGTGCATGCAGGAAAGAGGGTAGTGAGAGAGCGAAAAAATTCATACAGATTATGGCCCTTTTGGCGTTCCATATTTTGACACCAAAAGCTCCACACTGCTAAATTCTTCCAATGCACATCCAGGCAGCCACCCCGGAAGGCATGGCTGTCAACACTTAATCTGATTCAGCATGAGCACACACTATTATAGTGGGAAACTCAGCGTCATCATCTCCAGCGCATAACAGCCCTCTCTCCGATGCAGCAATTGACATCTGTCCTCTGCCAGAGCCACAAATGAAATGCTGGGTCCCCCTTTTTTTTTTTTTTTTTTTAAAGGACCAGCAATCCCATCTGGGCTACCAGCAGGCATGAGAGACAGTGGGCGTGGCCGCCAGACTCGACGGCACACGGCACGCTGAACGCTCAAGCCCCTATTAAAGGGGCAGGACGAACAACGCGCCGACGTGGCCATGTCCCCATGAGAGAACATGAACCACCCACGAACAAAGTCTCAACATGCTCATGATGCGATAGAGGAGTGGCGGCCCGAAGAGATGTACCCGGCGGGGATGCCCCACTGTAATCCTCAGGTCACCAAGGCTTATTAACCAAAATAATCCTTTTCTGGAGCACCAGAAAAGAAACTAGATCAGGGAATAAGCAAAGGGACTCAACCCCGTTTGAGGTTTCATAGTCTGGACCGCGCATCTAGAGAGCGCCGAGTGACGCGCTGGGTTGCCGTGGCAACCCCCGCTGTCAGCCGGCGCTCGACGGCACACGGCGCGCTGAACGCTCAAGCCCTTACGAGAAAGGGGAGACGAACAACGCGCCGACGTGACCATGCTCTCCTGAGAGAGCATGAATCACCCACGAAAGCAATCTCACATGTTTATATGTGAGAGAGATCGTGGCCGTCAAATGAGGACAGGAAACAACCGCATCCAGAAACACATGGTTTGAATGACATCTTGAAAAAGACGCAGGGTCAAACCGTGTTGCTCTTTTAGTGATAGAGAGAAGAGAGAACCGCTCCAACAAGTGCCGAGGCACACAGGGGAATAGCCGCGGCTCACAGTGGTTTAAAGGTGCAAGCCCACTGTAAGCACTCAGAGGAAACGCCCAGCGAACCGACAGATTTCTTCTGCTCGCGACCACCGCTGTAAAGCGCCGTCACACCGACACTGGAACAGGTAAGCTGATCTTCTCGTAGAGACTCGTTTAGTTTGTGTAAACACACTCTTCGTAGGAACATGTAATGCTCGGCTCCGAAGTTGAAAGCGGTATGCGGCACTTCCACTTCCGTATTTATACCCGCGCTGCGGGGCGGTGCGTGGAATGCGTGATCGCATGCCAATCTTCATTGGCTCGTTTTTAATACACTCGAAGTAGATTGGTCTCTGAAACAGATCCCGATTCGTCGGTCAGTTCCGACGTACGTCGAACGTGACCGACTGAAAGGGAACTTACTTACTATACATACTCATTGACTTCCCTTCTGATTCCCATTACTAGCGAAAAGTTCAACAAAAGGTTTTTTTTTATTTATTTTATATATGCTATGTCTGTACAGAAGTCCATATCTGACCAACTGAACATATTTTTGGCCAAAGAGTCCTGAAAACGTACTTACTATACATACTCATTGACTTCCCTTCTGATTCCCATTACTAGCTAAATGTTCCACACATGTTTTGTTTTTTTGTGCTTTATTTTTTTTATACATGTTATGTCTGTACAGAAGTCCATATTTGACCTACTGAACATAATTTTGGCCCAAGAGTCCTTAAAAACTAACTTACTATAAATACTCATTGACTTGCCTTCTGATTCCAATTACTAGCCAAATGTTCCACTCAATGTTTTTTTTTTTTTTTTACGTTTTATGGCTGTACAGAATCCATATCTGACTAACTGAACATATTTTTGGCCCAAGAGTCCTGAAAACTTACTTATTATATAAACTCTTTGACTTCCCTTCTGATTCCAAATACTAGTGAAAAGTTACACAAAATGGGTTTTTTTATTTATTTTTTTGCTTTATTTTGTTTTTATTTTATTTTATACATGTTATGTCTGTACAGAAGTCCATATTTGACCTACTGAACATGTTTTTGGCCCAAGAGTCCTTAAACACTAACTTACTATACATACTCTTTGAATTCTCTTCTGATTCCCATTACTAGCCAAAAGTTCCACAAAAGGTTTTTTAATGTAATTTTTTTTTTTACATGTTATGGCTGTACAGAAGTCCATATCTGACCAACTGAACATATTTTTGGCCCAAGAGTCCTGAAAACTTACTTACACACTCTTTGTCTTCCCTTCTGATTCCAAATACTAGTGAAAAGTTCCACAAAATTGTTTTTTTTATTTAATTTTTTTTGCTTTATTTTAATTTTTTTATTTTATACATGTTATGTTTATACAGAAGTCCATATTTGACCTACTTCACATATTTTTGCCCAAGAGTCTTTAAACACTAACTTGCTATACACACTGATTGACTGCCCTTCTGATTCCCAAAACTAGCGAAAAGTTCAACTAAAGGTTTTTAATTTATGATTTTATTTATTTATTTATTTTACATGTTATGTCTGTACAGAAGTCCATATTTGACCTATTGAACATAATTTTGGCCCAAGAGTCCTGAAAAATTACTTACTATACATACTCATTAACTTCCCTTCTGATTCCCATTAATAGCGAAAAGTTCAACAAAAGGTTTTTTTTTATTTATTTTATATATGCTATGTCTGTACAGAAGTCCATATTTGACCTACTTAACATATTTTTGCCCAAGAGTCTTTAAACACTTACTTGCTATACACACTGATTGACTGCCCTTCTGTTCCCTTTCGAGGGAACTTCACACTGCGTCCACTAGGGACAGCTTTGGGAACGCCCACAGCGTGATAGCGTCTGATGCACGTATGTCAACTCAGCCAATGGCGAGAGTGAGCGTCACGGGCGGGTGACGTCACGTCCAGGAAAGGATAAATATACATCCGGTCCGATCGCACTTCAGCTTTTCTGCCTCAGCTAAGCGATCTGTGTGAAAAACTGTCTCTGTCTACCTATTGTTGTCCGTCAAAAGCACAATAAGTCTCAGTTTAAAAATGGCGAATGCATCAGTATTCAAACAGTGTACTCCTCCGTGTCCCCGTTTCCTTACGGGTGGAGATACACATGATTTGTGTGTGATGTGTTTGGGAGTGGAGCATGCTCTGTCAGCCTTCGAGGGGGCTGAGTGTGAGCATTGTGAGAAGCTGCCGCTTCGCATGCTCCGCTCCCGCCTGTCACTCTTTGAGAAGGGTGATCAGGATCGCGTTCCCTCTGGTTCTGGACCCGCTGCTGCTGAGGCACAGCGGAGAAGGACATCATGGGGTTCGCAGATGGATCTCTCGGCGGGGTTTGAGACGAGCGCGAGCGCTCTTTCTCTGCCTTCACCCGGGAGATCTGTCGCTCAATCTCTGGTGTCGGAAGCCCGCGCTGCGGCTTCTTCCGCCCAGAGTGAGAGCCCGTCGCTTCAACACTCCAGCTCTGAGGAGGTGGATGTGTTGAGCGTCGGATTGGGGGAAGATGATTCGCCATCTCTTTCCCCCGCACACGAAGAGCTGGTGGAGGTGATTACTCGCGCTGTGGCGAAGTTAAATATTGATTGGCCAGCCGAGAAACAAGGCGCTCGTCCGAAAAGCAAATTAGACGAGCGCTTTTTGACGTCAAATGTGTCACCTTCACCACGGGGTCTTCCTTTCTTTCCTGATTTACACAGTGAGCTGTGTAGATCATGGAAGAAACCATATTCATCACGTCTTTTCAGCCCTCAAGTAAAAACATACAGTGATATAAGGGGGCTGAAAGAATATGGTTATGGGGCGATGCCTAAAGTGGATCAGACGCTTGCTAGTTATCTGTCCCCTGCGTCAGCATCGTCCCTGAAGGCCCCCACGCTCCCCACTAAACCATTAAAAACAACATCAGGGCTAGTGGGGAAAGCGTACACGGCAGCAGGGCAGGCTGGTGCATGTTTGCATACAATGAGCATTTTGCAAGCGTACCAGGCTGAACTGCTGGGGGATTTGGATGGCGGCGAAACAGTGAGCCCTGAGGCAGTGCGCGAACTGCGTCGGGCCACAGATTTATCTCTGAGAGCCACCAAGGAGACCGCTAGAGCTATTGGGCGGTCTATGGCAGCCTTGGTGGCGACAGAGAGACATCTGTGGCTCAATTTATCTGATATTAAGGATAAAGACAGGGCTTTTCTCCTTGATGCGCCAGTTGAACCCGCTGGTCTGTTCGGCGACGCTGTAAATGAAGTCGTCGACAGATTTCAGGAGAATAAAAAGCAAGCGGAGGCTTTTAAAAAATATCTCCCGCGCCGCCACCAACCCTCTGGGGCTGCTGGGCGTGAGCAGCCCCAGCCGTCTAGCTCTTCGTACAGGCAGCAGCAAAAAGAGAGTGTCGCATCTCGTGCTCCACCTCAGAGATACGGTGGGCCAGGTCGGCACTCTCAGCCGAAGCCTTCTAAGCCGAAGACCGACCTGAGGGTCGTGCTTCAGGCGAAGAAGGCTTCAGGCCAAAAGAGGTCCTGACGCCAGCAGCGTCAGGTCTCCGAGGGCGCCCCCCCGCGGGGTGGATTGGTGTTCACCTCAGTATACGGTGCCCACTCCACTTCGTTGCCCTCAGGGGACCGTTCTGCCAACCCCGCCACCCTTGGTGCTTCGGGGCGCAGCGGTTTCCAGCGAGCTCGTGACTCGGCGTCCACAGGACAAGGTGTCACACTCGCAGCCTCCAAGGAGGTTAGAAACACAGCCAGATCGGTTAGGTGCTGCCAGTACGCTTCAGGCCGCCAAGATGGTTGCAGTGGAAATATCAGAGACCAGCCTCGAGAGGCTGGTTCCCTTAGTAGATTTTCTGGCAGAATGGAAACGTCTACCAAATATATCGCTATGGGTCCTGCAGACGGTAGAAAAGGGGTACAGAATTCAGTTTGGGTTCCACCCACCTCGTTTCAACGGAGTGCTGGTAACATCAGTACGTCCCGAGCAGGCTCTGATAATGGAACAGGAAGTAGAAACCTTGTTAAAAAAGGAGGCTATAGAACAGGTCCCTGTACAGAACAGAGAGTCGGGTTTTTACAGCCGGTACTTCTTAGTTCCAAAAAAGGATGGAGGGTTGCGCCCCATATTAGATCTTCGTCGTCTGAATCGTACGGTCAGGAAACTAAAATTCAAGATGCTGACGCTAAGTCAGATTGTGACCCAAATCAGATCCGAGGATTGGTTTGTCACAATAGATCTGAAGGACGCATACTTCCATGTCTCCATCCTTCCACAACACAGGAAGTTCCTGAGGTTCGCTTTCGGGGGCAAAGCGTACCAGTATCGGGTTCTTCCATTTGGTCTAGCTCTCTCACCCCGCACGTTCACGAAATGCGTAGATGCAGCTCTGGCCCCGCTCAGGCTGCAGGGCATACGCATTCTGAACTATATAGACGACTGGCTGATTCTGGCACAGTCGCAGGAGATGGCGGTTCGGCATCGAGATGTCGTCCTCGCGCATATTCAAAAGTTGGGGTTGAGACTGAACGCGAAGAAGAGTGTGCTTCCTCCAGTACAGAGGACCACTTTTCTAGGCGTGGTTTGGGATTCTGTAGCAATGCGGGCAGTGCTTTCACCCACGCGCATTGCTGCGATTCTGTCAGCTATAAAGAGAGTCAAACTAGGCCAGTCATTCACTGTCAAGCAGTTTCAAAAGTTGCTGGGGTTATTGGCAGCGGCGTCCAACGTGATTCCTTTTGGCCTGCTGTACATGAGGCCCTTACAGTGGTGGCTCAGGACCAGAGGGTTTTCCCCGAGGGGGAACCCTTTTCGTATGATCAAGATCACGCGGCGGTGTCTCCGCGCCTTGGTCATATGGAAGAAAGCCTGGTTCCTGTCCCAGGGTCCGGTGTTGGGGGCACTATGTCGTCGAGTCACCCTGACGACAGATGCCTCTCTCACGGGCTGGGGAGCGGTAATGGAAGGCCGCTCAGCTCAGGGTCTGTGGGGGGACCATCATCTTTCGTGGCACATCAACTGCCTGGAGATGATGGCAGTCTTCAATGCTTTGAAGTTCTTCCTCCCGGACCTGAGGGGCCATCATGTGTTGGTCCGTACGGACAACACATCGGTGGTTTCCTATGTAAATCGTCAGGGGGGTCTGCGTTCGCGCCCACTATGCAAACTAGCGCACCAGATCCTCCTGTGGTCTCTGGGGAAGTTACTCTCCTTGAGAGCAATCTTTATCCCGGGGGCCCAGAATATTGGAGCGGACATCCTGTCAAGACAGGGGCTGAGGCCAGGGGAATGGAGACTTCACCCCGAGGTGGTGAAGCTCATTTGGGAGATTTACGGCCAGGCGGAAGTGGATCTGTTTGCGTCTCAGAATACGACGCACTGTCCACTCTGGTTCTCGTTGACACATCCAGCTCCTCTGGGACTGGATGCCATGGTACAGACGTGGCCGAGGCGGCGTCTGTACGCATTTCCCCCAGTTGTTCTGCTCCAGGGAGTTCTGGAGAAAGTTCGCCGGGAGGGGATAAGTCTACTGCTAGTAGCTCCTTACTGGCCGAGCCGGATTTGGTTCTCGAACCTTGTAACACTGCTCGATGGCTCACCTTGGAAGATTCCGATAAGGAGGGATCTTCTATCTCAGGCGGAGGGCTCAATATTTCACCCCCGCCCAGAAATGTGGAACCTATGGGTTTGGCCGCTGAGGGGGCTGAGCTCATAGAGTCTGGTCTCTCTACTGAGGTAGTGGAGACCATTCTTAGCTCCAGAGCTCCATCCACGAGGAGACTATATGCCCTGAAGTGGAGGTTGTTCACTTCTTGGTGTCAAGAACGACGTTTAGATCCAGTCAACTGCCCTGTTGGTTCAGTGCTAGATTTTTTACAAGAGCGATTCTCCTCTGGGTTGACCCCTGCTACACTAAAGGTGTATGTTTCATCTATTTCTGCTTACCATGCCCATGTGGATGGTATTACTGTGGGGAGAGACCCGTTGGTAACTCGTTTCCTTCGTGGCACTAAGAGGCTGAGGCCTGCGGTGCGCACTAGAGTTCCTACTTGGGATTTGGCTATAGTGTTGGAAGGTTTATCTGCGGCTCCGTTCGAGCCACTTAACATCATCTCAGAAAAGTTTCTGACTCTGAAAACCATCTTCCTTCTTGCCATCTCTTCTATTAAGAGAGTAGGAGACCTTCAGGCCTTATCAATATCCCCTTCGTGCTTGGAGTTTGCACCAGGGATGGTTAAAGCTTTCCTTTACCCTAGATTAGGGTATGTTCCGAAGGTGTTAACCAATGTTCCACGGCCTATAGTGCTGCAGGCTCTCTGTCCTCCTCCATTTGTTAATCCAGACCAGGAAAGATTGAACCTTATATGTCCAGTGCGAGCACTGGATGCTTATGTCCACAGAGCTGCCCTGTGGAGGAAAGCGGATCAATTGTTTGTTTGTTTTGGACCTCAGAACAGGGGTCTCCCTGCGTCCAAACATACAATGAGCAAGTGGATAGTCGAGGCTATCTCACTGTCTTATGGGTCTTCTGATCAGCAGTGTCCCTTAGCTGTCAAAGCCCACTCTACTAGGAGTATGGCGGCCTCTAAGGCCTTAGTATCGGGGGTTTCCCTCAAAGAAGTCTGCGATGCGGCCGGTTGGTCCTCGCCTCTTACGTTTGTGAGATACTATGATCTTGACCTGGAATGTGCTCCAGGTTCTTCAGTGCTCCTGTCTTGAATGTGCCACAGTTTCACACGACAGGCATTTGGTATTATGGCGTTTTGGTATTTCGTTCCCAAAGCTGTCCCTAGTGGACGCAGTGTGAAGTTCCCTCGAAAGGGAACGTCTCAGGTTATGACTATAACCATAGTTCCCTGAGAAGGGAACGAAACACTGCGTCCCTTTGCCATACTCCCTGCATCCCTGTGATCCCTTGCTTCGGCAGTTTAGCTGAAGTGCGATCGGACCGGATGTATATTTATCCTTTCCTGGACGTGACGTCACCCGCCCGTGACGCTCACTCTCGCCATTGGCTGAGTTGACATACGTGCATCAGACGCTATCACGCTGTGGGCGTTCCCAAAGCTGTCCCTAGTGGACGCAGTGTTTCGTTCCCTTCTCAGGGAACTATGGTTATAGTCATAACCTGAGACGATTCCCAAAACTAGCGAAAAGTTCAACTAAAGGTTTTTAATTTATGATTTTATTTATTTATTTATTTATTTATTTATTTATTTATTTATTTATTTATTTATTTATTTATTTATTTATTTATTTATTTATTTATTTATTTATTTATTTATTTATTTATTTTACATGTTATGGCTGTATAGAAGTCCATATCTTACCTACTGAACATATTTCTTGGCCCAAGAGTCCTTAAACACTAACTTACTATACATACTCATTGACTGCCCTTCTGATTCCAATTGCTAGCCAAATTTTCCACAAAATGTTATTTATTTATTTTTTTTACATTTTATGGCTGTACAGAAGTCCATATTTGACCAGCTGAACGTATTTTTGGCCCAAGAGTCCTTTAACACAAACTTACTAAACATACCCATTGACTTCCCTTCTGATTCCAATTACAGCGAAAAGTTCCACAAAAGGTTTTTAATTTATTTATATTTATTTATTTATTTATTTATTTATTTATTTATTTATTTATTTATTTATTTATTTATTTATTTATTTATTTATTTTACATGTTATGGCTGTATAGAAGTCCATATCTTACCTACTGAACATATTTCTTGGCCCAAGAGTCCTTAAACACTAACTTACTATACATACTCATTGACTGCCCTTCTGATTCCAATTGCTAGCCAAATGTTCCACAAAATGTTTTTTTTTTTTTTTTTTACATTTTATGGCTGTACAGAAGTCCATATTTGACCTATTGAACATAATTTTGGCCCAAGAGTCCTGAAAACTTACTTACTATACATACTCATTGACTTCCCTTCTGATTCCCATTACTAGCGAAAAGTTCAACAAAAGGTTTTTTTTTATTTATTTTATATATGCTATGTCTGTACAGAAGTCCATATTTGACCTACTGAACATATTTTTGGCCCAAGAGTCCTGAAAACTTACTTACAATACATACTCTTTGACTTCCCTTCTGATTCCAAATACTAGTGAAAAGTTCCACAAAATGGGTTTTTTTATTTTTTTGCTTTATTTTATTTTTTTATTTTATACATGTTATGTTTATACAGAAGTCCATATTTGACCTACTTATCATATTTTTGCCCAAGAGTCTTTAAACACTAACTTGCTATACACACTGATTGACTGCCCTTCTGATTCCCAAAACTAGCGAAGAGTTCAATTAAAGGTTTTTAATTAATTAATTAATTAATTAATTTATTTATTTATTTATTTATTTTACATGTTATGTCTGTACAGAAGTCCATATTTAACCTATTGAAAATATTTTTGGCCCAAGAGTCCTGAAAACGTCTCGGTTACGTATGTAACCCTCGTTCCCTGAAGGAGGGAACGGAGACGTACGTCGGAACTGACCGACGAATCGGGATCTGTTTCAGAGACCAATCTACTTCGAGTGTATTAAAAACGAGCCAATGAAGATTGGCATGCGATCACGCATTCCACGCACCGCCCCGCAGCGCGGGTATAAATACGGAAGTGGAAGTGCCGCATACCGTTTTCAACTGAGGAGCCGAGAAGTGTGGCTCGGGCCTTCAGCTGAAGCACAGCACCTGGCGACGGGACGTACGTCTCCGTTCCCTCCTTCAGGGAACGAGGGTTACATACGTAACCGAGACCCTTTCGACGTACGTCGGAACTGACCGACGAATTTGGATCCCTACCAAAACGCCAGGGAGCTGGCCCTTCCAGCGCCCTGCCTGAGCTCGCTGAATCACTCCTCTATTGGAGTGGAAGTCAGGGCTCCGGGCAGGGAAGGACAGTCACTGCTGTTCCTGCAAGACCCACTCAGCGTGACTATTGGATAACGCTGGGAAAGCGTGCCCGTCTCGGGAGATGGTACGCTGCGGAGCCACATCCTTCAATGGAAGGAGAGGTGGAAATACGCATCAGGACTAACCTAACCTAGGGTAGTGCAACTATGGAAATCTCTGGGGTGGACCCAACCTGATCCCAGGGGGGGAAGAACACGCACAGAGATGACAGAGCGGGCTCTGTCGAGGGAAAGACACGGGGCTAACCGAGTAGGGTAGCAGATACCGTGGAGAATACACATATGGGGTAGCCGTGAGGGGACCGCAACATATGGAACCCAGCCTACACACACACGTTCCACAAGCATACGGGTGCAGGCCTGGCGTCAGACGGTCCGCAACGTCTGACACCGCAAGGGTGACGGAGGAACTCGACAGGGTTAGCCGTTTCCGGGGAACACAACTGGAGCAAGAATAGACGCACGTATCCGGCCCGGAGGCGGGAGTGGCGTTGCAAGCCGACACTAGAACGGGTACTTAGCGCTACTGGCCCCGGGGGGCGAGGATGCGGGAAGATACCGGCTCTACACGGAGGCTATAAAATCTAGCGAACGTGTTAGGTGTCGCCCAGCCCGCAGCTCTACAAATGTCTGTCAGCGAGGCACCTTGAGCCAGCGCCCAGGATGAAGCAACACTCCTTGTTGAGTGAGCCCGCACCCCGAACGGGCAAGGTACGTCTTGGGACTGGTAAGCCAAGACAATGGCATCCACTATCCAGTGGGCCAACCTCTGCTTGGAGACAGCCTTTCCCTTCTGCTGACCTCCGTAACAGACAAAGAGCTGCTGAGAGGATCTGAAGCTTTGTGTCCGGTCAACGTAAGCGCGAAGAGCGCGGACGGGACATAAAGCTAGGGCTGGGTCTGCCTCCTCCGAAGGCAGCGCTTGCAGGTTCACTACCTGGTCCCGGAAGGGAGTGGTAGGAACCTTGGGCACATATCCAGGCCGGGGTCTCAGGACAACGTGAGAGTTGGCCGGCCCGAATTCTAGGCATGATTCGTCGACCGAAAGCGCATGCAGGTCCCCTACCCTCTTGATTGAGGCCAATGCGGTCAGGAGGACTGTCTTCACGGACAGGATTTTTAGCTCGACTGACTGCAAAGGCTCAAATGGAGGACCCTGGAGTGCTCTAAGCACCAGGGCTAAGTCCCAAGAGGGTAACGAGGTAGAACGAGGAGGATTTTAGTCTCCTCGCACCTCTGAGGAACCTGACGATTAAGTCGTGCCTACCTACGGATTTACCGTCTACTGCATCGTGATACGCCGCTATTGCAGCGACGTACACTTTGAGGGTGGAGGGAGACAGCCGCCGCTCCAACCCATCCTGCAGGAAGGAAAGCACGACGTAATCGAACACTTCCGGGGGTCTTCCTGGCGGGAAGAGCACCAACGACGAACAGGTTCCACTTCAGAGCATAGAGGCGCCTCGTAGAGGGGTTTCCAGAGGTCTGGACGCGGGTGCCATAGAGTGCCCCGTCCCTGAGAAAGAAGGTCCTTCCTCAGGGGAATCGGCCAGGGAGGGGCTGTCGCGAGGAGTGTGAGTTCGGGGAACCAGGTCCGGTTGGGCCAATAGGGCGCAACTAACAAGACCTGCTCCTCGTCCTCCCTGACCTTGCACAGGGTCTGTGCAAGAAGGCTCACTGGGGGAAACGCATATTTGCGTAGGTCCCGGGGCCAGCTGTGCGCCAGTGCATCTATGCCTAAGGTACCTCCGGTCAGGGAGTAGTACCACTGGCAATGGGTCGACTCCGGGGAAGCAAACAGGACTACCTGCGCAACCCCAAAGTGGTCCCATATCAGCTGGACGCTCCGGGGGTGGAGTCGCCATTCGTCCGGAGGTGTCGACTGGCCAGAGAGCTCGTCGGCTGTCTGGTTCAGCGCACCTGGAAAGTGAATAGCACGAAGTGACCTCACAAACTTCTGACTCCACAGGAGGAGATGGCGGGCGAGCCGGAGCATGCAACGGGAGCGTAGACCACCCTGACGGTTGATGTACGCAACGGCCGCAGTGCTGTCCGAACGGACCAGTACGTGTTTGCCCTGGAGCGGTTTCTTGAACCGGGCCAGGGCAAGACGTACCGCCAGAAGCTCTAGGCAATTGATATGCCAACGTAGTTGGGGTCCCGTCCACAGTCCCGAACCTACGTGCCCGTTGTACGTGGCCCCCCAACCCATGGATGAGGCATCCGTGAAGACCACAGCATGCCTCGTCACCTGTTCTAAGGACACACCGGCCCGGAGAAACGAGGGGTCAGACCACGTCATGAAGGTTTGGCGACAGTAAGGAGTCACTGGGACCCGGTACTGACCGCTGTGCCACGCCCATCTCGGGACTCGGTCGTGTAACCAGCGTTGAAACGGCCTCATATGAAGCCATCCGAGCGGCGTTACCGCGGCTGCGGATGCCATATGCCCCAGGAGCCTCTGAAAAAGTTTCAGTGGGGCCGCTGTCCTGCCATTGAACGTATTCAAGCAGTTCAACACTGACCGGAGGCGCTCCGGATGAGGCGCGCCGTCCGGCTGACCGAATCCAGCTCCATACCGAGACAAGAGATCCTCTGCGTGGGACAGAGTTTGCTCTTCTCTCGGTTGACCCGAAGTCCCAACAGGCTGAGGTGACTGAGCACCATGTCCCTGTGTTCGCACAACTGCTCCCGAGACTGGGCGAGAATAAGCCAGTCGTCAAGATAGTTGAGTAAGCGAACGCCGCGTTCTCTGAGCGGAACAATGGCTGCCTCTACGCCTTTCGTGGAGACGCGAGGCGACAGGGACAGCCCGAAGGGCTTCAGGTTGATCGCTGCGAACCAATCTTGGGGACGGATGCACTGAAAATTGCGTTTCTGCATTAACATCTTGAACGGGAGCTTGTGCAGGGCCCGATTCAAAATGCGCAGGTCCAAGATTGGTCTTAACCCACCACCTTTCTTGGGTACAATGAAGTAGGGACTGTAGAACCCCGACCTCATATCGGCTGGAGGAACCGGCTCGATCGCGCCCTTCGCCAGCAGGACATCGATCTCTGACCGCAAGACATGGGCATCCGAGCTCCACACTGAGGTGAAGAGGATGCCCCTGTACTTGGGAGGCCGGCGTGCGACGAATCGCATAGCCGAGTCTGATGGTACAGATGAGCCAGCATGACGGTCCGGGGAGGCCTTTTAGCCAGGCCCCCAGAGACCGAACAAGCGGGATCATCGGCACCACAGACGTACCCGGGGTGAGGCAGCGAGGTGGAGCACTCAGACCCGACTCGGGAGGCCCGGAGGCGGCCCGGAGTGTTGTCTGAGTACTCCAGGTGGGGCAGAGTGTGGGTGAGAAGGCCCGGGGGCGTCCTCGGTGCCCACACTGCTGCCCCCTGGCGAAGGGGGAGAGGGGAGGAAAGGAGTGGCAAGGCCCGGGGGCGTCGCACACTGCCAACCTGACTCTCTCAGAGCCCAGGGAGGGAGGAAACTGCTCTGAGAATGTGGGTACCGCTGGACTCCGGAGAGCCAGCGGCAGGACCGAACCGAAAAAATTCTCCCCCCGGTCCTCCTCCGGGGGAGGGAGGGGTGCGGACACCTTCTCCCCGAGCAGCTTGCCATCTCGCTGGGCTGCCCGTTCCAGGGCCGCTCGCCCATGTGCTTGCTAGCGGACTCGCGGTATCCTGGACGGGTTGGGCACATCCCCTGCGCCCGGCCACCTGCTGCCCGGGTGGAGGCTGCTGCTTGGCTTAGCAGGGGCGGAGGCGGACGCAGGGGGGGCACCCTCGGCGACAAGCAGATGGAGGTGCTGCAGCCGACGACTGGGTGGAGGCAGCAGCTAGTCGTCGGGGCAGGATGTTTTTTTTTTTTTTTTTTAAACCTCCATCCACTTCTGGGCCACCGAGAACTGCTGGGCGAGTTCTCGACAGCGTCGCCGAAGAGGCTAGCCTGACAGACAGGGGCGTTGAGGAACCGAACTCTGTCAGGCTCACGCATATCTGCCAGGTCTAGCCCCAGCTTCCTGGACCACTAACGTGGACATCGCCTGACCCAGGGAGCGTGCAGTGACTTCTGTCACCCGGAGAGCGAGGTCCATCACTGCACGCAGTTCCTGCATAACCCCTGAGTCAAGACTACCCTCGTGCATGCAGGAAAGAGGGTAGTGAGAGAGCGAAAAAATTCATACAGATTATGGCCCTTTTGGCGTTCCATATTTTGACACCAAAAGCTCCACACTGCTAAATTCTTCCAATGCACATCCAGGCAGCCACCCCGGAAGGCATGGCTGTCAACACTTAATCTGATTCAGCATGAGCACACACTATTATAGTGGGAAACTCAGCGTCATCATCTCCAGCGCATAACAGCCCTCTCTCCGATGCAGCAATTGACATCTGTCCTCTGCCAGAGCCACAAATGAAATGCTGGGTCCCCCTTTTTTTTTTTTTTTTTTTTAAGGACCAGCAATCCCATCTGGGCTACCAGCAGGCATGAGAGACAGTGGGCGTGGCCGCCAGACTCGACGGCACACGGCACGCTGAACGCTCAAGCCCCTATTAAAGGGGCAGGACGAACAACGCGCCGACGTGGCCATGTCCCCATGAGAGAACATGAACCACCCACGAACAAAGTCTCAACATGCTCATGATGCGATAGAGGAGTGGCGGCCCGAAGAGATGTACCCGGCGGGGATGCCCCACTGTAATCCTCAGGTCACCAAGGCTTATTAACCAAAATAATCCTTTTCTGGAGCACCAGAAAAGAAACTAGATCAGGGAATAAGCAAAGGGACTCAACCCCGTTTGAGGTTTCATAGTCTGGACCGCGCATCTAGAGAGCGCCGAGTGACCATGCTCTCCTGAGAGAGCATGAATCACCCACGAAAGCAATCTCACATGTTTATATGTGAGAGAGATCGTGGCCGTCAAATGAGGACAGGAAACAACCGCATCCAGAAACACATGGTTTGAATGACATCTTGAAAAAGACGCAGGGTCAAACCGTGTTGCTCTTTTAGTGATAGAGAGAAGAGAGAACCGCTCCAACAAGTGCCGAGGCACACAGGGGAATAGCCGCGGCTCACAGTGGTTTAAAGGTGCAAGCCCACTGTAAGCACTCAGAGGAAACGCCCAGCGAACCGACAGATTTCTTCTGCTCGCGACCACCGCTGTAAAGCGCCGTCACACCGACACTGGAACAGGTAAGCTGATCTTCTCGTAGAGACTCGTTTAGTTTGTGTAAACACACTCTTCGTAGGAACATGTAATGCTCGGCTCCGAAGTTGAAAGCGGTATGCGGCACTTCCACTTCCGTATTTATACCCGCGCTGCGGGGCGGTGCGTGGAATGCGTGATCGCATGCCAATCTTCATTGGCTCGTTTTTAATACACTCGAAGTAGATTGGTCTCTGAAACAGATCCCGATTCGTCGGTCAGTTCCGACGTACGTCGAACGTGACCGACTGAAAGGGAACTTACTTACTATACATACTCATTGACTTCCCTTCTGATTCCCATTACTAGCGAAAAGTTCAACAAAAGGTTTTTTTTAATTTATTTTATATATGCTATGTCTGTACAG
This sequence comes from Gobio gobio, assembly GCF_949357685.1. NCBI lineage: Eukaryota > Metazoa > Chordata > Actinopteri > Cypriniformes > Gobionidae > Gobio > Gobio gobio. The sequence goes on along the minus strand of NC_137112.1, from coordinate 19,851,217 downwards.
AAGTCCATATCTGACCAACTGAACATATTTTTGGCCAAAGAGTCCTGAAAACGTACTTACTATACATACTCATTGACTTCCCTTCTGATTCCCATTACTAGCTAAATGTTCCACACATGTTTTGTTTTTTTGTGCTTTATTTTTTTTATACATGTTATGTCTGTACAGAAGTCCATATTTGACCTACTGAACATAATTTTGGCCCAAGAGTCCTTAAAAACTAACTTACTATAAATACTCATTGACTTGCCTTCTGATTCCAATTACTAGCCAAATGTTCCACTCAATGTTTTTTTTTTTTTTTTTACGTTTTATGGCTGTACAGAATCCATATCTGACTAACTGAACATATTTTTGGCCCAAGAGTCCTGAAAACTTACTTATTATATAAACTCTTTGACTTCCCTTCTGATTCCAAATACTAGTGAAAAGTTACACAAAATGGGTTTTTTTATTTATTTTTTTGCTTTATTTTGTTTTTATTTTATTTTATACATGTTATGTCTGTACAGAAGTCCATATTTGACCTACTGAACATGTTTTTGGCCCAAGAGTCCTTAAACACTAACTTACTATACATACTCTTTGAATTCTCTTCTGATTCCCATTACTAGCCAAAAGTTCCACAAAAGGTTTTTTAATGTAATTTTTTTTTTTACATGTTATGGCTGTACAGAAGTCCATATCTGACCAACTGAACATATTTTTGGCCCAAGAGTCCTGAAAACTTACTTACACACTCTTTGTCTTCCCTTCTGATTCCAAATACTAGTGAAAAGTTCCACAAAATTGGTTTTTTTATTTAATTTTTTTTGCTTTATTTTTATTTTTTTATTTTATACATGTTATGTTTATACAGAAGTCCATATTTGACCTACTTCACATATTTTTGCCCAAGAGTCTTTAAACACTAACTTGCTATACACACTGATTGACTGCCCTTCTGATTCCCAAAACTAGCGAAAAGTTCAACTAAAGGTTTTTAATTTATGATTTTATTTATTTATTTATTTTACATGTTATGTCTGTACAGAAGTCCATATTTGACCTATTGAACATAATTTTGGCCCAAGAGTCCTGAAAAATTACTTACTATACATACTCATTAACTTCCCTTCTGATTCCCATTAATAGCGAAAAGTTCAACAAAAGGTTTTTTTTTATTTATTTTATATATGCTATGTCTGTACAGAAGTCCATATTTGACCTACTTAACATATTTTTGCCCAAGAGTCTTTAAACACTTACTTGCTATACACACTGATTGACTGCCCTTCTGATTCCCAAAACTAGCGAAAAGTTCAACTAAAGGTTTTTAATTTATGATTTTATTTATTTATTTATTTATTTATTTATTTATTTATTTATTTATTTATTTATTTATTTTACATGTTATGGCTGTATAGAAGTCCATATCTTACCTACTGAACATATTTCTTGGCCCAAGAGTCCTTAAACACTAACTTACTATACATACTCATTGACTGCCCTTCTGATTCCAATTGCTAGCCAAATTTTCCACAAAATGTTATTTATTTATTTTTTTTACATTTTATGGCTGTACAGAAGTCCATATTTGACCAGCTGAACGTATTTTTGGCCCAAGAGTCCTTTAACACAAACTTACTAAACATACCCATTGACTTCCCTTCTGATTCCAATTACAGCGAAAAGTTCCACAAAAGGTTTTTAATTTATTTATTTATTTATTTATTTATTTATTTATTTATTTATTTATTTATTTATTTATTTATTTATTTATTTATTTATTTATTTATTTATTTATTTATTTATTTATTTATTTTACATGTTATGGCTGTATAGAAGTCCATATCTTACCTACTGAACATATTTCTTGGCCCAAGAGTCCTTAAACACTAACTTACTATACATACTCATTGACTGCCCTTCTGATTCCAATTGCTAGCCAAATGTTCCACAAAATGTTTTTTTTTTTTTTTTTACATTTTATGGCTGTACAGAAGTCCATATTTGACCTATTGAACATAATTTTGGCCCAAGAGTCCTGAAAACTTACTTACTATACATACTCATTGACTTCCCTTCTGATTCCCATTACTAGTGAAAAGTTCAACAAAAGGTTTTTTTTTATTTATTTTATATATGCTATGTCTGTACAGAAGTCCATATTTGACCTACTGAACATATTTTTGGCCCAAGAGTCCTGAAAACTTACTTACAATACATACTCTTTGACTTCCCTTCTGATTCCAAATACTAGTGAAAAGTTCCACAAAATGGGTTTTTTTATTTTTTTGCTTTATTTTATTTTTTTATTTTATACATGTTATGTTTATACAGAAGTCCATATTTGACCTACTTATCATATTTTTGCCCAAGAGTCTTTAAACACTAACTTGCTATACACACTGATTGACTGCCCTTCTGATTCCCAAAACTAGCGAAGAGTTCAATTAAAGGTTTTTAATTAATTAATTAATTAATTTATTTATTTATTTATTTATTTTACATGTTATGTCTGTACAGAAGTCCATATTTAACCTATTGAAAATATTTTTGGCCCAAGAGTCCTGAAAACGTCTCGGTTACGTATGTAACCCTCGTTCCCTGAAGGAGGGAACGGAGACGTACGTCGGAACTGACCGACGAATCGGGATCTGTTTCAGAGACCAATCTACTTCGAGTGTATTAAAAACGAGCCAATGAAGATTGGCATGCGATCACGCATTCCACGCACCGCCCCGCAGCGCGGGTATAAATACGGAAGTGGAAGTGCCGCATACCGTTTTCAACTGAGGAGCCGAGAAGTGTGGCTCGGGCCTTCAGCTGAAGCACAGCACCTGGCGACGGGACGTACGTCTCCGTTCCCTCCTTCAGGGAACGAGGGTTACATACGTAACCGAGACCCTTTCGACGTACGTCGGAACTGACCGACGAATTTGGATCCCTACCAAAACGCCAGGGAGCTGGCCCTTCCAGCGCCCTGCCTGAGCTCGCTGAATCACTCCTCTATTGGAGTGGAAGTCAGGGCTCCGGGCAGGGAAGGACAGTCACTGCTGTTCCTGCAAGACCCACTCAGCGTGACTATTGGATAACGCTGGGAAAGCGTGCCCGTCTCGGGAGATGGTACGCTGCGGAGCCACATCCTTCAATGGAAGGAGAGGTGGAAATACGCATCAGGACTAACCTAACCTAGGGTAGTGCAACTATGGAAATCTCTGGGGTGGACCCAACCTGATCCCAGGGGGGGAAGAACACGCACAGAGATGACAGAGCGGGCTCTGTCGAGGGAAAGACACGGGGCTAACCGAGTAGGGTAGCAGATACCGTGGAGAATACACATATGGGGTAGCCGTGAGGGGACCGCAACATATGGAACCCAGCCTACACACACACGTTCCACAAGCATACGGGTGCAGGCCTGGCGTCAGACGGTCCGCAACGTCTGACACCGCAAGGGTGACGGAGGAACTCGACAGGGTTAGCCGTTTCCGGGGAACACAACTGGAGCAAGAATAGACGCACGTATCCGGCCCGGAGGCGGGAGTGGCGTTGCAAGCCGACACTAGAACGGGTACTTAGCGCTACTGGCCCCGGGGGGCGAGGATGCGGGAAGATACCGGCTCTACACGGAGGCTATAAAATCTAGCGAACGTGTTAGGTGTCGCCCAGCCCGCAGCTCTACAAATGTCTGTCAGCGAGGCACCTTGAGCCAGCGCCCAGGATGAAGCAACACTCCTTGTTGAGTGAGCCCGCACCCCGAACGGGCAAGGTACGTCTTGGGACTGGTAAGCCAAGACAATGGCATCCACTATCCAGTGGGCCAACCTCTGCTTGGAGACAGCCTTTCCCTTCTGCTGACCTCCGTAACAGACAAAGAGCTGCTGAGAGGATCTGAAGCTTTGTGTCCGGTCAACGTAAGCGCGAAGAGCGCGGACGGGACATAAAGCTAGGGCTGGGTCTGCCTCCTCCGAAGGCAGCGCTTGCAGGTTCACTACCTGGTCCCGGAAGGGAGTGGTAGGAACCTTGGGCACATATCCAGGCCGGGGTCTCAGGACAACGTGAGAGTTGGCCGGCCCGAATTCTAGGCATGATTCGTCGACCGAAAGCGCATGCAGGTCCCCTACCCTCTTGATTGAGGCCAATGCGGTCAGGAGGACTGTCTTCACGGACAGGATTTTTAGCTCGACTGACTGCAAAGGCTCAAATGGAGGACCCTGGAGTGCTCTAAGCACCAGGGCTAAGTCCCAAGAGGGTAACGAGGTAGAACGAGGAGGATTTTAGTCTCCTCGCACCTCTGAGGAACCTGACGATTAAGTCGTGCCTACCTACGGATTTACCGTCTACTGCATCGTGATACGCCGCTATTGCAGCGACGTACACTTTGAGGGTGGAGGGAGACAGCCGCCGCTCCAACCCATCCTGCAGGAAGGAAAGCACGACGTAATCGAACACTTCCGGGGGTCTTCCTGGCGGGAAGAGCACCAACGACGAACAGGTTCCACTTCAGAGCATAGAGGCGCCTCGTAGAGGGGTTTCCAGAGGTCTGGACGCGGGTGCCATAGAGTGCCCCGTCCCTGAGAAAGAAGGTCCTTCCTCAGGGGAATCGGCCAGGGAGGGGCTGTCGCGAGGAGTGTGAGTTCGGGGAACCAGGTCCGGTTGGGCCAATAGGGCGCAACTAACAAGACCTGCTCCTCGTCCTCCCTGACCTTGCACAGGGTCTGTGCAAGAAGGCTCACTGGGGGAAACGCATATTTGCGTAGGTCCCGGGGCCAGCTGTGCGCCAGTGCATCTATGCCTAAGGTACCTCCGGTCAGGGAGTAGTACCACTGGCAATGGGTCGACTCCGGGGAAGCAAACAGGACTACCTGCGCAACCCCAAAGTGGTCCCATATCAGCTGGACGCTCCGGGGGTGGAGTCGCCATTCGTCCGGAGGTGTCGACTGGCCAGAGAGCTCGTCGGCTGTCTGGTTCAGCGCACCTGGAAAGTGAATAGCACGAAGTGACCTCACAAACTTCTGACTCCACAGGAGGAGATGGCGGGCGAGCCGGAGCATGCAACGGGAGCGTAGACCACCCTGACGGTTGATGTACGCAACGGCCGCAGTGCTGTCCGAACGGACCAGTACGTGTTTGCCCTGGAGCGGTTTCTTGAACCGGGCCAGGGCAAGACGTACCGCCAGAAGCTCTAGGCAATTGATATGCCAACGTAGTTGGGGTCCCGTCCACAGTCCCGAACCTACGTGCCCGTTGTACGTGGCCCCCCAACCCATGGATGAGGCATCCGTGAAGACCACAGCATGCCTCGTCACCTGTTCTAAGGACACACCGGCCCGGAGAAACGAGGGGTCAGACCACGTGTTGAAGGTTTGGCGACAGTAAGGAGTCACTGGGACCCGGTACTGACCGCTGTGCCACGCCCATCTCGGGACTCGGTCGTGTAACCAGCGTTGAAGCGGCCTCATATGAAGCCATCCGAGCGGCGTTACCGCGGCTGCGGATGCCATATGCCCCAGGAGCCTCTGAAAAAGTTTCAGTGGGGCCGCTGTCCTGCCATTGAACGTATTCAAGCAGTTCAACACTGACCGGAGGCGCTCCGGATGAGGCGCGCCGTCCGGCTGACCGAATCCAGCTCCATACCGAGACAAGAGATCCTCTGCGTGGGACAGAGTTTGCTCTTCTCTCGGTTGACCCGAAGTCCCAACAGGCTGAGGTGACTGAGCACCATGTCCCTGTGTTCGCACAACTGCTCCCGAGACTGGGCGAGAATAAGCCAGTCGTCAAGATAGTTGAGTAAGCGAACGCCGCGTTCTCTGAGCGGAACAATGGCTGCCTCTACGCCTTTCGTGGAGACGCGAGGCGACAGGGACAGCCCGAAGGGCTTCAGGTTGATCGCTGCGAACCAATCTTGGGGACGGATGCACTGAAAATTGCGTTTCTGCATTAACATCTTGAACGGGAGCTTGTGCAGGGCCCGATTCAAAATGCGCAGGTCCAAGATTGGTCTTAACCCACCACCTTTCTTGGGTACAATGAAGTAGGGACTGTAGAACCCCGACCTCATATCGGCTGGAGGAACCGGCTCGATCGCGCCCTTCGCCAGCAGGACATCGATCTCTGACCGCAAGACATGGGCATCCGAGCTCCACACTGAGGTGAAGAGGATGCCCCTGTACTTGGGAGGCCGGCGTGCGACGAATCGCATAGCCGAGTCTGATGGTACAGATGAGCCAGCATGACGGTCCGGGGAGGCCTTTTAGCCAGGCCCCCAGAGACCGAACAAGCGGGATCATCGGCACCACAGACGTACCCGGGGTGAGGCAGCGAGGTGGAGCACTCAGACCCGACTCGGGAGGCCCGGAGGCGGCCCGGAGTGTTGTCTGAGTACTCCAGGTGGGGCAGAGTGTGGGTGAGAAGGCCCGGGGGCGTCCTCGGTGCCCACACTGCTGCCCCCTGGCGAAGGGGGAGAGGGGAGGAAAGGAGTGGCAAGGCCCGGGGGCGTCGCACACTGCCAACCTGACTCTCTCAGAGCCCAGGGAGGGAGGAAACTGCTCTGAGAATGTGGGTACCGCTGGACTCCGGAGAGCCAGCGGCAGGACCGAACCGAAAAAATTCTCCCCCCGGTCCTCCTCCGGGGGAGGGAGGGGTGCGGACACCTTCTCCCCGAGCAGCTTGCCATCTCGCTGGGCTGCCCGTTCCAGGGCCGCTCGCCCATGTGCTTGCTAGCGGACTCGCGGTATCCTGGACGGGTTGGGCACATCCCCTGCGCCCGGCCACCTGCTGCCCGGGTGGAGGCTGCTGCTTGGCTTAGCAGGGGCGGAGGCGGACGCAGGGGGGGCACCCTCGGCGACAAGCAGATGGAGGTGCTGCAGCCGACGACTGGGTGGAGGCAGCAGCTAGTCGTCGGGGCAGGATGTTTTTTTTTTTTTTTTTTAAACCTCCATCCACTTCTGGGCCACCGAGAACTGCTGGGCGAGTTCTCGACAGCGTTGCCGAAGAGGCTAGCCTGACAGACAGGGGCGTTGAGGAACCGAACTCTGTCAGGCTCACGCATATCTGCCAGGTCTAGCCCCAGCTTCCTGGACCACTAACGTGGACATCGCCTGACCCAGGGAGCGTGCAGTGACTTCTGTCACCCGGAGAGCGAGGTCCATCACTGCACGCAGTTCCTGCATAACCCCTGAGTCAAGACTACCCTCGTGCATGCAGGAAAGAGGGTAGTGAGAGAGCGAAAAAATTCATACAGATTATGGCCCTTTTGGCGTTCCATATTTTGACACCAAAAGCTCCACACTGCTAAATTCTTCCAATGCACATCCAGGCAGCCACCCCGGAAGGCATGGCTGTCAACACTTAATCTGATTCAGCATGAGCACACACTATTATAGTGGGAAACTCAGCGTCATCATCTCCAGCGCATAACAGCCCTCTCTCCGATGCAGCAATTGACATCTGTCCTCTGCCAGAGCCACAAATGAAATGCTGGGTCCCCCTTTTTTTTTTTTTTTTTTTAAAGGACCAGCAATCCCATCTGGGCTACCAGCAGGCATGAGAGACAGTGGGCGTGGCCGCCAGACTCGACGGCACACGGCACGCTGAACGCTCAAGCCCCTATTAAAGGGGCAGGACGAACAACGCGCCGACGTGGCCATGTCCCCATGAGAGAACATGAACCACCCACGAACAAAGTCTCAACATGCTCATGATGCGATAGAGGAGTGGCGGCCCGAAGAGATGTACCCGGCGGGGATGCCCCACTGTAATCCTCAGGTCACCAAGGCTTATTAACCAAAATAATCCTTTTCTGGAGCACCAGAAAAGAAACTAGATCAGGGAATAAGCAAAGGGACTCAACCCCGTTTGAGGTTTCATAGTCTGGACCGCGCATCTAGAGAGCGCCGAGTGACGCGCTGGGTTGCCGTGGCAACCCCCGCTGTCAGCCGGCGCTCGACGGCACACGGCGCGCTGAACGCTCAAGCCCTTACGAGAAAGGGGAGACGAACAACGCGCCGACGTGACCATGCTCTCCTGAGAGAGCATGAATCACCCACGAAAGCAATCTCACATGTTTATATGTGAGAGAGATCGTGGCCGTCAAATGAGGACAGGAAACAACCGCATCCAGAAACACATGGTTTGAATGACATCTTGAAAAAGACGCAGGGTCAAACCGTGTTGCTCTTTTAGTGATAGAGAGAAGAGAGAACCGCTCCAACAAGTGCCGAGGCACACAGGGGAATAGCCGCGGCTCACAGTGGTTTAAAGGTGCAAGCCCACTGTAAGCACTCAGAGGAAACGCCCAGCGAACCGACAGATTTCTTCTGCTCGCGACCACCGCTGTAAAGCGCCGTCACACCGACACTGGAACAGGTAAGCTGATCTTCTCGTAGAGACTCGTTTAGTTTGTGTAAACACACTCTTCGTAGGAACATGTAATGCTCGGCTCCGAAGTTGAAAGCGGTATGCGGCACTTCCACTTCCGTATTTATACCCGCGCTGCGGGGCGGTGCGTGGAATGCGTGATCGCATGCCAATCTTCATTGGCTCGTTTTTAATACACTCGAAGTAGATTGGTCTCTGAAACAGATCCCGATTCGTCGGTCAGTTCCGACGTACGTCGAACGTGACCGACTGAAAGGGAACTTACTTACTATACATACTCATTGACTTCCCTTCTGATTCCCATTACTAGCGAAAAGTTCAACAAAAGGTTTTTTTTTATTTATTTTATATATGCTATGTCTGTACAGAAGTCCATATCTGACCAACTGAACATATTTTTGGCCAAAGAGTCCTGAAAACGTACTTACTATACATACTCATTGACTTCCCTTCTGATTCCCATTACTAGCTAAATGTTCCACACATGTTTTGTTTTTTTGTGCTTTATTTTTTTTATACATGTTATGTCTGTACAGAAGTCCATATTTGACCTACTGAACATAATTTTGGCCCAAGAGTCCTTAAAAACTAACTTACTATAAATACTCATTGACTTGCCTTCTGATTCCAATTACTAGCCAAATGTTCCACTCAATGTTTTTTTTTTTTTTTTTACGTTTTATGGCTGTACAGAATCCATATCTGACTAACTGAACATATTTTTGGCCCAAGAGTCCTGAAAACTTACTTATTATATAAACTCTTTGACTTCCCTTCTGATTCCAAATACTAGTGAAAAGTTACACAAAATGGGTTTTTTTATTTATTTTTTTGCTTTATTTTGTTTTTATTTTATTTTATACATGTTATGTCTGTACAGAAGTCCATATTTGACCTACTGAACATGTTTTTGGCCCAAGAGTCCTTAAACACTAACTTACTATACATACTCTTTGAATTCTCTTCTGATTCCCATTACTAGCCAAAAGTTCCACAAAAGGTTTTTTAATGTAATTTTTTTTTTTACATGTTATGGCTGTACAGAAGTCCATATCTGACCAACTGAACATATTTTTGGCCCAAGAGTCCTGAAAACTTACTTACACACTCTTTGTCTTCCCTTCTGATTCCAAATACTAGTGAAAAGTTCCACAAAATTGGTTTTTTTATTTAATTTTTTTTGCTTTATTTTAATTTTTTTATTTTATACATGTTATGTTTATACAGAAGTCCATATTTGACCTACTTCACATATTTTTGCCCAAGAGTCTTTAAACACTAACTTGCTATACACACTGATTGACTGCCCTTCTGATTCCCAAAACTAGCGAAAAGTTCAACTAAAGGTTTTTAATTTATGATTTTATTTATTTATTTATTTTACATGTTATGTCTGTACAGAAGTCCATATTTGACCTATTGAACATAATTTTGGCCCAAGAGTCCTGAAAAATTACTTACTATACATACTCATTAACTTCCCTTCTGATTCCCATTAATAGCGAAAAGTTCAACAAAAGGTTTTTTTTTATTTATTCTATATATGCTATGTCTGTACAGAAGTCCATATTTGACCTACTTAACATATTTTTGCCCAAGAGTCTTTAAACACTTACTTGCTATACACACTGATTGACTGCCCTTCTGATTCCCAAAACTAGCGAAAAGTTCAACTAAAGGTTTTTAATTTATGATTTTATTTATTTATTTATTTATTTATTTATTTATTTATTTATTTATTTATTTATTTATTTATTTATTTATTTATTTATTTATTTATTTATTTATTTATTTATTTATTTATTTATTTATTTATTTATTTATTTTACATGTTATGGCTGTATAGAAGTCCATATCTTACCTACTGAACATATTTCTTGGCCCAAGAGTCCTTAAACACTAACTTACTATACATACTCATTGACTGCCCTTCTGATTCCAATTGCTAGCCAAATTTTCCACAAAATGTTATTTATTTATTTTTTTTACATTTTATGGCTGTACAGAAGTCCATATTTGACCAGCTGAACGTATTTTTGGCCCAAGAGTCCTTTAACACAAACTTACTAAACATACCCATTGACTTCCCTTCTGATTCCAATTACAGCGAAAAGTTCCACAAAAGGTTTTTAATTTATTTATTTATTTATTTATTTATTTATTTATTTATTTATTTATTTATTTATTTATTTATTTATTTATTTATTTATTTATTTATTTATTTATTTATTTATTTATTTATTTATTTTACATGTTATGGCTGTATAGAAGTCCATATCTTACCTACTGAACATATTTCTTGGCCCAAGAGTCCTTAAACACTAACTTACTATACATACTCATTGACTGCCCTTCTGATTCCAATTGCTAGCCAAATGTTCCACAAAATGTTTTTTTTTTTTTTTTTTACATTTTATGGCTGTACAGAAGTCCATATTTGACCTATTGAACATAATTTTGGCCCAAGAGTCCTGAAAACTTACTTACTATACATACTCATTGACTTCCCTTCTGATTCCCATTACTAGCGAAAAGTTCAACAAAAGGTTTTTTTTTATTTATTTTATATATGCTATGTCTGTACAGAAGTCCATATTTGACCTACTGAACATATTTTTGGCCCAAGAGTCCTGAAAACTTACTTACAATACATACTCTTTGACTTCCCTTCTGATTCCAAATACTAGTGAAAAGTTCCACAAAATGGGTTTTTTTATTTTTTTGCTTTATTTTATTTTTTTATTTTATACATGTTATGTTTATACAGAAGTCCATATTTGACCTACTTATCATATTTTTGCCCAAGAGTCTTTAAACACTAACTTGCTATACACACTGATTGACTGCCCTTCTGATTCCCAAAACTAGCGAAGAGTTCAATTAAAGGTTTTTAATTAATTAATTAATTAATTTATTTATTTATTTATTTATTTATTTTACATGTTATGTCTGTACAGAAGTCCATATTTAACCTATTGAAAATATTTTTGGCCCAAGAGTCCTGAAAACGTCTCGGTTACGTATGTAACCCTCGTTCCCTGAAGGAGGGAACGGAGACGTACGTCGGAACTGACCGACGAATCGGGATCTGTTTCAGAGACCAATCTACTTCGAGTGTATTAAAAACGAGCCAATGAAGATTGGCATGCGATCACGCATTCCACGCACCGCCCCGCAGCGCGGGTATAAATACGGAAGTGGAAGTGCCGCATACCGTTTTCAACTGAGGAGCCGAGAAGTGTGGCTCGGGCCTTCAGCTGAAGCACAGCACCTGGCGACGGGACGTACGTCTCCGTTCCCTCCTTCAGGGAACGAGGGTTACATACGTAACCGAGACCCTTTCGACGTACGTCGGAACTGACCGACGAATTTGGATCCCTACCAAAACGCCAGGGAGCTGGCCCTTCCAGCGCCCTGCCTGAGCTCGCTGAATCACTCCTCTATTGGAGTGGAAGTCAGGGCTCCGGGCAGGGAAGGACAGTCACTGCTGTTCCTGCAAGACCCACTCAGCGTGACTATTGGATAACGCTGGGAAAGCGTGCCCGTCTCGGGAGATGGTACGCTGCGGAGCCACATCCTTCAATGGAAGGAGAGGTGGAAATACGCATCAGGACTAACCTAACCTAGGGTAGTGCAACTATGGAAATCTCTGGGGTGGACCCAACCTGATCCCAGGGGGGGAAGAACACGCACAGAGATGACAGAGCGGGCTCTGTCGAGGGAAAGACACGGGGCTAACCGAGTAGGGTAGCAGATACCGTGGAGAATACACATATGGGGTAGCCGTGAGGGGACCGCAACATATGGAACCCAGCCTACACACACACGTTCCACAAGCATACGGGTGCAGGCCTGGCGTCAGACGGTCCGCAACGTCTGACACCGCAAGGGTGACGGAGGAACTCGACAGGGTTAGCCGTTTCCGGGGAACACAACTGGAGCAAGAATAGACGCACGTATCCGGCCCGGAGGCGGGAGTGGCGTTGCAAGCCGACACTAGAACGGGTACTTAGCGCTACTGGCCCCGGGGGGCGAGGATGCGGGAAGATACCGGCTCTACACGGAGGCTATAAAATCTAGCGAACGTGTTAGGTGTCGCCCAGCCCGCAGCTCTACAAATGTCTGTCAGCGAGGCACCTTGAGCCAGCGCCCAGGATGAAGCAACACTCCTTGTTGAGTGAGCCCGCACCCCGAACGGGCAAGGTACGTCTTGGGACTGGTAAGCCAAGACAATGGCATCCACTATCCAGTGGGCCAACCTCTGCTTGGAGACAGCCTTTCCCTTCTGCTGACCTCCGTAACAGACAAAGAGCTGCTGAGAGGATCTGAAGCTTTGTGTCCGGTCAACGTAAGCGCGAAGAGCGCGGACGGGACATAAAGCTAGGGCTGGGTCTGCCTCCTCCGAAGGCAGCGCTTGCAGGTTCACTACCTGGTCCCGGAAGGGAGTGGTAGGAACCTTGGGCATATATCCAGGCCGGGGTCTCAGGACAACGTGAGAGTTGGCCGGCCCGAATTCTAGGCATGATTCGTCGACCGAAAGCGCATGCAGGTCCCCTACCCTCTTGATTGAGGCCAATGCGGTCAGGAGGACTGTCTTCACGGACAGGATTTTTAGCTCGACTGACTGCAAAGGCTCAAATGGAGGACCCTGGAGTGCTCTAAGCACCAGGGCTAAGTCCCAAGAGGGTAACGAGGTAGAACGAGGAGGATTTTAGTCTCCTCGCACCTCTGAGGAACCTGACGATTAAGTCGTGCCTACCTACGGATTTACCGTCTACTGCATCGTGATACGCCGCTATTGCAGCGACGTACACTTTGAGGGTGGAGGGAGACAGCCGCCGCTCCAACCCATCCTGCAGGAAGGAAAGCACGACGTAATCGAACACTTCCGGGGGTCTTCCTGGCGGGAAGAGCACCAACGACGAACAGGTTCCACTTCAGAGCATAGAGGCGCCTCGTAGAGGGGTTTCCAGAGGTCTGGACGCGGGTGCCATAGAGTGCCCCGTCCCTGAGAAAGAAGGTCCTTCCTCAGGGGAATCGGCCAGGGAGGGGCTGTCGCGAGGAGTGTGAGTTCGGGGAACCAGGTCCGGTTGGGCCAATAGGGCGCAACTAACAAGACCTGCTCCTCGTCCTCCCTGACCTTGCACAGGGTCTGTGCAAGAAGGCTCACTGGGGGAAACGCATATTTGCGTAGGTCCCGGGGCCAGCTGTGCGCCAGTGCATCTATGCCTAAGGTACCTCCGGTCAGGGAGAAGTACCACTGGCAATGGGTCGACTCCGGGGAAGCAAACAGGACTACCTGCGCAACCCCAAAGTGGTCCCATATCAGCTGGACGCTCCGGGGGTGGAGTCGCCATTCGTCCGGAGGTGTCGACTGGCCAGAGAGCTCGTCGGCTGTCTGGTTCAGCGCACCTGGAAAGTGAATAGCACGAAGTGACCTCACAAACTTCTGACTCCACAGGAGGAGATGGCGGGCGAGCCGGAGCATGCAACGGGAGCGTAGACCACCCTGACGGTTGATGTACGCAACGGCCGCAGTGCTGTCCGAACGGACCAGTACGTGTTTGCCCTGGAGCGGTTTCTTGAACCGGGCCAGGGCAAGACGTACCGCCAGAAGCTCTAGGCAATTGATATGCCAACGTAGTTGGGGTCCCGTCCACAGTCCCGAACCTACGTGCCCGTTGTACGTGGCCCCCCAACCCATGGATGAGGCATCCGTGAAGACCACAGCATGCCTCGTCACCTGTTCTAAGGACACACCGGCCCGGAGAAACGAGGGGTCAGACCACGTGTTGAAGGTTTGGCGACAGTAAGGAGTCACTGGGACCCGGTACTGACCGCTGTGCCACGCCCATCTCGGGACTCGGTCGTGTAACCAGCGTTGAAGCGGCCTCATATGAAGCCATCCGAGCGGCGTTACCGCGGCTGCGGATGCCATATGCCCCAGGAGCCTCTGAAAAAGTTTCAGTGGGGCCGCTGTCCTGCCATTGAACGTATTCAAGCAGTTCAACACTGACCGGAGGCGCTCCGGATGAGGCGCGCCGTCCGGCTGACCGAATCCAGCTCCATACCGAGACAAGAGATCCTCTGCGTGGGACAGAGTTTGCTCTTCTCTCGGTTGACCCGAAGTCCCAACAGGCTGAGGTGACTGAGCACCATGTCCCTGTGTTCGCACAACTGCTCCCGAGACTGGGCGAGAATAAGCCAGTCGTCAAGATAGTTGAGTAAGCGAACGCCGCGTTCTCTGAGCGGAACAATGGCTGCCTCTACGCCTTTCGTGGAGACGCGAGGCGACAGGGACAGCCCGAAGGGCTTCAGGTTGATCGCTGCGAACCAATCTTGGGGACGGATGCACTGAAAATTGCGTTTCTGCATTAACATCTTGAACGGGAGCTTGTGCAGGGCCCGATTCAAAATGCGCAGGTCCAAGATTGGTCTTAACCCACCACCTTTCTTGGGTACAATGAAGTAGGGACTGTAGAACCCCGACCTCATATCGGCTGGAGGAACCGGCTCGATCGCGCCCTTCGCCAGCAGGACATCGATCTCTGACCGCAAGACATGGGCATCCGAGCTCCACACTGAGGTGAAGAGGATGCCCCTGTACTTGGGAGGCCGGCGTGCGACGAATCGCATAGCCGAGTCTGATGGTACAGATGAGCCAGCATGATGGTCCGGGGAGGCCTTTTAGCCAGGCCCCCAGAGACCGAACAAGCGGGATCATCGGCACCACAGACGTACCCGGGGTGAGGCAGCGAGGTGGAGCACTCAGACCCGACTCGGGAGGCCCGGAGGCGGCCCGGAGTGTTGTCTGAGTACTCCAGGTGGGGCAGAGTGTGGGTGAGAAGGCCCGGGGGCGTCCTCGGTGCCCACACTGCTGCCCCCTGGCGAAGGGGGAGAGGGGAGGAAAGGAGTGGCAAGGCCCGGGGGCGTCGCACACTGCCAACCTGACTCTCTCAGAGCCCAGGGAGGGAGGAAACTGCTCTGAGAATGTGGGTACCGCTGGACTCCGGAGAGCCAGCGGCAGGACCGAACCGAAAAAATTCTCCCCCCGGTCCTCCTCCGGGGGAGGGAGGGGTGCGGACACCTTCTCCCCGAGCAGCTTGCCATCTCGCTGGGCTGCCCGTTCCAGGGCCGCTCGCCCATGTGCTTGCTAGCGGACTCGCGGTATCCTGGACGGGTTGGGCACATCCCCTGCGCCCGGCCACCTGCTGCCCGGGTGGAGGCTGCTGCTTGGCTTAGCAGGGGCGGAGGCGGACGCAGGGGGGGCACCCTCGGCGACAAGCAGATGGAGGTGCTGCAGCCGACGACTGGGTGGAGGCAGCAGCTAGTCGTCGGGGCAGGATGTTTTTTTTTTTTTTTTTTAAACCTCCATCCACTTCTGGGCCACCGAGAACTGCTGGGCGAGTTCTCGACAGCGTCGCCGAAGAGGCTAGCCTGACAGACAGGGGCGTTGAGGAACCGAACTCTGTCAGGCTCACGCATATCTGCCAGGTCTAGCCCCAGCTTCCTGGACCACTAACGTGGACATCGCCTGACCCAGGGAGCGTGCAGTGACTTCTGTCACCCGGAGAGCGAGGTCCATCACTGCACGCAGTTCCTGCATAACCCCTGAGTCAAGACTACCCTCGTGCATGCAGGAAAGAGGGTAGTGAGAGAGCGAAAAAATTCATACAGATTATGGCCCTTTTGGCGTTCCATATTTTGACACCAAAAGCTCCACACTGCTAAATTCTTCCAATGCACATCCAGGCAGCCACCCCGGAAGGCATGGCTGTCAACACTTAATCTGATTCAGCATGAGCACACACTATTATAGTGGGAAACTCAGCGTCATCATCTCCAGCGCATAACAGCCCTCTCTCCGATGCAGCAATTGACATCTGTCCTCTGCCAGAGCCACAAATGAAATGCTGGGTCCCCCTTTTTTTTTTTTTTTTTTTTAAGGACCAGCAATCCCATCTGGGCTACCAGCAGGCATGAGAGACAGTGGGCGTGGCCGCCAGACTCGACGGCACACGGCACGCTGAACGCTCAAGCCCCTATTAAAGGGGCAGGACGAACAACGCGCCGACGTGGCCATGCACAAATTCTGTTTACATTTTTCTGTTTACATTGCACTTTATTCTGTCATGACAGGTTTTACTGGCGGAGCTATTTCTATTTTTATTTTATTTTTTGTGTATTGTGTACTGTCTTGCACTGTCCTGTATTGTCCTTGCACTGTTAGCACCAGCTGCACACATGCACTTTATGTGGCGAGGATTTTAGTTCTCGCCCTGTGTTTTTCTGTTCTGTGACTGTTTGCTTTATGTTGTCTTATGTAGCACCTGGGTTCAGGAGGAACGCTGTTTCATTTCACTGTGTACTGCGTCAGCTATATATGGCTGAAATGACAATAAAAGCTTCTTGACTTCTTGACTTGATGTCCCCATGAGAGAACATGAACCACCCACGAACAAAGTCTCAACATGCTCATGATGCGATAGAGGAGTGGCGGCCCGAAGAGATGTACCCGGCGGGGATGCCCCACTGTAATCCTCAGGTCACCAAGGCTTATTAACCAAAATAATCCTTTTCTGGAGCACCAGAAAAGAAACTAGATCAGGGAATAAGCAAAGGGACTCAACCCCGTTTGAGGTTTCATAGTCTGGACCGCGCATCTAGAGAGCGCCGAGTGACCATGCTCTCCTGAGAGAGCATGAATCACCCACGAAAGCAATCTCACATGTTTATATGTGAGAGAGATCGTGGCCGTCAAATGAGGACAGGAAACAACCGCATCCAGAAACACATCGTTTGAATGACATCTTGAAAAAGACGCAGGGTCAAACCGTGTTGCTCTTTTAGTGATAGAGAGAAGAGAGAACCGCACCAACAAGTGCCGAGGCACACAGGGGAATAGCCGCGGCTCACAGTGGTTTAAAGGTGCAAGCCCACTGTAAGCACTCAGAGGAAACGCCCAGCGAACCGACAGATTTCTTCTGCTCGCGACCACCGCTGTAAAGCGCCATCACACCGACACTGGAACAGGTAAGCTGATCTTCTCGTAGAGACTCGTTTAGTTTGTGTAAACACACTCTTCGTAGGAACATGTAATGCTCGGCTCCGAAGTTGAAAGCGGTATGCGGCACTTCCACTTCCGTATTTATACCCGCGCTGCGGGGCGGTGCGTGGAATGCGTGATCGCATGCCAATCTTCATTGGCTCGTTTTTAATACACTCGAAGTAGATTGGTCTCTGAAACAGATCCCGATTCGTCGGTCAGTTCCGACGTACGTCGAACGTGACCGACTGAAAGGGAACTTACTTACTATACATACTCATTGACTTCCCTTCTGATTCCCATTACTAGCAAAAAGTTCAACAAAAGGTTTTTTTTTATTTATTTTATATATGCTATGTCTGTACAGAAGTCCATATCTGACCAACTGAACATATTTTTGGCCAAAGAGTCCTGAAAACGTACTTACTATACATACTCATTGACTTCCCTTCTGATTCCCATTACTAGCTAAATGTTCCACACATGTTTTGTTTTTTTGTGCTTTATTTTTTTTATACATGTTATGTCTGTACAGAAGTCCATATTTGACCTACTGAACATAATTTTGGCCCAAGA
Source organism: Gobio gobio (assembly GCF_949357685.1). Taxonomy (NCBI): domain Eukaryota; kingdom Metazoa; phylum Chordata; class Actinopteri; order Cypriniformes; family Gobionidae; genus Gobio; species Gobio gobio. Next base: position 19,833,231 of record NC_137112.1, on the reverse strand, counting down.
GTCCTTAAAAACTAACTTACTATAAATACTCATTGACTTGCCTTCTGATTCCAATTACTAGCCAAATGTTCCACTCAATGTTTTTTTTTTTTTTTTTACGTTTTATGGCTGTACAGAATCCATATCTGACTAACTGAACATATTTTTGGCCCAAGAGTCCTGAAAACTTACTTATTATATAAACTCTTTGACTTCCCTTCTGATTCCAAATACTAGTGAAAAGTTACACAAAATGGGTTTTTTTATTTATTTTTTTGCTTTATTTTGTTTTTATTTTATTTTATACATGTTATGTCTGTACAGAAGTCCATATTTGACCTACTGAACATGTTTTTGGCCCAAGAGTCCTTAAACACTAACTTACTATACATACTCTTTGAATTCTCTTCTGATTCCCATTACTAGCCAAAAGTTCCACAAAAGGTTTTTTAATGTAATTTTTTTTTTTACATGTTATGGCTGTACAGAAGTCCATATCTGACCAACTGAACATATTTTTGGCCCAAGAGTCCTGAAAACTTACTTACACACTCTTTGTCTTCCCTTCTGATTCCAAATACTAGTGAAAAGTTCCACAAAATTGGTTTTTTTATTTAATTTTTTTTGCTTTATTTTTATTTTTTTATTTTATACATGTTATGTTTATACAGAAGTCCATATTTGACCTACTTCACATATTTTTGCCCAAGAGTCTTTAAACACTAACTTGCTATACACACTGATTGACTGCCCTTCTGATTCCCAAAACTAGCGAAAAGTTCAACTAAAGGTTTTTAATTTATGATTTTATTTATTTATTTATTTTACATGTTATGTCTGTACAGAAGTCCATATTTGACCTATTGAACATAATTTTGGCCCAAGAGTCCTGAAAAATTACTTACTATACATACTCATTAACTTCCCTTCTGATTCCCATTAATAGCGAAAAGTTCAACAAAAGTTTTTTTTTTATTTATTTTATATATGCTATGTCTGTACAGAAGTCCATATTTGACCTACTTAACATATTTTTGCCCAAGAGTCTTTAAACACTTACTTGCTATACACACTGATTGACTGCCCTTCTGATTCCCAAAACTAGCGAAAAGTTCAACTAAAGGTTTTTAATTTATGATTTTATTTATTTATTTATTTATTTATTTATTTATTTATTTATTTATTTATTTATTTATTTATTTATTTATTTATTTATTTATTTATTTATTTATTTATTTTACATGTTATGGCTGTATAGAAGTCCATATCTTACCTACTGAACATATTTCTTGGCCCAAGAGTCCTTAAACACTAACTTACTATACATACTCATTGACTGCCCTTCTGATTCCAATTGCTAGCCAAATTTTCCACAAAATGTTATTTATTTATTTTTTTTACATTTTATGGCTGTACAGAAGTCCATATTTGACCAGCTGAACGTATTTTTGGCCCAAGAGTCCTTTAACACAAACTTACTAAACATACCCATTGACTTCCCTTCTGATTCCAATTACAGCGAAAAGTTCCACAAAAGGTTTTTAATTTATTTATTTATTTATTTATTTATTTATTTATTTATTTATTTATTTATTTATTTATTTATTTATTTATTTATTTATTTATTTATTTATTTATTTATTTATTTATTTATTTATTTATTTATTTATTTATTTATTTTACATGTTATGGCTGTATAGAAGTCCATATCTTACCTACTGAACATATTTCTTGGCCCAAGAGTCCTTAAACACTAACTTACTATACATACTCATTGACTGCCCTTCTGATTCCAATTGCTAGCCAAATGTTCCACAAAATGTTTTTTTTTTTTTTTTTACATTTTATGGCTGTACAGAAGTCCATATTTGACCTATTGAACATAATTTTGGCCCAAGAGTCCTGAAAACTTACTTACTATACATACTCATTGACTTCCCTTCTGATTCCCATTACTAGCGAAAAGTTCAACAAAAGGTTTTTTTTTATTTATTTTATATATGCTATGTCTGTACAGAAGTCCATATTTGACCTACTGAACATATTTTTGGCCCAAGAGTCCTGAAAACTTACTTACAATACATACTCTTTGACTTCCCTTCTGATTCCAAATACTAGTGAAAAGTTCCACAAAATGGGTTTTTTTATTTTTTTGCTTTATTTTATTTTTTTATTTTATACATGTTATGTTTATACAGAAGTCCATATTTGACCTACTTATCATATTTTTGCCCAAGAGTCTTTAAACACTAACTTGCTATACACACTGATTGACTGCCCTTCTGATTCCCAAAACTAGCGAAGAGTTCAATTAAAGGTTTTTAATTAATTAATTAATTTATTTATTTATTTATTTATTTATTTATTTATTTTACATGTTATGTCTGTACAGAAGTCCATATTTAACCTATTGAAAATATTTTTGGCCCAAGAGTCCTGAAAACGTCTCGGTTACGTATGTAACCCTCGTTCCCTGAAGGAGGGAACGGAGACGTACGTCGGAACTGACCGACGAATCGGGATCTGTTTCAGAGACCAATCTACTTCGAGTGTATTAAAAACGAGCCAATGAAGATTGGCATGCGATCACGCATTCCACGCACCGCCCCGCAGCGCGGGTATAAATACGGAAGTGGAAGTGCCGCATACCGTTTTCAACTGAGGAGCCGAGAAGTGTGGCTCGGGCCTTCAGCTGAAGCACAGCACCTGGCGACGGGACGTACGTCTCCGTTCCCTCCTTCAGGGAACGAGGGTTACATACGTAACCGAGACCCTTTCGACGTACGTCGGAACTGACCGACGAATTTGGATCCCTACCAAAACGCCAGGGAGCTGGCCCTTCCAGCGCCCTGCCTGAGCTCGCTGAATCACTCCTCTATTGGAGTGGAAGTCAGGGCTCCGGGCAGGGAAGGACAGTCACTGCTGTTCCTGCAAGACCCACTCAGCGTGACTATTGGATAACGCTGGGAAAGCGTGCCCGTCTCGGGAGATGGTACGCTGCGGAGCCACATCCTTCAATGGAAGGAGAGGTGGAAATACGCATCAGGACTAACCTAACCTAGGGTAGTGCAACTATGGAAATCTCTGGGGTGGACCCAACCTGATCCCAGGGGGGGAAGAACACGCACAGAGATGACAGAGCGGGCTCTGTCGAGGGAAAGACACGGGGCTAACCGAGTAGGGTAGCAGATACCGTGGAGAATACACATATGGGGTAGCCGTGAGGGGACCGCAACATATGGAACCCAGCCTACACACACACGTTCCACAAGCATACGGGTGCAGGCCTGGCGTCAGACGGTCCGCAACGTCTGACACCGCAAGGGTGACGGAGGAACTCGACAGGGTTAGCCGTTTCCGGGGAACACAACTGGAGCAAGAATAGACGCACGTATCCGGCCCGGAGGCGGGAGTGGCGTTGCAAGCCGACACTAGAACGGGTACTTAGCGCTACTGGCCCCGGGGGGCGAGGATGCGGGAAGATACCGGCTCTACACGGAGGCTATAAAATCTAGCGAACGTGTTAGGTGTCGCCCAGCCCGCAGCTCTACAAATGTCTGTCAGCGAGGCACCTTGAGCCAGCGCCCAGGATGAAGCAACACTCCTTGTTGAGTGAGCCCGCACCCCGAACGGGCAAGGTACGTCTTGGGACTGGTAAGCCAAGACAATGGCATCCACTATCCAGTGGGCCAACCTCTGCTTGGAGACAGCCTTTCCCTTCTGCTGACCTCCGTAACAGACAAAGAGCTGCTGAGAGGATCTGAAGCTTTGTGTCCGGTCAACGTAAGCGCGAAGAGCGCGGACGGGACATAAAGCTAGGGCTGGGTCTGCCTCCTCCGAAGGCAGCGCTTGCAGGTTCACTACCTGGTCCCGGAAGGGAGTGGTAGGAACCTTGGGCACATATCCAGGCCGGGGTCTCAGGACAACGTGAGAGTTGGCCGGCCCGAATTCTAGGCATGATTCGTCGACCGAAAGCGCATGCAGGTCCCCTACCCTCTTGATTGAGGCCAATGCGGTCAGGAGGACTGTCTTCACGGACAGGATTTTTAGCTCGACTGACTGCAAAGGCTCAAATGGTGGACCCTGGAGTGCTCTAAGCACCAGGGCTAAGTCCCAAGAGGGTAACGAGGTAGAACGAGGAGGATTTTAGTCTCCTCGCACCTCTGAGGAACCTGACGATTAAGTCGTGCCTACCTACGGATTTACCGTCTACTGCATCGTGATACGCCGCTATTGCAGCGACGTACACTTTGAGGGTGGAGGGAGACAGCCGCCGCTCCAACCCATCCTGCAGGAAGGAAAGCACGACGTAATCGAACACTTCCGGGGGTCTTCCTGGCGGGAAGAGCACCAACGACGAACAGGTTCCACTTCAGAGCATAGAGGCGCCTCGTAGAGGGGTTTCCAGAGGTCTGGACGCGGGTGCCATAGAGTGCCCCGTCCCTGAGAAAGAAGGTCCTTCCTCAGGGGAATCGGCCAGGGAGGGGCTGTCGCGAGGAGTGTGAGTTCGGGGAACCAGGTCCGGTTGGGCCAATAGGGCGCAACTAACAAGACCTGCTCCTCGTCCTCCCTGACCTTGCACAGGGTCTGTGCAAGAAGGCTCACTGGGGGAAACGCATATTTGCGTAGGTCCCGGGGCCAGCTGTGCGCCAGTGCATCTATGCCTAAGGTACCTCCGGTCAGGGAGTAGTACCACTGGCAATGGGTCGACTCCGGGGAAGCAAACAGGACTACCTGCGCAACCCCAAAGTGGTCCCATATCAGCTGGACGCTCCGGGGGTGGAGTCGCCATTCGTCCGGAGGTGTCGACTGGCCAGAGAGCTCGTCGGCTGTCTGGTTCAGCGCACCTGGAAAGTGAATAGCACGAAGTGACCTCACAAACTTCTGACTCCACAGGAGGAGATGGCGGGCGAGCCGGAGCATGCAACGGGAGCGTAGACCACCCTGACGGTTGATGTACGCAACGGCCGCAGTGCTGTCCGAACGGACCAGTACGTGTTTGCCCTGGAGCGGTTTCTTGAACCGGGCCAGGGCAAGACGTACCGCCAGAAGCTCTAGGCAATTGATATGCCAACGTAGTTGGGGTCCCGTCCACAGTCCCGAACCTACGTGCCCGTTGTACGTGGCCCCCCAACCCATGGATGAGGCATCCGTGAAGACCACAGCATGCCTCGTCACCTGTTCTAAGGACACACCGGCCCGGAGAAACGAGGGGTCAGACCACGTCATGAAGGTTTGGCGACAGTAAGGAGTCACTGGGACCCGGTACTGACCGCTGTGCCACGCCCATCTCGGGACTCGGTCGTGTAACCAGCGTTGAAGCGGCCTCATATGAAGCCATCCGAGCGGCGTTACCGCGGCTGCGGATGCCATATGCCCCAGGAGCCTCTGAAAAAGTTTCAGTGGGGCCGCTGTCCTGCCATTGAACGTATTCAAGCAGTTCAACACTGACCGGAGGCGCTCCGGATGAGGCGCGCCGTCCGGCTGACCGAATCCAGCTCCATACCGAGACAAGAGATCCTCTGCGTGGGACAGAGTTTGCTCTTCTCTCGGTTGACCCGAAGTCCCAACAGGCTGAGGTGACTGAGCACCATGTCCCTGTGTTCGCACAACTGCTCCCGAGACTGGGCGAGAATAAGCCAGTCGTCAAGATAGTTGAGTAAGCGAACGCCGCATTCTCTGAGCGGAACAATGGCTGCCTCTACGCCTTTCGTGGAGACGCGAGGCGACAGGGACAGCCCGAAGGGCTTCAGGTTGATCGCTGCGAACCAATCTTGGGGACGGATGCACTGAAAATTGCGTTTCTGCATTAACATCTTGAACGGGAGCTTGTGCAGGGCCCGATTCAAAATGCGCAGGTCCAAGATTGGTCTTAACCCACCACCTTTCTTGGGTACAATGAAGTAGGGACTGTAGAACCCCGACCTCATATCGGCTGGAGGAACCGGCTCGATCGCGCCCTTCGCCAGCAGGACATCGATCTCTGACCGCAAGACATGGGCATCCGAGCTCCACACTGAGGTGAAGAGGATGCCCCTGTACTTGGGAGGCCGGCGTGCGACGAATCGCATAGCCGAGTCTGATGGTACAGATGAGCCAGCATGATGGTCCGGGGAGGCCTTTTAGCCAGGCCCCCAGAGACCGAACAAGCGGGATCATCGGCACCACAGACGTACCCGGGGTGAGGCAGCGAGGTGGAGCACTCAGACCCGACTCGGGAGGCCCGGAGGCGGCCCGGAGTGTTGTCTGAGTACTCCAGGTGGGGCAGAGTGTGGGTGAGAAGGCCCGGGGGCGTCCTCGGTGCCCACACTGCTGCCCCCTGGCGAAGGGGGAGAGGGGAGGAAAGGAGTGGCAAGGCCCGGGGGCGTCGCACACTGCCAACCTGACTCTCTCAGAGCCCAGGGAGGGAGGAAACTGCTCTGAGAATGTGGGTACCGCTGGACTCCGGAGAGCCAGCGGCAGGACCGAACCGAAAAAATTCTCCCCCCGGTCCTCCTCCGGGGGAGGGAGGGGTGCGGACACCTTCTCCCCGAGCAGCTTGCCATCTCGCTGGGCTGCCCGTTCCAGGGCCGCTCGCCCATGTGCTTGCTAGCGGACTCGCGGTATCCTGGACGGGTTGGGCACATCCCCTGCGCCCGGCCACCTGCTGCCCGGGTGGAGGCTGCTGCTTGGCTTAGCAGGGGCGGAGGCGGACGCAGGGGGGGCACCCTCGGCGACAAGCAGATGGAGGTGCTGCAGCCGACGACTGGGTGGAGGCAGCAGCTAGTCGTCGGGGCAGGATGTTTTTTTTTTTTTTTTTTAAACCTCCATCCACTTCTGGGCCACCGAGAACTGCTGGGCGAGTTCTCGACAGCGTCGCCGAAGAGGCTAGCCTGACAGACAGGGGCGTTGAGGAACCGAACTCTGTCAGGCTCACGCATATCTGCCAGGTCTAGCCCCAGCTTCCTGGACCACTAACGTGGACATCGCCTGACCCAGGGAGCGTGCAGTGACTTCTGTCACCCGGAGAGCGAGGTCCATCACTGCACGCAGTTCCTGCATAACCCCTGAGTCAAGACTACCCTCGTGCATGCAGGAAAGAGGGTAGTGAGAGAGCGAAAAAATTCATACAGATTATGGCCCTTTTGGCGTTCCATATTTTGACACCAAAAGCTCCACACTGCTAAATTCTTCCAATGCACATCCAGGCAGCCACCCCGGAAGGCATGGCTGTCAACACTTAATCTGATTCAGCATGAGCACACACTATTATAGTGGGAAACTCAGCGTCATCATCTCCAGCGCATAACAGCCCTCTCTCCGATGCAGCAATTGACATCTGTCCTCTGCCAGAGCCACAAATGAAATGCTGGGTCCCCCTTTTTTTTTTTTTTTTTTTTAAGGACCAGCAATCCCATCTGGGCTACCAGCAGGCATGAGAGACAGTGGGCGTGGCCGCCAGACTCGACGGCACACGGCACGCTGAACGCTCAAGCCCCTATTAAAGGGGCAGGACGAACAACGCGCCGACGTGGCCATGCACAAATTCTGTTTACATTTTTCTGTTTACATTGCACTTTATTCTGTCATGACAGGTTTTACTGGCGGAGCTATTTCTATTTTTATTTTATTTTTTGTGTATTGTGTACTGTCTTGCACTGTCCTGTATTGTCCTTGCACTGTTAGCACCAGCTGCACACATGCACTTTATGTGGCGAGGATTTTAGTTCTCGCCCTGTGTTTTTCTGTTCTGTGACTGTTTGCTTTATGTTGTCTTATGTAGCACCTGGGTTCAGGAGGAACGCTGTTTCATTTCACTGTGTACTGCGTCAGCTATATATGGCTGAAATGACAATAAAAGCTTCTTGACTTCTTGACTTGATGTCCCCATGAGAGAACATGAACCACCCACGAACAAAGTCTCAACATGCTCATGATGCGATAGAGGAGTGGCGGCCCGAAGAGATGTACCCGGCGGGGATGCCCCACTGTAATCCTCAGGTCACCAAGGCTTATTAACCAAAATAATCCTTTTCTGGAGCACCAGAAAAGAAACTAGATCAGGGAATAAGCAAAGGGACTCAACCCCGTTTGAGGTTTCATAGTCTGGACCGCGCATCTAGAGAGCGCCGAGTGACCATGCTCTCCTGAGAGAGCATGAATCACCCACGAAAGCAATCTCACATGTTTATATGTGAGAGAGATCGTGGCCGTCAAATGAGGACAGGAAACAACCGCATCCAGAAACACATCGTTTGAATGACATCTTGAAAAAGACGCAGGGTCAAACCGTGTTGCTCTTTTAGTGATAGAGAGAAGAGAGAACCGCACCAACAAGTGCCGAGGCACACAGGGGAATAGCCGCGGCTCACAGTGGTTTAAAGGTGCAAGCCCACTGTAAGCACTCAGAGGAAACGCCCAGCGAACCGACAGATTTCTTCTGCTCGCGACCACCGCTGTAAAGCGCCATCACACCGACACTGGAACAGGTAAGCTGATCTTCTCGTAGAGACTCGTTTAGTTTGTGTAAACACACTCTTCGTAGGAACATGTAATGCTCGGCTCCGAAGTTGAAAGCGGTATGCGGCACTTCCACTTCCGTATTTATACCCGCGCTGCGGGGCGGTGCGTGGAATGCGTGATCGCATGCCAATCTTCATTGGCTCGTTTTTAATACACTCGAAGTAGATTGGTCTCTGAAACAGATCCCGATTCGTCGGTCAGTTCCGACGTACGTCGAACGTGACCGACTGAAAGGGAACTTACTTACTATACATACTCATTGACTTCCCTTCTGATTCCCATTACTAGCAAAAAGTTCAACAAAAGGTTTTTTTTTATTTATTTTATATATGCTATGTCTGTACAGAAGTCCATATCTGACCAACTGAACATATTTTTGGCCAAAGAGTCCTGAAAACGTACTTACTATACATACTCATTGACTTCCCTTCTGATTCCCATTACTAGCTAAATGTTCCACACATGTTTTGTTTTTTTGTGCTTTATTTTTTTTATACATGTTATGTCTGTACAGAAGTCCATATTTGACCTACTGAACATAATTTTGGCCCAAGAGTCCTTAAAAACTAACTTACTATAAATACTCATTGACTTGCCTTCTGATTCCAATTACTAGCCAAATGTTCCACTCAATGTTTTTTTTTTTTTTTTTACGTTTTATGGCTGTACAGAATCCATATCTGACTAACTGAACATATTTTTGGCCCAAGAGTCCTGAAAACTTACTTATTATATAAACTCTTTGACTTCCCTTCTGATTCCAAATACTAGTGAAAAGTTACACAAAATGGTTTTTTTTATTTATTTTTTTGCTTTATTTTGTTTTTATTTTATTTTATACATGTTATGTCTGTACAGAAGTCCATATTTGACCTACTGAACATGTTTTTGGCCCAAGAGTCCTTAAACACTAACTTACTATACATACTCTTTGAATTCTCTTCTGATTCCCATTACTAGCCAAAAGTTCCACAAAAGGTTTTTTAATGTAATTTTTTTTTTTACATGTTATGGCTGTACAGAAGTCCATATCTGACCAACTGAACATATTTTTGGCCCAAGAGTCCTGAAAACTTACTTACACACTCTTTGTCTTCCCTTCTGATTCCAAATACTAGTGAAAAGTTCCACAAAATTGGTTTTTTTATTTAATTTTTTTTGCTTTATTTTTATTTTTTTATTTTATACATGTTATGTTTATACAGAAGTCCATATTTGACCTACTTCACATATTTTTGCCCAAGAGTCTTTAAACACTAACTTGCTATACACACTGATTGACTGCCCTTCTGATTCCCAAAACTAGCGAAAAGTTCAACTAAAGGTTTTTAATTTATGATTTTATTTATTTATTTATTTTACATGTTATGTCTGTACAGAAGTCCATATTTGACCTATTGAACATAATTTTGGCCCAAGAGTCCTGAAAAATTACTTACTATACATACTCATTAACTTCCCTTCTGATTCCCATTAATAGCGAAAAGTTCAACAAAAGTTTTTTTTTTATTTATTTTATATATGCTATGTCTGTACAGAAGTCCATATTTGACCTACTTAACATATTTTTGCCCAAGAGTCTTTAAACACTTACTTGCTATACACACTGATTGACTGCCCTTCTGATTCCCAAAACTAGCGAAAAGTTCAACTAAAGGTTTTTAATTTATGATTTTATTTATTTATTTATTTATTTATTTATTTATTTATTTATTTATTTATTTATTTATTTATTTATTTATTTATTTATTTTACATGTTATGGCTGTATAGAAGTCCATATCTTACCTACTGAACATATTTCTTGGCCCAAGAGTCCTTAAACACTAACTTACTATACATACTCATTGACTGCCCTTCTGATTCCAATTGCTAGCCAAATTTTCCACAAAATGTTATTTATTTATTTTTTTTACATTTTATGGCTGTACAGAAGTCCATATTTGACCAGCTGAACGTATTTTTGGCCCAAGAGTCCTTTAACACAAACTTACTAAACATACCCATTGACTTCCCTTCTGATTCCAATTACAGCGAAAAGTTCCACAAAAGGTTTTTAATTTATTTATTTATTTATTTATTTATTTATTTATTTATTTATTTATTTATTTATTTATTTATTTATTTATTTATTTATTTATTTATTTATTTATTTATTTATTTATTTATTTATTTATTTATTTTACATGTTATGGCTGTATAGAAGTCCATATCTTACCTACTGAACATATTTCTTGGCCCAAGAGTCCTTAAACACTAACTTACTATACATACTCATTGACTGCCCTTCTGATTCCAATTGCTAGCCAAATGTTCCACAAAATGTTTTTTTTTTTTTTTTTACATTTTATGGCTGTACAGAAGTCCATATTTGACCTATTGAACATAATTTTGGCCCAAGAGTCCTGAAAACTTACTTACTATACATACTCATTGACTTCCCTTCTGATTCCCATTACTAGCGAAAAGTTCAACAAAAGGTTTTTTTTTATTTATTTTATATATGCTATGTCTGTACAGAAGTCCATATTTGACCTACTGAACATATTTTTGGCCCAAGAGTCCTGAAAACTTACTTACAATACATACTCTTTGACTTCCCTTCTGATTCCAAATACTAGTGAAAAGTTCCACAAAATGGGTTTTTTTATTTTTTTGCTTTATTTTATTTTTTTATTTTATACATGTTATGTTTATACAGAAGTCCATATTTGACCTACTTATCATATTTTTGCCCAAGAGTCTTTAAACACTAACTTGCTATACACACTGATTGACTGCCCTTCTGATTCCCAAAACTAGCGAAGAGTTCAATTAAAGGTTTTTAATTAATTAATTTATTTATTTATTTATTTATTTATTTATTTATTTATTTTACATGTTATGTCTGTACAGAAGTCCATATTTAACCTATTGAAAATATTTTTGGCCCAAGAGTCCTGAAAACGTCTCGGTTACGTATGTAACCCTCGTTCCCTGAAGGAGGGAACGGAGACGTACGTCGGAACTGACCGACGAATCGGGATCTGTTTCAGAGACCAATCTACTTCGAGTGTATTAAAAACGAGCCAATGAAGATTGGCATGCGATCACGCATTCCACGCACCGCCCCGCAGCGCGGGTATAAATACGGAAGTGGAAGTGCCGCATACCGTTTTCAACTGAGGAGCCGAGAAGTGTGGCTCGGGCCTTCAGCTGAAGCACAGCACCTGGCGACGGGACGTACGTCTCCGTTCCCTCCTTCAGGGAACGAGGGTTACATACGTAACCGAGACCCTTTCGACGTACGTCGGAACTGACCGACGAATTTGGATCCCTACCAAAACGCCAGGGAGCTGGCCCTTCCAGCGCCCTGCCTGAGCTCGCTGAATCACTCCTCTATTGGAGTGGAAGTCAGGGCTCCGGGCAGGGAAGGACAGTCACTGCTGTTCCTGCAAGACCCACTCAGCGTGACTATTGGATAACGCTGGGAAAGCGTGCCCGTCTCGGGAGATGGTACGCTGCGGAGCCACATCCTTCAATGGAAGGAGAGGTGGAAATACGCATCAGGACTAACCTAACCTAGGGTAGTGCAACTATGGAAATCTCTGGGGTGGACCCAACCTGATCCCAGGGGGGGAAGAACACGCACAGAGATGACAGAGCGGGCTCTGTCGAGGGAAAGACACGGGGCTAACCGAGTAGGGTAGCAGATACCGTGGAGAATACACATATGGGGTAGCCGTGAGGGGACCGCAACATATGGAACCCAGCCTACACACACACGTTCCACAAGCATACGGGTGCAGGCCTGGCGTCAGACGGTCCGCAACGTCTGACACCGCAAGGGTGACGGAGGAACTCGACAGGGTTAGCCGTTTCCGGGGAACACAACTGGAGCAAGAATAGACGCACGTATCCGGCCCGGAGGCGGGAGTGGCGTTGCAAGCCGACACTAGAACGGGTACTTAGCGCTACTGGCCCCGGGGGGCGAGGATGCGGGAAGATACCGGCTCTACACGGAGGCTATAAAATCTAGCGAACGTGTTAGGTGTCGCCCAGCCCGCAGCTCTACAAATGTCTGTCAGCGAGGCACCTTGAGCCAGCGCCCAGGATGAAGCAACACTCCTTGTTGAGTGAGCCCGCACCCCGAACGGGCAAGGTACGTCTTGGGACTGGTAAGCCAAGACAATGGCATCCACTATCCAGTGGGCCAACCTCTGCTTGGAGACAGCCTTTCCCTTCTGCTGACCTCCGTAACAGACAAAGAGCTGCTGAGAGGATCTGAAGCTTTGTGTCCGGTCAACGTAAGCGCGAAGAGCGCGGACGGGACATAAAGCTAGGGCTGGGTCTGCCTCCTCCGAAGGCAGCGCTTGCAGGTTCACTACCTGGTCCCGGAAGGGAGTGGTAGGAACCTTGGGCACATATCCAGGCCGGGGTCTCAGGACAACGTGAGAGTTGGCCGGCCCGAATTCTAGGCATGATTCGTCGACCGAAAGCGCATGCAGGTCCCCTACCCTCTTGATTGAGGCCAATGCGGTCAGGAGGACTGTCTTCACGGACAGGATTTTTAGCTCGACTGACTGCAAAGGCTCAAATGGTGGACCCTGGAGTGCTCTAAGCACCAGGGCTAAGTCCCAAGAGGGTAACGAGGTAGAACGAGGAGGATTTTAGTCTCCTCGCACCTCTGAGGAACCTGACGATTAAGTCGTGCCTACCTACGGATTTACCGTCTACTGCATCGTGATACGCCGCTATTGCAGCGACGTACACTTTGAGGGTGGAGGGAGACAGCCGCCGCTCCAACCCATCCTGCAGGAAGGAAAGCACGACGTAATCGAACACTTCCGGGGGTCTTCCTGGCGGGAAGAGCACCAACGACGAACAGGTTCCACTTCAGAGCATAGAGGCGCCTCGTAGAGGGGTTTCCAGAGGTCTGGACGCGGGTGCCATAGAGTGCCCCGTCCCTGAGAAAGAAGGTCCTTCCTCAGGGGAATCGGCCAGGGAGGGGCTGTCGCGAGGAGTGTGAGTTCGGGGAACCAGGTCCGGTTGGGCCAATAGGGCGCAACTAACAAGACCTGCTCCTCGTCCTCCCTGACCTTGCACAGGGTCTGTGCAAGAAGGCTCACTGGGGGAAACGCATATTTGCGTAGGTCCCGGGGCCAGCTGTGCGCCAGTGCATCTATGCCTAAGGTACCTCCGGTCAGGGAGTAGTACCACTGGCAATGGGTCGACTCCGGGGAAGCAAACAGGACTACCTGCGCAACCCCAAAGTGGTCCCATATCAGCTGGACGCTCCGGGGGTGGAGTCGCCATTCGTCCGGAGGTGTCGACTGGCCAGAGAGCTCGTCGGCTGTCTGGTTCAGCGCACCTGGAAAGTGAATAGCACGAAGTGACCTCACAAACTTCTGACTCCACAGGAGGAGATGGCGGGCGAGCCGGAGCATGCAACGGGAGCGTAGACCACCCTGACGGTTGATGTACGCAACGGCCGCAGTGCTGTCCGAACGGACCAGTACGTGTTTGCCCTGGAGCGGTTTCTTGAACCGGGCCAGGGCAAGACGTACCGCCAGAAGCTCTAGGCAATTGATATGCCAACGTAGTTGGGGTCCCGTCCACAGTCCCGAACCTACGTGCCCGTTGTACGTGGCCCCCCAACCCATGGATGAGGCATCCGTGAAGACCACAGCATGCCTCGTCACCTGTTCTAAGGACACACCGGCCCGGAGAAACGAGGGGTCAGACCACGTCATGAAGGTTTGGCGACAGTAAGGAGTCACTGGGACCCGGTACTGACCGCTGTGCCACGCCCATCTCGGGACTCGGTCGTGTAACCAGCGTTGAAGCGGCCTCATATGAAGCCATCCGAGCGGCGTTACCGCGGCTGCGGATGCCATATGCCCCAGGAGCCTCTGAAAAAGTTTCAGTGGGGCCGCTGTCCTGCCATTGAACGTATTCAAGCAGTTCAACACTGACCGGAGGCGCTCCGGATGAGGCGCGCCGTCCGGCTGACCGAATCCAGCTCCATACCGAGACAAGAGATCCTCTGCGTGGGACAGAGTTTGCTCTTCTCTCGGTTGACCCGAAGTCCCAACAGGCTGAGGTGACTGAGCACCATGTCCCTGTGTTCGCACAACTGCTCCCGAGACTGGGCGAGAATAAGCCAGTCGTCAAGATAGTTGAGTAAGCGAACGCCGCGTTCTCTGAGCGGAACAATGGCTGCCTCTACGCCTTTCGTGGAGACGCGAGGCGACAGGGACAGCCCGAAGGGCTTCAGGTTGATCGCTGCGAACCAATCTTGGGGACGGATGCACTGAAAATTGCGTTTCTGCATTAACATCTTGAACGGGAGCTTGTGCAGGGCCCGATTCAAAATGCGCAGGTCCAAGATTGGTCTTAACCCACCACCTTTCTTGGGTACAATGAAGTAGGGACTGTAGAACCCCGACCTCATATCGGCTGGAGGAACCGGCTCGATCGCGCCCTTCGCCAGCAGGACATCGATCTCTGACCGCAAGACATGGGCATCCGAGCTCCACACTGAGGTGAAGAGGATGCCCCTGTACTTGGGAGGCCGGCGTGCGACGAATCGCATAGCCGAGTCTGATGGTACAGATGAGCCAGCATGACGGTCCGGGGAGGCCTTTTAGCCAGGCCCCCAGAGACCGAACAAGCGGGATCATCGGCACCACAGACGTACCCGGGGTGAGGCAGCGAGGTGGAGCACTCAGACCCGACTCGGGAGGCCCGGAGGCGGCCCGGAGTGTTGTCTGAGTACTCCAGGTGGGGCAGAGTGTGGGTGAGAAGGCCCGGGGGCGTCCTCGGTGCCCACACTGCTGCCCCCTGGCGAAGGGGGAGAGGGGAGGAAAGGAGTGGCAAGGCCCGGGGGCGTCGCACACTGCCAACCTGACTCTCTCAGAGCCCAGGGAGGGAGGAAACTGCTCTGAGAATGTGGGTACCGCTGGACTCCGGAGAGCCAGCGGCAGGACCGAACCGAAAAAATTCTCCCCCCGGTCCTCCTCCGGGGGAGGGAGGGGTGCGGACACCTTCTCCCCGAGCAGCTTGCCATCTCGCTGGGCTGCCCGTTCCAGGGCCGCTCGCCCATGTGCTTGCTAGCGGACTCGCGGTATCCTGGACGGGTTGGGCACATCCCCTGCGCCCGGCCACCTGCTGCCCGGGTGGAGGCTGCTGCTTGGCTTAGCAGGGGCGGAGGCGGACGCAGGGGGGGCACCCTCGGCGACAAGCAGATGGAGGTGCTGCAGCCGACGACTGGGTGGAGGCAGCAGCTAGTCGTCGGGGCAGGATGTTTTTTTTTTTTTTTTTTAAACCTCCATCCACTTCTGGGCCACCGAGAACTGCTGGGCGAGTTCTCGACAGCGTCGCCGAAGAGGCTAGCCTGACAGACAGGGGCGTTGAGGAACCGAACTCTGTCAGGCTCACGCATATCTGCCAGGTCTAGCCCCAGCTTCCTGGACCACTAACGTGGACATCGCCTGACCCAGGGAGCGTGCAGTGACTTCTGTCACCCGGAGAGCGAGGTCCATCACTGCACGCAGTTCCTGCATAACCCCTGAGTCAAGACTACCCTCGTGCATGCAGGAAAGAGGGTAGTGAGAGAGCGAAAAAATTCATACAGATTATGGCCCTTTTGGCGTTCCATATTTTGACACCAAAAGCTCCACACTGCTAAATTCTTCCAATGCACATCCAGGCAGCCACCCCGGAAGGCATGGCTGTCAACACTTAATCTGATTCAGCATGAGCACACACTATTATAGTGGGAAACTCAGCGTCATCATCTCCAGCGCATAACAGCCCTCTCTCCGATGCAGCAATTGACATCTGTCCTCTGCCAGAGCCACAAATGAAATGCTGGGTCCCCCTTTTTTTTTTTTTTTTTTTTAAGGACCAGAAATCCCATCTGGGCTACCAGCAGGCATGAGAGACAGTGGGCGTGGCCGCCAGACTCGACGGCACACGGCACGCTGAACGCTCAAGCCCCTATTAAAGGGGCAGGACGAACAACGCGCCGACGTGGCCATGTCCCCATGAGAGAACATGAACCACCCACGAACAAAGTCTCAACATGCTCATGATGCGATAGAGGAGTGGCGGCCCGAAGAGATGTACCCGGCGGGGATGCCCCACTGTAATCCTCAGGTCACCAAGGCTTATTAACCAAAATAATCCTTTTCTGGAGCACCAGAAAAGAAACTAGATCAGGGAATAAGCAAAGGGACTCAACCCCGTTTGAGGTTTCATAGTCTGGACCGCGCATCTAGAGAGCGCCGAGTGACCATGCTCTCCTGAGAGAGCATGAATCACCCACGAAAGCAATCTCACATGTTTATATGTGAGAGAGATCGTGGCCGTCAAATGAGGACAGGAAACAACCGCATCCAGAAACACATGGTTTGAATGACATCTTGAAAAAGACGCAGGGTCAAACCGTGTTGCTCTTTTAGTGATAGAGAGAAGAGAGAACCGCTCCAACAAGTGCCGAGGCACACAGGGGAATAGCCGCGGCTCACAGTGGTTTAAAGGTGCAAGCCCACTGTAAGCACTCAGAGGAAACGCCCAGCGAACCGACAGATTTCTTCTGCTCGCGACCACCGCTGTAAAGCGCCGTCACACCGACACTGGAACAGGTAAGCTGATCTTCTCGTAGAGACTCGTTTAGTTTGTGTAAACACACTCTTCGTAGGAACATGTAATGCTCGGCTCCGAAGTTGAAAGCGGTATGCGGCACTTCCACTTCCGTATTTATACCCGCGCTGCGGGGCGGTGCGTGGAATGCGTGATCGCATGCCAATCTTCATTGGCTCGTTTTTAATACACTCGAAGTAGATTGGTCTCTGAAACAGATCCCGATTCGTCGGTCAGTTCCGACGTACGTCGAACGTGACCGACTGAAAGGGAACTTACTTACTATACATACTCATTGACTTCCCTTCTGATTCCCATTACTAGCGAAAAGTTCAACAA
The DNA here is from genome assembly GCF_949357685.1 of Gobio gobio. NCBI lineage: Eukaryota > Metazoa > Chordata > Actinopteri > Cypriniformes > Gobionidae > Gobio > Gobio gobio. The sequence continues at coordinate 19,815,787 of NC_137112.1, read as the reverse complement.
AAGGTTTTTTTTTATTTATTTTATATATGCTATGTCTGTACAGAAGTCCATATCTGACCAACTGAACATATTTTTGGCCAAAGAGTCCTGAAAACGTACTTACTATACATACTCATTGACTTCCCTTCTGATTCCCATTACTAGCTAAATGTTCCACACATGTTTTGTTTTTTTGTGCTTTATTTTTTTTATACATGTTATGTCTGTACAGAAGTCCATATTTGACCTACTGAACATAATTTTGGCCCAAGAGTCCTTAAAAACTAACTTACTATAAATACTCATTGACTTGCCTTCTGATTCCAATTACTAGCCAAATGTTCCACTCAATGTTTTTTTTTTTTTTTTTACGTTTTATGGCTGTACAGAATCCATATCTGACTAACTGAACATATTTTTGGCCCAAGAGTCCTGAAAACTTACTTATTATATAAACTCTTTGACTTCCCTTCTGATTCCAAATACTAGTGAAAAGTTACACAAAATGGGTTTTTTTATTTATTTTTTTGCTTTATTTTGTTTTTATTTTATTTTATACATGTTATGTCTGTACAGAAGTCCATATTTGACCTACTGAACATGTTTTTGGCCCAAGAGTCCTTAAACACTAACTTACTATACATACTCTTTGAATTCTCTTCTGATTCCCATTACTAGCCAAAAGTTCCACAAAAGGTTTTTTAATGTAATTTTTTTTTTTACATGTTATGGCTGTACAGAAGTCCATATCTGACCAACTGAACATATTTTTGGCCCAAGAGTCCTGAAAACTTACTTACACACTCTTTGTCTTCCCTTCTAATTCCAAATACTAGTGAAAAGTTCCACAAAATTGGTTTTTTTATTTAATTTTTTTTGCTTTATTTTTATTTTTTTATTTTATACATGTTATGTTTATACAGAAGTCCATATTTGACCTACTTCACATATTTTTGCCCAAGAGTCTTTAAACACTAACTTGCTATACACACTGATTGACTGCCCTTCTGATTCCCAAAACTAGCGAAAAGTTCAACTAAAGGTTTTTAATTTATGATTTTATTTATTTATTTATTTTACATGTTATGTCTGTACAGAAGTCCATATTTGACCTATTGAACATAATTTTGGCCCAAGAGTCCTGAAAAATTACTTACTATACATACTCATTAACTTCCCTTCTGATTCCCATTAATAGCGAAAAGTTCAACAAAAGGTTTTTTTTTATTTATTTTATATATGCTATGTCTGTACAGAAGTCCATATTTGACCTACTTAACATATTTTTGCCCAAGAGTCTTTAAACACTTACTTGCTATACACACTGATTGACTGCCCTTCTGATTCCCAAAACTAGCGAAAAGTTCAACTAAAGGTTTTTAATTTATGATTTTATTTATTTATTTATTTATTTATTTATTTTACATGTTATAGCTGTACAGAAGTCCATATCTGACCAACTGAAAAAAAAATTGGCCCACGAGTCCTTAAACACAAACTTACTAAACAGACCCATTGACTTCCTTTCTGAATCCAATTACTAGCTAAAAGTTCCACCAATTTATGATTTTATTTATTTAATCATTTATTTTACATGTTATGGCTGTATAGAAGTCCATGTCTTACCTACTGAAAATATTTTTTGGCCCAAGAGTCATTAAACACTAACTTGCTATACATACTCGTTGACTTCCCTTCTAATTCCAAATACTAGTGAAAAGTTCCACAAAATTATTTTTTTATTTTATTTTATACATGTTATGTTTATACAGAAGTCCATATTTGACCTACTGAACATATTTTTGGCCCAAGAGTCCTGAAAACGTACTTACTATACATACTCATTGACTTCCCTTCTGATTCCCATTACTAGCCCAATGTTCCACACAATTTTTTTTTTTTGTGCTTAATTTTTTTATTTTTTTAGACATGTTTTGTCTGTACAGAAGTCCATATTTGACCTACTGAAGATAATTTTGTATAAATACTCATTGACTTGCCTTCTGATTCCAATTACTAGCCAAATGTTCCACAAAATGGGTTTTTTTATATATTCTTTTTGCTTTATTTTGTTTTTTTTTATTTTATACATGTTATGTCTGTACAGAAGTCCATATTTGACCTACTGAACATATTTTTGGCCCACGAGTCCTTAAACACAAACTTACTAAACAGACCCCTTGACTTCCCTTCTGATTCCAATTACTAGCGAAAAGTTCCACCAATTTATTCATTTATTTATTTATTCATTTATTTTACATGTTATGGCTGTATAGAAGTCCATATCTTACCTATTGAACATATTTTTTGGCCCAAGAGTCCTTAAACACCAACTTGCTATACATGCTCATTGACTTCACTTCTAATTCTAATTACTAGCCAAATGTTCCACAAAATTTTTTTTTTTTTTTTTTTTTTTTTTTTTTTTACATTTTATGGGTGTACAGAGTCCATATCTGACCAACTGAACATATTTTTGGCCCAAGAGTCCTGAAAACTAACTTACGATACATACTCATTGACTTCCCTTCTGATTCCAAATACTAGTGAAAAGTTCCACAAAAATATGTTTTTTTTGTTTTGTTTTTTATATACATATTATGGCTGTATAGAAGTCCATATCTGAACAACTGAACATATTTTTGGCCCAAGAGTCCTTAAACACTAACTTACTATACATACTGATTGACTGCCCTTCTGATTCCAATTACTAGCCAAAAGTTCAACCAAAGGGTTTATTATTTTTTATTTTTTTACATGTTATGGCTGTAGAGGTCCGTATTTAACCTACTGAACTTAATTTTGTCCCAAGAGTCCTTAAACACAAACTTACTAAACATACCCATTGACTTCCCTTCTGATTCCCATTACTAGACAAAAGTTCCACAAAAGGTTTTTAATTTATCATTATTTAATTTTTTTTTTTTTTTTTTTTTTTTTTTTACATTTTATGGCTGTACAGAAGTCCATATCTGACCAACTGAACATATTTTTGGCCCAAGAGTCCTGAAAACTAACTTACTATACATACTCATTGACTTCTTTTCTGATTCCAAATACTAGTGAAAAGTTCCCCAAAAAAAAAGTTTCTTTTTTTTTTTTTTTTTTTTTTTTTTACATATTATGGCTGTACAGAAGTCCATATTTGAACAACTGAACATATTTTTGGCCCAAGAGTCCTGAAAACTAACTTACTGTATATGCTCATTGACTTCCCTTCTGATTCCAAATACTAGTGAAAAGTTCCACAAAAATATGTTTTTTTTTTGTTTTGTTTTTTTATATACATATTATGGCTGTAAAGAAGTCCATATCTGAACAACTGAACATATTTTTGGCCCAAGAGTCCTTAAACACTAACTTACTATACATACTGATTGACTGCCCTTCTGATTCCAATTACTAGCCAAAAGTTCAACCAAAGGGTTTATTATTTTTTATTTTTTTACATGTTATGGCTGTAGAGGTCCGTATTTAACCTACTGAACTTAATTTTGTCCCAAGAGTCCTTAAACACAAACTTACTAAACATACCCATTGACTTCCCTTCTGATTCCCATTACTAGACAAAAGTTCCACAAAAGGTTTTTAATATATTATGATTTATTTTTTTATTTTATTTTTACATATTATGGCTGTACAGAAGTCCATATCTGACCAGCTGAACATATTTTTGGCCCAAGATTCCTGAAAACTAACTTACTATACATACTCATTGACTTCCTTTCTGATTCCAAATACTATCGAAAAGTTCAACAAAATGTTTTTTTTTGTTTTTTACATGTTATGGCTGTACAGAAGTCCATATCTGACCAACTGAACATATTTTTGGCCCAAGAGTCCTGAAAACTTACTTACTATACATACTCATTGACTTCCCTTCTTATTCCAAATACTAGGGAAATGTTCCACAAAATGTTTTTTTTTTTTTTTGCTTAATATTTTTTACACATTTTTATACATGTTATGTCTGTACAGAAGTCCATATTTGACCTATTGAACATATTTTGGCCCAAGAGTCCTGAAAACTTACTTACTATACATACTCATTGACTTCCCTTCTGATTCCCATTACTAGCGAAAAGTTCAACAAAAGGGTTTTTTTTTAATTTATTTTATGTATGCTATGTCTGTACAGAAGTCCATATTTGACCTACTGAACATATTTTTGGCCCAAGAGTCCTGAAAACTTACTTAATATACATACTCTTTGACTTCCCTTTTGATTCCAAATACTAGTGAAAAGTTCCACAAAATGGTTTTTTTTTTGTTGTTTTTTTGCTTTATTTTATTTTTTTATTTTATACATGTTCTGTTTATACAGAAGTCCATATTTGACCTACTTAACATATTTTTGCCCAAGAGTCTTTAAACACTAACTTGCTATACACACTGATTGACTGCCCTTCTGATTCCCAAAACTAGTGAAAAGTTCAACTAAAGGTTTTTAATTTATGATTTTATTTATTTATTTATTTTACGTGTTATGTCTGTACAGAAGTCCATATTTGACCTATTGAACATAATTTTGGCCAAAGAGTCCTGAAAAATTACTTACTATACATACTCAATGACTTCCCTTCTGATTCCTATTACTAGCGAAAAGTTCAACAAAAGGTTTTTTTTTTTTTTTTTTTATATATATGCTATGTCTGTACAGAAGTCCATATTTGACCTACTGAACATATTTTGGCCCAAGAGTCCTGAAAACGTACTTATTATACATACACTTTGACTTCCCTTCTGATTCCAAATACTAGTGGAAAGTTCCACAAAATGGTTTTTTTTTTTTTTTTTTTTGCTTTATTTTTTTATTTTATTTTATAAATGTTATGTTTATACAGAAGTCCATATTTGACCTACTAAACATATTTTTGGCCCAAGAGTCCTTAAAGACTAACTTACTATACACACTGATTGACTACCCTTCTGATTCCCATTACTAGCGAAAAGTTCAACAAAAGGTTTTTAATTTATGATCTTATTTATTTATTTATTTATTTATTTATTTTTACATGTTATGGCTGTACAGAAGTCCATATCTTACCTACTGAACATATTCTTTGGGCCAAAAGTCCTGAAAAATAAATTACTATACATTCTCATTGACTTCCCTTTTGATTCCAAATACTAGCGAAAAGTTCCACAAAATTGTTTTTTTTATTTATTTTTTTTGCTTTATGTTATTTTTTTTATTTTATACATGTTATGTCTGTACAGAAGTCCATATTTGACCTACTGAACATATTTTTGGCCCAAGAGTCCTTAAACACAAACTTACTAAACATACCCATTGACTTCCCTTCTGATTCCAATTACTAGCGAAAAGTTCCACAAAAGGTTATTTATTTATTTATTTATTTATTTATTTATTTATTTATTTATTTATTTATTTATTTATTTATTTATTTATTTATTTATTTATTTATTTATTTATTATTTTACATGTTATGGCTGTACAGAAGTCCATATTTGACCAGCTGAACGTATTTTTGGCCCAAGAGTCCTTTAACACAAACTTACTAAACATACCCATTGACTTCCCTTCTGATTCCAATTACAGCGAAAAGTTCCACAAAAGGTTTTTTATTTATTTATTTATTTATTTATTTATTTATTTATTTATTTATTTATTTATTTATTTATTTATTTATTTATTTATTTATTTATTTATTTATTTATTTATTTATTTATTTATTTATTTTACATGTTATGGCTGTATAGAAGTCCATATCTTACCTACTGAACATATTTCTTGGCCCAAGAGTTCTTAAACACTAACTTACTATACATACTCATTGACTGCCCTTCTGATTCCAATTGCTAGCCAAATTTTCCACAAAATGTTATTTATTTATTTTTTTTTACATTTTATGGCTGTACAGAAGTCCATATTTGACCAGCTGAACGTATTTTTGGCCCAAGAGTCCTTTAACAAAAACTTACTAAACATACCCATTGACTTCCCTTCTGATTCCAATTACAGCGAAAAGTTCCACAAAAGGTTTTTAATTTATTTATTTATTTATTTATTTATTTATTTATTTATTTATTTATTTATTTATTTATTTATTTATTTATTTATTTATTTATTTATTTATTTATTTATTTATTTATTTATTTATTTATTTTACATGTTATGGCTGTATAGAAGTCCATATCTGACCAACTGAACATATTTTTGGCCCAAGAGTCCTGAAAACTTACTTACACACTCTTTGTCTTCCCTTCTGATTCCAAATACTAGTGAAAAGTTCCACAAAATTGGTTTTTTTATTTAATTTTTTTTGCTTTATTTTTATTTTTTTATTTTATACATGTTATGTTTATACAGAAGTCCATATTTGACCTACTTCACATATTTTTGCCCAAGAGTCATTAAACACTAACTTGCTATACATACTCGTTGACTTCCCTTCTAATTCCAAATACTAGTGAAAAGTTCCACAAAATTATTTTTTTATTTTATACATGTTATGTTTATACAGAAGTCCATATTTGACCTACTGAACATATTTTTGGCCCAAGAGTCCTGAAAACGTACTTACTATACATACTCATTGACTTCCCTTCTGATTCCCATTACTAGCCCAATGTTCCACACAATTTTTTTTTTTTGTGCTTAATTTTTTTATTTTTTTAGACATGTTTTGTCTGTACAGAAGTCCATATTTGACCTACTGAAGATAATTTTGTATAAATACTCATTGACTTGCCTTCTGATTCCAATTACTAGCCAAATGTTCCACAAAATGGGTTTTTTTATTTATTTTTTTTTGCTTTATTTTGTTTTTTTTTATTTTATACATGTTATGTCTGTACAGAAGTCCATATTTGACCTACTGAACATATTTTTGGCCCACGAGTCCTTAAACACAAACTTACTAAACAGACCCCTTGACTTCCCTTCTGATTCCAATTACTAGCGAAAAGTTCCACCAATTTATTCATTTATTTATTTATTCATTTATTTTACATGTTATGGCTGTATAGAAGTCCATATCTTACCTATTGAACATATTTTTTGGCCCAAGAGTCCTTAAACACCAACTTGCTATACATGCTCATTGACTTCACTTCTAATTCTAATTACTAGCCAAATGTTCCACAAAATTTTTTTTTTTTTTTTTTTTTTTTTTTACATTTTATGGGTGTACAGAGTCCATATCTGACCAACTGAACATATTTTTGGCCCAAGAGTCCTGAAAACTAACTTACGATACATACTCATTGACTTCCCTTCTGATTCCAAATACTAGTGAAAAGTTCCACAAAAATATGTTTTTTTTGTTTTGTTTTTTATATACATATTATGGCTGTATAGAAGTCCATATCTGAACAACTGAACATATTTTTGGCCCAAGAGTCCTTAAACACTAACTTACTATACATACTGATTGACTGCCCTTCTGATTCCAATTACTAGCCAAAAGTTCAACCAAAGGGTTTATTATTTTTTATTTTTTTACATGTTATGGCTGTAGAGGTCCGTATTTAACCTACTGAACTTAATTTTGTCCCAAGAGTCCTTAAACACAAACTTACTAAACATACCCATTGACTTCCCTTCTGATTCCCATTACTAGACAAAAGTTCCACAAAAGGTTTTTAATTTATCATTATTTAATTTTTTTTTTTTTTTTTTTTTTTTTTACATTTTATGGCTGTACAGAAGTCCATATCTGACCAACTGAACATATTTTTGGCCCAAGAGTCCTGAAAACTAACTTACTATACATACTCATTGACTTCTTTTCTGATTCCAAATACTAGTGAAAAGTTCCCCCAAAAAAAAGTTTCTTTTTTTTTTTTTTTTTTTTTTTTTTTTTTTTTTACATATTATGGCTGTACAGAAGTCCATATTTGAACAACTGAACATATTTTTGGCCCAAGAGTCCTGAAAACTAACTTACTGTATATGCTCATTGACTTCCCTTCTGATTCCAAATACTAGTGAAAAGTTCCACAAAAATATGTTTTTTTTTTGTTTTGTTTTTTATATACATATTATGGCTGTAAAGAAGTCCATATCTGAACAACTGAACATATTTTTGGCCCAAGAGTCCTTAAACACTAACTTACTATACATACTGATTGACTGCCCTTCTGATTCCAATTACTAGCCAAAAGTTCAACCAAAGGGTTTATTATTTTTTATTTTTTTACATGTTATGGCTGTAGAGGTCCGTATTTAACCTACTGAACTTAATTTTGTCCCAAGAGTCCTTAAACACAAACTTACTAAACATACCCATTGACTTCCCTTCTGATTCCCATTACTAGACAAAAGTTCCACAAAAGGTTTTTAATATATCGTTAGCCTCATAGCATAATTGCCTACGTCATATTTCAATGTTTTTGGTAAACAAGAAAAAACTAATTTTTTAGAAATCACATTGTTATTTTTTATTGATATTATAACAGTAAATTCAACCAGATGTGTGAACAAGTATGCAAAAAGAAAAAGATCCATCATCAATTGCCTAACCAATAAAAGTGACTTAGGCAGAATATGCCATGACTTAGGCATTTTTTCTCTTACATAAAAAATGCAAACATAACATAACAAAAGTTGTTTTACTCTCCTAATTATAACCAAGATGTGTAACTTGTGAACCCTAACCAAGTTGTTTCTTATTAATGTTTAACCTTAACCACTGTTTTCCTTTTCCACCCTTAATCGAAGTTCCACTTAGGTGCTGTGCAAACATAACATAACCAAAGTTTTTTTTATTCTCCTAAATATAACCAAGATGTGTAACTTGTCAACCCTAACCAAGTTGTTTCTTAATGTTTAACCTTAACCACTGTTTTTCTTTCCCACCAAGTTCCACTCAGGTGTTGTGCACACTCATTTTCACACTGTCTATTGATGAGGGAGGTTGTCATAGTACTGGTGGGCTACTCTTGGTAGTACTGGTTTCATTGCCTGCAAGTCATTGAATTTCCTGAGAGTAATTGGCAGTTGGGCAGGAAAGAGTGGGACCCAGTGGAATGGTTCTTTGGGGATGTTGATTCGCTGAGACAGGTCCTCCCATTCAGACTCAAAATCCAACTTGTACCGGATTCGACCATCAGCCAAGTACTGGAAAGCCCGGAGGCCAAGGACTGTGGGGTCACCAACTTTTTTACCTGGTCGAATATTGGTGACGTAGGCCCCAGATAACTTCATGAAGTCATTGTGGTATAGCTGGGTCACCTTGTATGGGGATGGATGTATTCGTGCAGTCTCAAAGATGACAATGTAATCACGTGGAGTGTGAATATCTTTGACAATGCGCCGCTCAATGAGGCTATGCATGGAGTAATAACTTTTGATGATTTCGGGTAGAAATCTAAAGGCGCACGGTGACAAAATATAATGAAATAACCACCTTAATGTGTAATGTTGACATTTTTTTTATTTTGACATGAAAGCTTACATGTTAAGGGAGCAAACTGGCCCAAAATCTCAAAATTGACCACTGCATGAAAAAACGATGTTTTCACCTGCCGTGTCTCGCCTTAAAATAAAAAATAAATGCTTGAAAAATTACTTCACTTGCCTAAAATTGCCTAAATGTCTTTTTATGGTGATGTTTCTTAACTGTAAAGATTTGTTCTGACCAGAAATGAGGTTATATTTTGCTAGTGTTGGCTAGCTACTTCATCATGTCTTGTAGCAAAAAAAGTCAAGTTTAAATACACAGTTTATAATCCCTTTGATTGACTGAAATTACATTTAGTGTCTGGAAAATTTAAGAAATATGAACTCTTACCAGATGAAAACGAATCAAACAGAAGAGCTAATACATCACTTCTGGACATCTGTCTTCCCATGTTTTCTGCCATTTTGTTTGTATCAAAACTGCCTAAGTCAAAGAGATGACTTAGGCAGATAATGTTTTTGGATTCTAATAAGTGTTGTGATTGGCTAAGGACATAGGCAGAAAGGCAGGATGATGCAGCAGTGGTAGGACAGTAAAGTTAGGCAGATATCTCAATTGGGCCAAAAAATGACTTAGGCAATTATGCTATGAGGCTAACGATATTATGAATTTTTTTTTTTTTTTTTTTACATATTATGGCTGTACAGAAGTCCATATCTGACCAGCTGAACATATTTTTGGCCCAAGATTCCTGAAAACTAACTTACTATACATACTCATTGACTTCCTTTCTGATTCCAAATACTATCGAAAAGTTCAACAAAATGTTTTTTTTTGTTTTTTACATGTTATGGCTGTACAGAAGTCCATATCTGACCAACTGAACATATTTTTGGCCCAAGAGTCCTGAAAACTTACTTACTATACATACTCATTGACTTCCCTTCTTATTCCAAATACTAGGGAAATGTTCCACAAAATGTTTTTTTTTTTTTTGCTTAATATTTTTTACACATTTTTATACATGTTATGTCTGTACAGAAGTCCATATTTGACCTATTGAACATATTTTGGCCCAAGAGTCCTGAAAACTTACTTACTATACATACTCATTGACTTCCCTTCTGATTCCCATTACTAGCGAAAAGTTCAACAAAAGGGTTTTTTTTTTATTTATTTTATGTATGCTATGTCTGTACAGAAGTCCATATTTGACCTACTGAACATATTTTTGGCCCAAGAGTCCTGAAAACTTACTTAATATACATACTCTTTGACTTCCCTTTTGATTCCAAATACTAGTGAAAAGTTCCACAAAATGGTTTTTTTTTAGTTTTTTTTTTGCTTTATTTTATTTTTTTATTTTATACATGTTCTGTTTATACAGAAGTCCATATTTGACCTACTTAACATATTTTTGCCCAAGAGTCTTTAAACACTAACTTGCTATACACACTGATTGACTGCCCTTCTGATTCCCAAAACTAGTGAAAAGTTCAACTAAAGGTTTTTAATTTATGATTTTATTTATTTATTTATTTTACATGTTATGTCTGTACAGAAGTCCATATTTGACCTATTGAACATAATTTTGGCCAAAGAGTCCTGAAAAATTACTTACTATACATACTCAATGACTTCCCTTCTGATTCCTATTACTAGCGAAAAGTTCAACAAAAGGTTTTTTTTTTATTTATTTTATATATGCTATGTCTGTACAGAAGTCCATATTTGACCTACTGAACATATTTTGGCCCAAGAGTCCTGAAAACGTACTTATTATACATACACTTTGACTTCCCTTCTGATTCCAAATACTAGTGGAAAGTTCCACAAAATGGTTTTTTTTTTTTTTTTTTTGCTTTATTTATTTTTTTTTTTATATAAATGTTATGTTTATACAGAAGTCCATATTTGACCTACTAAACATATTTTTGGCCCAAGAGTCCTTAAAGACTAACTTACTATACACACTGATTGACTACCCTTCTGATTCCCATTACTAGCGAAAAGTTCAACAAAAGGTTTTTAATTTATGATCTTATTTATTTATTTATTTATTTATTTTTACATGTTATGGCTGTACAGAAGTCCATATCTTACCTACTGAACATATTCTTTGGGCCAAAAGTCCTGAAAAATAAATTACTATACATACTCATTGACTGCCCTTCTGATTCCAATTACTAGCCAAAAGTTCAACCAAAGGGTTTATTATTTTTTATTTTTTTACATGTTATGGCTGTAGAGGTCCGTATTTAACCTACTGAACTTAATTTTGTCCCAAGAGTCCTTAAACACAAACTTACTAAACATACCCATTGACTTCCCTTCTGATTCCCATTACTAGACAAAAGTTCCACAAAAGGTTTTTAATTTATCATTATTTAATGTTTTTTTTTTTTTTTTTTTTTTTTTACATTTTATGGCTGTACAGAAGTCCATATCTGACCAACTGAACATATTTTTGGCCCAAGAGTCCTGAAAACTAAGTTACTATACATACTCATTGACTTCTTTTCTGATTCCAAATACTAGTGAAAAGTTCCCCAAAAAAAAAGTTTCTTTTTCTTTTTTTTTTTTTTCTTTTTTTTTCTTTTTTTTTACATATTATGGCTGTACAATAATAATAATAATAATAAATTTTATTTATATTGCACTTTACATTTAAGACAATCTCAAAGTGCTACAGAGTCAAGAGTTAAAATTAAGTTTAAACAAATTAAAAGTAAAATTAAACATGTCAGTTATATGCTTTTCTAAAGAGATGTGTTTTTAAGTCTTTTTTAAAAACATCTGTAGTCTGTGGGGCCCTCAGGTGGTCAGGGAGGGCGTTCCACAGCCTGGGGGCAGCAGAAGCAAAAGCCCTATCACCCATACTGCAGAGCTTGGTTCTGGGGGTTTGGAGGGTGTGTGAGGTTGCAGACCGGGTGCGTGAGGAGGTCTGGGGGGTGAGGAGTTCCTGTAGGTAAAGGGGGGCATGTCCATGAATGCACTGGTGAGTGAGGAGTGAGACCTTGTACTCAATTCTGAGTGGGACTGGGAGCCAGTGTAGGGATTTCAGAATGGGGGTGATGTGGTCATGCTTGCGCACCCTCATCAGGATCCTGGCAGCGCTGTTCTGTATGTACTGGAGTCTCTGGATGCTCCTGCCAGAGATCCCGATGAGGAGTGCATTACAGTAGTCCAGCCTGGAGGAGACAAAGGCATGGATGAGCTTCTCTGCATCTGGTAGGGTGAGTGTTGGACGGAGTTTGGCGATGTTCTTGAGGTGGTAAAATGATGTCTTACTGAGGTGTTTGATGTGGGTGTCAAAGGTGAGTTGTTGGTCCATTTTAACACCCAAGTTGGTGATAGATGTGGAGAGGGAGATGGTTTCGCCGTAGAAATTGATATTGGTGATGGTGGAAGAGCGGAGCTGATGTGGTGTGCCAACCAGGATGGCCTCCGTTTTGGAACTGTTGAGCTGTAGAAAGTTGAGCTTCATCCAAGCCTCTATCTCCTCCAGGCAGTTAGTCAGTGTAGAAGTTGGCAGAGGAGCAGAAGAAGTGGGGGTTGTCTTGAGGTAGAGCTGTGTGTCATCCGCATAGCAGTGAAATGCTATGCCATGGCTGCTAATGATATTGCCAAGGGGGAGCATGTAGAGAGAAAAGAGGGTGGGGCCCAGCACAGAGCCCTGAGGAACACCGCAGGTGACGTTGTGGGTGTGTGATTTGGCTTTGCCCAGGGCGACATGCTCAGTTCTGTCGGTCAGGTAGGAGGTGAACCAGTTGTGAGCGTTTTCTGAGAGTCCAATGGTGTATTGCAGACGGTGGAGAAGGATGTTGTGGTCTACTGTATCAAAAGCAGCTGTGAGGTCCAGGAGGATGAGTAGTGATGGGGAACCAGTATCTGCTGCCATCAGGAGGTCGTTGGTGACTCTGACCAAGGCTGTTTCTGTGCTATGACCAGGGCGGAAACCAGACTGAAATTTTTCATACAGTTTATTGTGTTTGAGGTGATCATGGAGTTGAGCTGCAACTATTTTTTCCAGAACCTTTGATAGGAATGGTAGATTGGAGATGGGCCTGTAATTGGAGAGAACTTCTGGATCCAGGGTGGGTTTTTTCAGTAGAGGTCTGATGACCGCAGTTTTTAATGCAGATGGGATATGACCGGCCAGGAGGGAGTGGTTTATGATCTTGGTGATGAACGGAGAGATGGCAGAGATGTTTGCCTTCAGCAGGGCCGAAGGAAAAGGGTCCAGGGCACAGGTGGACGGCTTCATTCTTTTCATGATGTCCTCTACTTCCTCCTGCGTGGCTTCGGAGAAGGTGCAGAGCGACTGTACAATCTCAAGCGGTGGGTCAGCAGTTGGGAGGTGCAGGATCGCAGTGGTGGAGCTTTATTTTGTTTTTTTTTATTTTATACATGTTATGTCTGTACAGAAGTCCATATTTGAACAACTGAACATATTTTTGGCCCAAGAGTCCTGAAAACTAACTTACTGTATATGCTCATTGACTTCCCTTCTGATTCCAAATACTAGTGAAAAGTTCCACAAAAATATGTTTTTTTTGTTTGTTTTTTTTTTTATATACATATTATGGCTGTAAAGAAGTCCATATCTGAACAACTGAACATATTTTTGGCCCAAGAGTCCTTAAACACTAACTTACTATACATACTGATTGACTGCCCTTCTGATTCCAATTACTAGCCAAAAGTTCAACCAAAGGGTTTATTATTTTTTATTTGTTTACATGTTATGGCTGTAGAGGTCCGTATTTAACCTACTGAACTTAATTTTGTCCCAAGAGTCCTTAAACACAAACTTACTAAACATACCCATTGACTTCCCTTCTGATTCCTATTACTAGACAAAAGTTCCACAAAAGGTTTTTAATATATTATGATTTATTTTTTTATATTTTTTACATATTATGGCTGTACAGAAGTCCATATCTGACCAGCTGAACATATTTTTGGCCCAAGATTCCTGAAAACTAACTTACTATACATACTCATTGACTTCCTTTCTGATTCCAAATACTATCGAAAAGTTCAACAAAATGTTTTTTTTTGTTTTTTACATGTTATGGCTGTACAGAAGTCCATATCTGACCAACTGAACATATTTTTGGCCCAAGAGTCCTGAAAACTTACTTACTATACATACTCATTGACTTCCCTTCTTATTCCAAATACTAGGGAAATGTTCCACAAAATGTTTTTTTTTTTTTTTTGCTTAATATTTTTTACACATTTTTATACATGTTATGTCTGTACAGAAGTCCATATTTGACCTATTGAACATATTTTGGCCCAAGAGTCCTGAAAACGTCTCGGTTACGTATGGTAACCCTCGTTCCCTGAAGGAGGGAACGGAGACGTACGTCGGTAATAACCGACGAATTGGGATCACTTCAGAGAGCCCCTATCAGCTTCGAGAACTTAAGAACAGGCCAATGAACAATTGGCGTGCGAGATTTGCATCTCGCGCTCCGCCCCGCGCCGCGGGTATAAACGGGAAGCGAGAGCACCGCACTGACGTTTTTCACTGAGGAGCCGAACCAGTGACTCGGCCAAGCAGTGATGGAAGGAACTGTGGCGACGGGACGTACGTCTCCGTTCCCTCCTTCAGGGAACGAGGGTTACCATACGTAACCGAGACGTTCCCTTTCAGTCGGTCACTACGACGTACGTCGGTAATAACCGACGAATTGGGATCCCTATGGAAAACGCCACAGTTACTACCACTTCCAGCGCCCAGCGAGAGCCCCTCAGACCCCGTTCTGAAGCGGGCGGGAAGATTCACGCTAGAAGAGTCATACTGCTGTTCCGCAAGACCCATTCAGCAGACTTGATTGGATAACGCTGGGAAAGCGTGCCCGAAGGACGCTGCGGGAGCCACATCATGCCCGGAGGGAGTTACCATGTGGAGAACACGTATGGGCTGGCCGTGGGCAGCACAACATACGGAGTCCCAGGGGAGGCCCCGGCCTAATGCAGGCGGGGGACGACACCGTACTGAGACGGCAGAGAACTCTGCCAAGGGAAAGACACGAGCTCGCCATAGGGAGCTGTACCGTGGAAATACACGTATGGGACCGCCGTAGGGGTCACGACATACGGAACCCAGCCTGACACAAGTTCCACCAATGCATACGAGTGCCAGACCTGGCGTCGGACGCTCCGCAACATCCGACTGCCGAGGGGTGCGGAGGACTCAACAGGGTTCGCCTATCCTGGGGAACTCGACTGGAGAAAATAAGCGCACGTATCCGTTCCAGGGGAAGGGAATGGCGCAGCAAGCCGACACTAGAACGGGCACTTCAGTGAAGCTGACTATGGGAAGCGAGCACACGAGAAGCCACCGGCTCTACACGCAGGCTATAAAACCTAGCGAACGTGTTGGGTGTCGCCCAGCCCGCAGCTCTACAAATGTCTGTCAGCGAGGCGCCACGAGCCAGCGCCCAGGAAGAAGCTACACCCCAGGTGGAGTGAGCTCTAACCCCGAGCGGGCAGGGCACGTCTTGGGATTCATACGCCAAGACGATGGCATCCACTATCCAGTGGGCCATCCTCTGCTTGGAGACAGCCTTTCCCTTCTGCTGTCCTCCGTAACAGACGAAGAGCTGCTCTGAGGTCCTGAAGCTTTGCGTTCTGTCCACGTAAGTCCGGAGAGCACGGACGGGACAGAGCAAAGCTAGGGCTGGGTCTGCCTCCTCCGAAGGCAGCGCTTGCAGGCTCACCACTTGGTCCCGGAAGGGAGTAGTGGGAACCTTGGGCACATATCCAGGCCAGGGTCTCAGGGTCACCTGAGAATCACCCGGCCCGAATTCCAGGCACGATTCGTCGACCGAAAATGCCTGCAGGTCCCCTACCCTCTTAACTGAGGCCAATGCAATCAGGAGTATTGTCTTTAGAGACAAGACTTAAGCTCTACTGACTGTAAAGGCTCGAAGGGCGCCCTCTGCAGTGCGGTCAGCACCAGAGACAAGTCCCAAGAGGGTATAGAAGAAGGGCGAGGAGGATTTAGTCTCCTCGCTCCCCTTAGGAACCTGACGATCAGATCATGCTTGCCTAAGGACTCACCATCAATGAGGTCATGGCTTGCGGCGATGGCGGCAACATATACCTTGAGGGTGGAGGGAGACAGCCTTCGCTCCAACCCGTCTTGAAGAAAAGATAGCACAGATCCGATCGAACACTTCCGGGGGTCTTCTCGGCGAGAAGAGCACCAGTCGACGAACAGGTTCCACTTCAACGCATAAAGCCGTCTCGTAGAGGGGGCTCTGGCGGAAGCGATGGTGTCGACTACCGCTTGCGGTAGGTCACCTAGAACCTCCGCGTCCCGTCCAGGGACCAGACATGGAGTTTCCAGAGGTCTGGACGCGGGTGCCAAGGGTGCCCCGTCTCTGAGACAGAAGGTCCTGCCTCAGAGGAATGGGCCAAGGAGGTACTGTCGCGAGGAGCACTAGTTCCGGGAACCACGTCCTGTTGGGCCAGTACAGAGCTACCAAGAGGAGATGCTCCTCGTCCTCCCTGACCTTGCACAGTGTCTGTGCAAGAAGGCTCACTGGGGGAAACGCATATTTGCGCAGAGCCCGGGGCCAGCTGTGTGCCAGTGCATCCGTGCCGAGGGTCCCCTCGGACAGGGAATAAAACAACTGGCAGTGGGTCGTGTCGTGGGCGGCAAACAGATCGATCTGTGCGGCCCCAAAGCGACTCCAAATCAGCTGGACCACCTGGGGGTGGAGTCGCCACTCTCCGGGAAGCACTGGCAACCGTGACAGCTCGTCGGCCGCACGATTGAGCAGGCCCGGAATGTGGATAGCACGAAGGGACCTCAGATGCTTCTGACTCCACAGGAGGAGATGGCGGGCGAGTTGGGACAAACGGCGGGAGCGTAGACCACCTTGTTTGTTGATGTACGCAACGGCCGTCGTGCTGTCCGTCCGGACCAGAACGTGCTTGTCTTTGAGCGACCCTTTGAGGCGGCTGAGAGCAAGACGAACTGCCAGCAACTCTAGGCAATTGATATGCCATTGCAGTTGGGGCCCCGTCCACAGACCCGATACTGCAAGCCCGTTGTACGTGGCCCCCCAACCCGTGGGTGAGGCATCCGTGGAGACAACATGATGCCTGGACACTTGTTCTAGAGGCACTCCTGCCCGTAGAAATGAAGGGTCCGACCACGGGGTGAGGGTTTGGCGGCATCTCGGCGTCACTTGGACACGGAGGGACCCGCTGTGCCACGCCCATCTCGGGACTCGGTCGTGTAGCCAGTGCTGAAGCGGTCTCATATGGAGCAGCCCTAGCGGCGTTACTGCGGCTGCTGCTGCCATATGCCCCAGGAGCCTCTGAAAATGTTTCAGTGGAACCGCTGTACTGCGTTTGAGCGTACTCAAGCAGCTCAGCACCGACTGGACGCACTCCTCTGTGAGGCGCGCAGTCATGGCGACCGAGTCGATCTCCATCCCGAGAAAAGAGATCCTCTGTACAGGACAGAGTTTGCTCTTCTCCCAGTTGACCCGAAGACCCAACTGGCTGAGGTGCCGGAGCACCATGTCCCTGTGTTCGCACAACTGCTCCCGTGACTGGGCAAGAATCAGCCAGTCGTCGAGATAGTTGAGGATGCGAACACCACGCTCTCTCATGGGAGCAATGGCCGCCTCCGCAACTTTCGTGAAGACACGGGGCGACAGGGACCGCCCGAAGGGCAGGACTTAGTACTGGTATGCCCGTCCGTCGAAAGCAAAGCGTAGAAACGGTCTGTGTCGAGGGAGAATCGAGACATGAAAGTACACGTCCTTCAGGTCGATCGCTGCAAACCAATCCTGGGGACGGATGCATCTGAAGATGCGTTTCTGGGTTAACATTCGGAACGGCATCCTGTGGAGGGAGCGGTTCAGGTAACGCAGGTCCAGGATCGGTCGTAACCCGCCACCTTTCTTGGGTACAATGAAGTACGGGCTGTAGAACCCGGACCTCATATCGGCTGGAGGGACCGGCTTTATCGCGTCCTTCGCCAGTAGGACAGCGATCTCCGCCCGAAGCACGGGGGCATCCACCCACACAATAGACGTGAAGTGAACGCCCCCGAACTTGGGCGGACGCCGGGCGAACTGAATCGTAAGCCGAGTCTGATGGTACAGATGACCCAGCGAGACGGGCTGGGGAGCGCTAGCCAGGCCCCCAGAGACCGAACAAGCGGGGTCATCGGTACCACAGACGTACCCGCAGCAGGGCAGCGAGGCGGAATGCAGGGACCCCAGGACGACATGGGAGTGGTCCGTGTAGGGGTCTGGGTCTGACACACGACCTGCATCCGCTGAGGGGGTGCGCGAGTGTGGGAAGGCCGCTTGAGTGCGTTCCCACAGCCGGCACCCCCTGCTGGCGATTTGGAGAGGCACCAGAGGCTGACAAGGCATGGGAGCGTTGTACACCGCCCAGCGCGTTCTCCAAATGAAGGAGGGGCTGAGCGTGGCAAGGCTTTGTGGCGTTGCACACGGTCTGCCTCACCTCCTTCCTCAGCGGGGAACAAGAGCGGCGAGGCATAGCGTCGCGCACTGTCGTCCACACACCGCTGAGAAGAGGGGAATGAGAGTGGCGAGGCTTGTAGCGTCACACACTGCCATTCTCGCCCTCTTGTGGGGAGGGGAATGAGGGCGGCGAGGCTTGTAGCGTCACACGCTGCCATTCCTGAACTCCCGAGACCCAGAGATATTGGAACTGTTCTCCTCTTTTTTTTTTTTTTTTTAATATATATATTTTTGGGTACCACTGGCTGTTTTTAACCCCAGTGACGGAACAGAATTACTAATGGTTTTTACCCGGCCCTCCTCCGGGGGAAGAACAGTCCCGAACCAAATCCGGGTCAATGGTGTTTCTGGACATCGTCTAGCCAAGGGCCAGCGCTGTGCGCAGCTCAACCTCGGCTGAGAACTACCCTCATGCCCTAAGCAGGGCGGAGGTGGCCTGCCAGTGGCACTGCCACCCCACCGATGAGGGTAGTGAGAGAGAGGAAAACTTTATACAGATTATGGCCCTATTGGTGTTCCATATTTTGCCACCAATAGTTCCATAATGCAAAAGCCTTCCAACGCACATCCGGGAAAGGCAAGAGGCAGGCAAGGCGAATTATGCGTTGCACTATGCCTCAGCCACCCGGGAAAGCATGGCTGTCGAGCATGAATCGGATTCAGCAGGAGCGCCCACTATTATAGTGGGAATCTCAGCATCATCTTCATTTTCAACACATAACAGCCCTCTCTCCGATGCAGCGATTGACATCTGTCCTCTGCTAGAGCCCCAAACGAAACGCTAGGTCCTTTTTTTTATTTTTTTTTATTATTATTTATTTATTTATTTTTTAGGACCAGCAATCCCATCTGTAAGCTACCGGCAGACATGTGAGACAGTGGGCGTGGCCGTGAGACGGCACACGGCGCGCTGAACACTCAAGCCCTTATGAAAAAGGCAAGATGAACAGCGCGCCGACGTGGCCATGCTCTCATTAGAGAGCATAGACCACCCACAAACACAGTCTCAACATGCGTAGCCGCCGAGTGACGCGCGCTGAGCTGCCGTGGCAACCCGCGCTGTCACTCGGCAGCTAGACGGCACACGGCGCGCTGAACACTCAAACCCTCACGCGGAAGGCGAGATGACCAGCGCGTCGACGTGGTCCCGTTCCCCTGAGAGAACACGGATCACCCACGAACACAGTCTCAACATGTTTATGCGAGAGGGATCGTGGCCGTCAGGACAGGAAACAACCGCATCCAGAAACGCACGAGTGGAATGACGTCTTGAAAAAGACGCAGTGTCACACCCGTGTTGCTCTTTTTGTGAGGAAACGCTCTTTTAAGAGAGAGTGCTGAAGCACCCAGGGAAATCGCGGCAACACACAGGGGATAGTGCAGCCTGTGTTTGCACTCAAAGAATGGAACGCCCACCGATACCAACAGATTGCTGTGAGAACAGCAGTTTGTTCCTTCTAGCAGCTTGAGTTCGCGGTCCCGCTGGAAAGTGCCGTCACACCAGCACACGATCCTCTTCTCTGTTCTGATGAATTCTCTTTCGCTGAAAAGACAGGAAAGCAGTCTCTGCAACTTCAAACGCCGGTTCGGCTCCGAAGTGAATGACGTCAGTGCGGTGCTCTCGCTTCCCGTTTATACCCGCGGCGCGGGGCGGAGCGCGAGATGCAAATCTCGCACGCCAATTGTTCATTGGCCTGTTCTTAAGTTCTCGAAGCTGATAGGGGCTCTCTGAAGTGATCCCAATTCGTCGGTTATTACCGACGTACGTCGTAGTGACCGACTGAAAGGGAACTTACTTACTATACATACTCATTGACTTCCCTTCTGATTCCCATTACTAGCGAAAAGTTCAACAAAAGGGTTTTTTTTTATTTATTTTATGTATGCTATGTCTGTACAGAAGTCCATATTTGACCTACTGAACATATTTTTGGCCCAAGAGTCCTGAAAACTTACTTAATATACATACTCTTTGACTTCCCTTTTGATTCCAAATACTAGTGAAAAGTTCCACAAAATGGTTTTTTTGTTTGTTTTTTTTTTGCTTTATTTTATTTTTTTATTTTATACATGTTCTGTTTATACAGAAGTCCATATTTGACCTACTTAACATATTTTTGCCCAAGAGTCTTTAAACACTAACTTGCTATACACACTGATTGACTGCCCTTCTGATTCCCAAAACTAGTGAAAAGTTCAACTAAAGGTTTTTAATTTATGATTTTATTTATTTATTTATTTTACATGTTATGTCTGTACAAAAGTCCATATTTGACCTATTGAACATAATTTTGGCCAAAGAGTCCTGAAAAATTACTTACTATACATACTCAATGACTTCCCTTCTGATTCCTATTACTAGCGAAAAGTTCAACAAAAGGTTTTTTTTTATTTATTTTATATATGCTATGTCTGTACAGAAGTCCATATTTGACCTACTGAACATATTTTGGCCCAAGAGTCCTGAAAACGTACTTATTATACATACTCTTTGACTTCCCTTCTGATTCCAAATACAAGTGGAAAGTTCCACAAAATGTTTTTTTTTTTTTTTTTTTTTGCTTTATTTTTTTTTTATTTTTTATAAATGTTATGTTTATACAGAAGTCCATATTTGACCTACTAAACATATTTTTGGCCCAAGAGTCCTTAAAGACTAACTTACTATACACACTGATTGACTACCCATCTGATTCCCATTACTAGCGAAAAGTTCAACAAAAGGTTTTTAATTTATGATCTTATTTATTTATTTATTTATTTATTTATTTATTTATTTATTTATTTATTTTTACATGTTATGGCTGTACAGAAGTCCATATCTTACCTACTGAACATATTCTTTGGGCCAAAAGTCCTGAAAAATAAATTACTATACATTCTCATTGACTTCCCTTTTGATTCCAAATACTAGCGAAAAGTTCCACAAAATTGTTTTTTTTATTTATTTTTTTTGCTTTATGTTATTTTTTTTATTTTATACATGTTATGTCTGTACAGAAGTACATATTTGACCTACTGAACATATTTTTGGCCCAAGAGTCCTTAAACACAAACTTACTAAACATACCCATTGACTTCCCTTCTGATTCCATTTACTAGCGAAAAGTTCCACAAAAGGTTATTTATTTATTTATTATTTATTTATTTATTTATTATTTATTTATTTATTTATTTATTATTTATTTATTTATTTATTTATTTATTTATTTATTTATTTATTTATTTATTTATTTATTTATTTATTTATTTATTTATTTATTTATTTATTTATTTATTTATTTATTATTTTACATGTTATGGCTGTACAGAAGTCCATATTTGACCAGCTGAACGTATTTTTGGCCCAAGAGTCCTTTAACACAAACTTACTAAACATACCCATTGACTTCCCTTCTGATTCCAATTACAGCGAAAAGTTCCACAAAAGGTTTTTTATTTATTTATTTATTTATTTATTTATTTATTTATTTATTTATTTATTTATTTATTTATTTATTTATTTATTTATTTATTTATTTATTTTACATGTTATGGCTGTATAGAAGTCCATATCTTACCTACTGAACATATTTCTTGGCCCAAGAGTCCTTAAACACTAACTTACTATACATACTCATTGACTGCCCTTCTGATTCCAATTGCTAGCCAAATTTTCCACAAAATGTTATTTATTTATTTTTTTTACATTTTATGGCTGTACAGAAGTCCATATTTGACCAGCTGAACGTATTTTTGGCCCAAGAGTCCTTTAACACAAACTTACTAAACATACCCATTGACTTCCCTTCTGATTCCAATTACAGCGAAAAGTTCCACAAAAGGTTTTTAATTAATTTATTTATTTATTTATTTATTTATTTATTTATTTATTTATTTATTTATTTATTTATTTATTTATTTATTTTACATGTTATGGCTGTATAGAAGTCCATATCTGACCAACTGAACATATTTTTGGCCCAAGAGTCCTGAAAACGTCTCGGTTACGGATGTAACCCTCGTTCCCTGAGGAGGGAACGGAGACGTAACGTTAGTGACTAACGAATGGGGGTTTCGCTTAGAAGCCTATCAACTTCGAGTTTTGAGAAAACGCCCAATGGCGTGCCAATGCCATGGGGCATGCGGAATTTGCATACGTAGCTCCGCCTCACTGCGTGAGTATATAAGGAAGTACGAGGCAATATCGCATTATGTTACCTGCTTGAGGAGCCAAGACTGAACTCCTGCGTTCCAGGCAACACAGCTGATGTGGCAAGGGGACGTTACGTCTCCGTTCCCTCCTCAGGGAACGAGGGTTACATCCGTAACCGAGACGTTCCCTTTCGTTCAGTCACTACGACGTAACGTTAGTGACTAACGAATGGGGGTCCCAATATAATCCCGCCACTCAGCTGTCTTCCAGTGCCCTGCGTAAGTGTGAGTACCCTGTCGTAAGACTAGTACGGACGAAGGACTCCCACTTAACACAGGATTACCAAGGTACACTGGGAAGCATATCCCAGTGAGGGAATGCCAAGATGCCTACCCGTGGGGAGGACTTAAGAGACACATATGACCCGGAGAGGGTTGCATATGGGAGATCTCTAGGGTACCAGCCGAAGGTGGATTTTTAACCCTAGGGGTGGCGGGGACACGCCAAGGGAAGAAACCCGCTCACTGCGGAGACTTACGGTGAAATACACATGTGGGGGTCGCCAGAGGGAACCATGCACATGGGGCACCTGGCCGGACATGAGGGTCTGGGCTCGAGAGGGCAGACTGAACTGATGTCGGCGTCGACAGTGCTGGAGGAGCTCAGGGCTCTCGGGGAACTCACCTGAGGAAATATCGCACGTATCCAGTCCGTGGAGTGGAGTGGCGAGCAAGCGAAGACACCTGAACCTGGTCCTTACCGGCCCCTCGGGGGAGCGAGTACATAGTCGGACACTGGCTCCACTCGGAGATTATAGAATCTGGCGAATGTGTTGGGTGTCGCCCAGCCTGCAGCTCTGCAGATGTCTGCTAGCGAGGCGCCATGCGCTAGAGCCCAAGAGGAAGCCACACTCCGGGTGGAGTGTGCCCTCACACCAAGGGGACATGGTCGGCCTTGCTGCTGGTAAGCCAAAGCAATGGTGTCCACTATCCAGTGAGACAGCCTTTGCTTTGAGAGAGCACTTCCCTTCCGCTCTCCACCATAACAGACAAAGAGCTGGTCTGAGGTCCTGAAACACTGCGTCATGTCTACGTAGGCGCGGAGAGCGCGTACTGGACAGAGCAATGCCAAGGCTGGGTCTGCCTCCTCCAAAGGCAGCGCTTGCAGGTTCACCACCTGGTCCTTGAACGGAGTGGTGGGAACCTTGGGCACATATCCAGGCCGGGGTCTCAGGATCACGTGAGAGTTAGCCGGCCCGAACTCCAGGCACGCTTCGTCAACCGAAAATGCCTGCAGGTCCCCGACCCTCTTGACTGAGGCCAATGCGGTCAGCAGAGCCGTCTTCATAGACAGAAACTTAATATCGACCGACCGCAAAGGCTCAAAGGGAGGTCTCTGCAGAGCAGTTAACACTACTGCGAGGTCCCAAGAGGGTACGAGAGGAGAGCGAGGAGGATCCAGTCTCCTAGCTCCCCTCAGGAACCTGATGACCAGGTCGTGCTGACTTACCTTTTTGTTCTCCAAGAGATCGTGGTGGGCAGATATTGCGGCCACATATACCTTGAGGGTGGAGGGAGACAGCCTTCGCACCAGCCCCTCTTGGAGAAACTGAAGCACGGACCCGATCGGACATTTCCAGGGGTCTTCTTGGCGGGAAGAGCACCAGGTGACGAAGAGGTTCCACTTCAACGCATAGGCATGCCGAGTGGACTCTGCCCTAGCGGAAGTGATGGTGGCGACCACCGTAGGTGGTAGGCCACTCAAACCTGCCGGGTCCCGTCTAGGAGCCACACGTGGAGGTTCCAAAGGTCGGGACGCGGGTGCCAATGGGTGCCCCGTCTCTGAGTAAGGAGGTCCGGTCTCAGAGGAATAGGCCAGGGAGGGGCTGTCGCAAGGAGAATGAGTTCGGGGAACCAGGTCCGGCCGTGCCAGTACGGGGCGACCAAAAGGACCTGCTCCTTGTCCTCCCTGATCTTGCACAGAAGCTGTGCGAGTAGGCTCACTGGGGGAAACGCATATTTGCGTAGGCCCCGCGGCCAGCTGTGCGCCAGTGCATCCGTGCCGAGCGTGCCCTCGGTCAGGGAATAATACAGGCTGCAGTGGAAGAGTCGTGGGAGGCAAACAGGTCTACCTGTGCGTCGCCGAACTGTTCCCAAATCAGCTGAACCGTCCGGGGATGGAGTCTCCATTCTCCCGGGAGAGGCTGAAACCGCGAGAGCTCGTCGGCTGCGTGGTTCAGGACTCCCGGAATATGGACAGCACGAAGGGACCTCAGGCGCTTCTGACTCCATAAGACGAGATGGCGGGCGAGTTGAGACATGCGGCGGGAGCGTAGACCGCCCTGGTGGTTGATGTACGCTACTACGGCCGTGTTGTCTGTCCGGACGAGCACATGTTGACCCTTCAGCAACGCTCGGAAGCGGTGCAGGGCGAACCGTACTGCCAGCAACTCGAGGCAATTGACATGCAGGAGACGCTGGGGTCCTGTCCAGGAGCCCGCGGCTGCTTGTCCATTGCACATGGCACCCCAGCCCGTGGCAGAGGCATCCGTCGATACGACAACATGCCTGGAAACTCGTTCTAAGGGCACACCAGCCCGTAGAAAGCTGAGGTTCGACCACGGGGTGAGTGTCTGTAAGCAGGCCCGAGTCACTTGGACCCGGAGCGTGCCAGACTGCCATGCCCATCTCGGGACTCGATCGCGAAGCCAGTGCTGAAGCGGTCTCATATGAAGCAATCCGAGCGGCGTTACCGCGGCTGCAGATGCCATATGCCCCAGGAGCCTCTGAAAAAGTTTCAGTGGAACCGCATTCTTGCTCTCGATTTGTCGGAGGCAAGTCAGCAGAGACTGCGCACGCTCGCTCGAAAGCTGCGCGTACATGGCGACCGAGTCGATCTCCATACCGAGAAAAGAGATCCTCTGCACGGGGCAAAGTTTGCTCTTCTCCCAGTTGACCCGAAGGCCCAGACGGGTTAAGTGGTGGAGAACCAGATCTCTGTGTCCGCAAACCTGCTCTCGAGAGTGGCCTAGTATGAGCCAGTCGTCGAGGTAGTTCAGGATGCGGACCCCGTGCTGCCAAAGGGGCGCAAGGGCTGCCTCGGCGATCTTCGTGAAGACGCGAGGGGACAGAGATAACCCGAATGGGAGAACTGCGTACTGGTATGCCCGCCCCTCGAAAGCAAAACCGTAGGAATGGTCTGTGTCGAGGAAGGATGGAGACATGGAAGTAGGCGTCCTTCAGGTCAATCGCTGCAACCAATCGTACGGACGAACGCATTCGAAAAGGCGTTTCGCAGTCAACATCCCGAACGGAAGCCGGTGAAGGGATCGGTTCAAGATGCGAAGGTCCAGGATTGGCCGTAACCCACCGGTTTTCTTGGGTACAATGAAGTAGGGGCTGTAGAACCCCGACCTCATTTCGGCTGGAGGGACAGGCTCGATCGCACCCTTCGCCAGTAGAGTGGCAATCTCCGCACGCATGACGGGGGCATGGGCCCCGGTCATGGTATAGCGGACTCCCCTGTAACGGGGAGGAGCCTGCGCGAACTGAATCGCGTAGCCGAGCCTGATGGTCCGGGCAGCCCAGCGGGACAGCCCCGGAAGCTGAAGCCAGGCTTCCAGAGACTGCACCAACGGGGTCATCCGGACGACAGACGTACCCTGGGTGGGGCAGCGAGGCAGCGTTACCGGCGCGGACAGGGGAGGCTGTTGGGCGTCCCCGGGTCGGAGCACGGTTAACGGCTGCGCCCTGACAGAGGAGACCAGGGAAGGACTCGCGTTCCACTGGGGTCTGCTCTGCCAGGGGGCTGGCGACAGAGAGGGATGCGAGTGGCGAGACCCGAGGGTGGCGCGCACTGTCATCACCGGTCTCTGGGTGCTCAGAGACAGGAACATGAGTTCTTCCCAAGCGCTGCTAGCCCGGGGGCCAGCAGCGGAAGGATTTTCCCCCGGCCCTCCACCGGGGGAAGGAGAGGCCCTGCTACCATCCCCTGGGAAGAACTGGAACCCATCTCTGAGTTGTCCACCTCCATCCTGGCGTTTAACCAGTCTGGGGAGCGGACTGGGCGACATCCTCAACCACCTCCACGGCGCGGCCCAGGTGAAGGCTGCTGCTGGGGCCGGGCGGGAAGAGGGAGGGCGCCCTCGGCGGCGAGCGGACTGAGGCGACTGGGCCGGCGGCTGGTGCAGCAGCTGGCCGCCGGGGCAGTACGTGTTGCAGCCTCAGTCTGCTCTGGTGCGGCCGAGAACTGTTGGGCGCAGTTCTCAGCCGCGCCGCCGAAGAGGCCAGCCTGGGATATGGGTGAGTTGAGGAGGCGGGCCCGCTCAACGTCCTCCACATCACCAGGTAAGGCCTGGTGTTCTCCCGGACCACAGCTGTGGACATCGCCCGACCCAGGGAGCGTGTGGCCACCTTCACCGCCCGGGGGCGGGGTCAGTTGCGGCACGCAGCTCAATGAAGAGCCCTGGGTCGGCTCCACCCTTGTGCATGTGCAAAGGGGCGGCGGCCTGCCCGTAGCACTGCGGGACCACGCCACCGAAGTAGACGAGCCCACAGGCTTTGGGGGGGGTGCTTAGGACAGCCACACCACGCCACGTCAAAGCCCTCTGTGGACACCGTAGTGCGCAACAGAGAGTTCAACAGTGGGGGGGGAGGGGGCCCCAGTGTACCCTAGGCCGCGGCCCCGTCAAGGGCAGAGAAGGCGGAGGAGGCCACCAAACGGTCGCGAGAAGCACGGGGACTTCCGGGACCGCGTGATCTCCTCATGCACCCCGGGAGCGAAAGGCATTGGGGGCGGGGCCCAACAGCTGTCGGGTGCCGCCCCCAAAAACCAATCGCGCAACCACGAGCACCCGCGGCTGGGCGGAGTTCCACACCAGCGCGAGACTCGCGGCTGCCCGAGATAACATGGCTGTCAACTTTAGGTCAGATCAGGCAGTGCTGACACACCCGGAGGCGGAGCACAACCTAATCGTCATCCCCAAAGGA